>NC_056626.2:71119900-71719900 GCF_002870075.4 Lactuca sativa | reverse complement strand
GTCCCAATTCTAGCCCTTTTTCCACGGGAAGCCTGTTGGATAAGGTGTCTAAGTTCATAACTATTTATGGTATGTACTTGACCCGGTTTGGCATGGTTCATTTGGGTTGCATGGCATCATGCATTTAGATAGACTAAAATGAGAGAAATAACACTTATGGTTTATTAATATATTATAAGTTCTAATATATTAATAATATTATTTAATTAGTATTGATCAAGAATTAATTTAGAATTAATTAAGTGATCAAGAGGTGACTAATTAAATATATGGGTTGATTGTGTAAATCACTCATACTTGTATAGTGGGCTAAATGCCCCATGGATTATCAAGTTGGGCTAAAACCCATAGGATGCTCCATGGATGCTCCATGGTGGTTATATAACCCATGGGTCATGGAAATGAAAGGTAATGACAATTAGGGTTTACATGGTGTAACCCTAATTGTAACACACTATATAAGGATCAACATGTTCACCAAAATCGACCACTTAAGCAAGAGTGAGAGGGCATAGCCGATTTCAAAGTGTGTGGCATTTCTCTCACGTCATTCCAAAAGCATTTGGTGTTGTGTGAGACATTTGAGGCATCACACTTGGAGTGATAGGCTCATAAGGTTTTCAAGGAATCCAAACTACTCTAAGGTATTTTGTTCTAGCTTACTTTATAATTAAAAGTTCCCCATGTATGCTAGATAGGATTATGAACCTTGGAAATCAATTTTTCATGTATCTTAGTCAAACATAGATCCAAGGTTTCTAGGGTTGCATGAACACCTTAGGAGTGTTAGAATGCTCAAAACCCTACAATGGTATCAGAGCCTAGGCTTGTTTGTTTGATACTTGATGCAAAATAGTGAAAAAAAAAAGTTGAAATTCTTGTTGTCTGCACATGGGACTCGCCGAGTCCATGGGGAGACTCGACGAGTCCAAGCGTATCTGCAACTAACTCGGCGAGTCAGTTCTTGCACTCGACGAGTTGGCCAGGCAGAGTGCAGATTTTCGACTTTTGTTGCTGGAAATGGACTAGAAACATTACCCTAAACTATTTTGGTGTTATAAAACTTCTTTTAGATGGTGAAATGGTTGTTCTAATCCATTTACAATGGCTAATATCAAAATTCCATGATTATATGTGTTCATATGTTCTTGAAATTTTGATATAAATATTCATGTTCTTATGAGTTCTTGCAAGATCATAGAAATTATGTGCTATTGATTGGTAGTTAATTCATGATCATGATGTGTTTTAATGGAGTCCATAACTTGTCCTCAAGTTATGGATAACCAAAAGTCACTTTGTAATAAATCCATTAAAATAACACATAAGTTAAAAAACATGAAGCGTCTTCATTTTTAATAAACAATAACTCATAAGTTATGAATTGAAAAGTTTAGTAAAGTTACAAAACTTGCCCTCAAGTTTTGGAACATGTAAAGTCATCTAGTAAACTTTAGTTACAACCCCTAGAATTTTAAAAGTAAAACTTTAACCCTTATACTTTATAATATTATAAGTTAATAATATATATATATATATATATATGTGTGTGTGTGTGCCTGTGTGTATAAGATCAAGTCGTTTTACCGTTAGTAGGCCTCATTCACGAAGCCGGTCTATAAGGGGGTATAAGGTTGCTACCTATAAAATGGCAGCTTAATAGGTATCCACTCTCACCCACCACTTCCTTGATCGGTGTAGGGTCGTTAGCCGAACGGGTAGGACACTGACTTCAAAATTCTCATTAAAAGTATGATGAATTTAAAGTAACTAAATGTTTTTTATAAATTCCCAATCTTAGTTACTTTAGGAAAATGTGAATAAGGTGCTAACCCATAAAATTGCACTTTGCACTTTGATTAAGTCGTTAGTAGAGTGTGTGTGGTTGACCGACACACTAACTTGGACTTAATAAGGTAGGCAAATGGTGACTTAAGGTTTTTTATAGGTCGGTGGAGCGTGTGTGATTAATCAGCACATCGATTGAGTGAAAAACATTAAGGGTACCAAGTAATTTGCATGGTTACTTCACACCTTGTTTTGTGATCCTCGGCATCCCAGTCACAAAACATGAAGGGCACACTCGAGATTGAAACATGTCGTTGAAAAGTTCAATGAATCTTAAAAGAATCTACGAGTTTCTAAAAACCAATTAAAACCTAATAATTTATATTTCGTTTTCATGGTGGAAATTGGTGAATCGTCATTCACCTACTTTTCAAATGTGTTATAGCTTAGATTACGGCATCCCTCTTCTAAGTTATAATATATTGTGATTGGATCCTAGCCTTAATATTTCATTTGGGTGTTTCATTAAGGACTATATTTATATCTAATCTAAACTTGTTCTCTTCTTTTTCAGGAACATCAGGATGGTCACTCGGTATGAGGACAAGGAATATGTCCTCGACAAGGAGCGTAAGGTTCCCGAGCCGTCTGCTTCTCCTGAGGAGGTCGCTGAATATGAGGCACATGAAAGAGATGCTACCAAAGTGGCATGCATCATGTTGGCCACTATGACAGTCGAGCTCCAAAAGTCCTATGAGGACTACTATCCTTTTGAGATGCACCAGGATTTTACCATCAGAGTGCTCATCAAGAGCGATATGAAATCATCTCCTCTATGATAACAACCCGGATGAAGGATGGTGAACCCATCACATGCCACATGCAGAAAATGCAAAGGTATGTGGACCGTTTACTGAAACTAAATGTGAACTTCCCATATCCTTAATCTAGTTCTGGGGGTATGCCGTAGTGATTGCCGCCCATATCCTTAATCTAGTCCCTACAAAGATAGTTGCCAAAATGCCTCACGAGATGTGGAATGGAAAAGTTCCTAATCTAAACTACATCAATTTTGGGTTTGCGAGGCTTTCATGAGGCGTGAGACTCACGATAAGCTCGAACCTCGAAGTGAGAGGTGTATTTTCATCGGCTACCCACAGAAATCCTTTGGTTACCTCTTCTACAGACCCAGTGAGAATGTGGTCTTTGTAGCAAGGAGGGGTGTCTTGAGAGAGAGAGAGAGAGAGAGAGAGTTCGAAAGCCAAGGAAACAGGGGGAGGCAAATTAACCTTGAAGAAATTAAAAAGTCGAGTGGTGAAGGAACTAGCAGTCAACCTGAGGAGGAAACTCTTGTTGATCCAATTGATGAGTCTGTACCTATGAGGCGTTCCACAAGGGTTAGGAATGCACCTGAGCACTACTATGGTTTCCATATTACTGCGGAAGGTGAGACACTTATCAATGATGAGACACTGGTAAGTCTAGATGAACCTAACAACTATGCGGAAGCCATGGCAGGACCTGAGTCTACTAAATGGAAAGAGGCAATGGACAGCGAGATACAGTCCATGTATAACAATCAAGTTTGGAACTTGGTTGACAATGTACCAGGTCATAAGACAGTTGGGTGCAAATGGATCTTCAAGAAGAAGACCGACATGGATGGTAATGTACACACGTATAAGGCACGACTGGTTGAAAAGGGCTTTTCTCAAACTCCGGGAGTTGATTATGATGAGACATTTTCACCAGTAGCAAATATTAAGTCTGTTAGGGTCCTGTTAGCCATTGCTGCATTTCATGATTATGAAATATGGAAAATGGATGTCAAAACCGCCTTCCTTAATGGAAGTTTGGCTGAAGATGTTTACATGTCTCATCCAAAGGGTTTTGTTAGTACAGAATACCCTAATAGATTGTGTATGCTTGAGAAATCTATCTATGGATTGAAACAAGCACCTTGCAGATGGAATCTTTGTTTTGATGAGAAAGTCAAAGAGTTTGGCTTTCAAGGAGTGAAGATGAATATTGTGTATATGTCAAGGCTAGTGAGAGTATAGTTAGCTTTTTAGTACTGTATGTGGATGACATACTACTCATAGGAAATGACATCCCAACCTTGCAAGAAGTGAAGTCCTGGATTTGGAAGTGTTTCGCTATGAAAGACCTAGGAGAAGCTGCCTATATTCTAGGGATAAGGATTCTGAGAGTCCGAAGTAAAAGACTAATTGGACTTAGTCAGAGTACCTACTTGGATAAGGTGCTGAAGAGGTTCAGCATGCAAGATTCCAAGAAAGGAGAGTTACCCATCCAGAGTAATGCCAAACTGAGTAAAACTCAGAGTCCGAGTCTCGAGGCTGTGATAGCATAAATGAGTCGAGTACCTTATGCTTCTGTTGTAGGCTCGATCATGTATGATATGACCTGTACTCATCCTGATGTGGCCTTTGCCTTGAGCATAGTCAGCAGATATCAGGGGAATCCTGGCAAGGCTCACTGGACCATGGTAAAGAATATCCTCAAGTACCTACGGAGGACTAAGGATTGGGTCCTTACCCTCGGTGGGAGTGATGATTTGAGAGTTGTAGGGTATAGTGATGCTAGCTTCTAGACTGATAGGGATAATTTCCGCTCTTAGTCAGGCTGGGTCTTTACCTTAAACGGAGGAGCAATTACTTGGAAAAGTTCCAAGCAGGAGACAGTGGCTGATTCAACATGCGAATCAGAGTATATAGCGGAAAGCGAGGCAGCAAAGGAGGCAATATGGTTGAAGAACTTCATTGGAGACCTTAGAGTTGTACCAGCTATAAAAGAGCCTATGGAAATTTTCTGTGATAGTGAAAGTGCAGTTGCCTTAGCGAAAGAACCAAGGGATCATGGGAGATCCAGACACATCGATAGAAAATACCATTTCATCAGACATCGAATAGAAGAAGGACTCCTCGTTGCAAAGAGGGTATCATCGGATGAGAACCCAGCAGATTCAATCACAAAGGCACTGAGTAGGGTTAAGCATCTCCAGCATGCGAGGGGCATAGGGCTGAAGGATGATATTAGTTTTAGTAGTTAGATAGCTCTGAAATTTGTAAAGTGTAATTGACATTTGATGATGAATAAAAGTTGTGTTTATTTATGAGTAAAGTGTTGCTATCTTTTGTCCATCGTTTACTATATTTCTTTTGCATGTTTTGTCTTCCAGAATAATTATTTTTGGAATATCATATTATTCGAATTCTCCATAGTCGGTCATATGTTGGAAGTAGGTATGAATCAAGACTGTCATGAGTTGTGTGTAGAGGTCTAAGTTGTTGGACATGGCTACAACATTCAAGAGTGCTCATAAGTTCTAACTATTGGATTCAACCCATGCTCACTGGTATCACTTCATAGAATTTATCTCAAGTGATCGTGAGACAGTAATATCATATAAGTCTTCAAACCTAGAGATATGACTTGTTGCCTATGAGTTAGTTATACATTGATTGTATGAAAACACATTGGTAACTCGATGTTATAAAACGTGCTTTTGTGTGTGATTCAAAAAGTAGTAGAACAAGCATATGAGTCGAATTTTATCTGTTTCTTCTTGGACTAGAAGCGATATCTAGGCCCCTCAATGATTTTGTTGTGACTTATGTACCGGGCCCGGTCAGAACTAAATTGATGTGTTCAATTAAGTTCTTTGTCAAACAAATCGGAAATCGAGAAACAAACTGTTGGACAGTAAGTAAGACATTGTTCCATGTATTTTTCCAGCTGATATCTAGAACAGAGGTTTATATGATCACTTATCTTAAATGGTGTATCATCATCACCTCAGTTCCGAGAGACCTTGAAAGAGCTACGATTGCTGATCGGTTCCTGAAGTCATACTTGCATTTATAGTTATTAGAATTATCCAATTGGGAGACTGTTGGATAAGGTGTCTAAGTTCATAAATATTTATGGTGTGTACTTGACCCGGTTTGGCATGGTCCATTTGGGTTGCATGGCATCATGCATTTGGATAGACTAAAATTGAGAGAAATAACACTTATGGTTTATTAATATATTATAAGTTCTAATATATTAACAATATTATTTAATTAGTATCGATCAAGAATTAATTTAGAATTAATTAAGTGATCAAGAGGTGACTAATTAAATATATGGGTTGATTGTGTAAATCACTCATACTTGTATAGTTGGCTAAAACCCATAGGATGCTCCATGGTGGTTATATTGGGTCATGGAAATGAAAGGTCATGACAATTAGGGTTTACATGGTGTAACCCTAATTGTAACACACGATATAAGGATCAACATTTTCACCAAAATCGGCCACTTAAGCAAAAGTGAGAGGGCATAGCCGATTTCTAAGTGTGTGACATTTCTCTCAAGTCATTCCAAAAGCATTTGGTGTTGTGTGAGACATTTGAGGCATCACACTTGGGGTGCTAGGCTCACAAGGTTTTCAAGGAATCCAAACTACTACAAGGTATGTTGTTCAAGATTACTTTATAATTAAAAGTTCCTCATGTATGCTAGATAGGATTATGAACCTTGGAAATCAATTTTGCATGTATCTTAGTCAAACATAGATCCAAGGTTTCTAGGGTTGCATGAGCACCTTAGGACTGTTAGAATGCTCAAAACCCTTCAAAGCCATTACCCAAGAATTCAACAAAGTTGTGCAGACAATGTAGGGAAATTTGGAACTTTAGAGTACACAACAACTAGCAATATCACCAATAATTACCCCAAAAGAATGTGGTTCAAACTATATGCACAAAGTAAAGATTTTGGAACAATTATACCAATTTGTGCTTGAAAATGATGGTAGGGTGGTGTCCAATGCTTCCCCAAGCTTATCCTACAAGATATTTAGCTCGAAATTGGGAGACTCAAAAATTCTAGGGTTTGCTCAAAACCCCCCAAAATCGGCCATTATTGGGTGAAATTGAGATGTATGATAAAGAATATGAAGAAAAGAGAAGAATTCATAACTTCGAGCTTGATTTTTGAAGCAAAATTGAGGAATATGGAGTGTTTTTTTAGGGTTTTTCGAAGGGGGCAATAAAGGGAAGAAGATACGCATGTTTTTTTTTTTTTTTGAAAAGAATGAGCAACAAAGTCGATTTTAGCCTTAAAAAATGTCCAGCTCTGTTTTTACGTTTACACGGCTCGTGTAAATAGAAGGGTAAAATTTACATGGTTGTGTAAATGATACGTTTTAGCTGTCTTGACTGAACGTTTACACGGCCCGTGTATACCATAAGCATACGTTTACATGGCCATGTAAACCTTTGAGAAGGCCAAAAAAATTGTTTTTTTTCACTTTTTGAAATTGCAACCCGCTACTCCACTACTGCCCAGAAAATGATTTTTTACCTCTTTAAACATGAGAAACAACTTGGAAACTTGAAAACGAAGAAAATATGATAGAAAAATAAGAAATGAAAAAAATACCCCCGGGTTGCCTCCCGGTTAGTCGCCTCTTTTTAATGTCGTTGGCTCCACTTGGACCCCAACTATCTGTCAATCTTGGTACTTTGGATCCGTTACTTCCTTCACTTCTTCATTTTTGACTTGAAATCCTTAATAATAAGGCTTCAAACGATGACCATTTACCTTAAAGATTTTCCTGATTTTTTCACTTGTGATTTCTATTTGCACCATGCTCAAAAACATTAGTGACAACAAATGGTCCTACCCAACGGGACCTTAATTTACCAGGAATCAGTTTACAACGAGAATGGTAGAGTAATACCTTTTGACCTTTTTCAAATACCTTGCGTGCAATCATCTTGTCATGGTAGGCTTTTGTCCTTTCTTTGTAGATAATGTCACTTTCATATGCATCATTTTGGATCTCCTCTAACTCTTGAATGTCTAGCTTCCTTTTGTTTCCCGCTTCATCTTCATTCAAGTTGAATTTCTTTATGGCCCAAAAAGCTTTGTGCACGAGCTCAACCGGGAGGTGACATGATTTTCCAAACATTATCCTATATGGGGACATACCAATAGGGGTTTTGAAAGTAGTACGGTATGCCCATAAGGCATCATCCAGCCTTATGCTCTAGTCTTTGCGATTTGGATTGACTGTTTTCTCCAAAATGCTTTTAATTTGCATGTTTGAGACCTCTGCTTGCCCATTGGTCTGGGGGTGATAGGTTGTTGAGACTTTATGAGTCACCCCATACTTCTTCAGGATGGCTTCAAACATCCGGTTGCAAAAATGAGTCCCACTATCACTTATGAGAGCCTTTGGAGTGCCAAACCGGGAGAAAATCGGTGCCTTAAGAAAATCCACCACAACTTTGGAATCATTAGTACAGGTGGCTTTGGCCTCCACCCATTTGGACACATAGTCCACCGCCAACAAGATATATGAACAACCAAAAGATGGCGGAAATGGTCCCATAAATTCAATACCCCATACATCAAAGATCTCACATACTAAAATGGGGTAAGGGGCATTTGATTCCTAGATCTTAAGGACCCGGATCTTCGGCATTTATCACACTGTGCATATAACACATAAGAATCATGAAAAATGGTAGGCCAAAAGAATCCGCTATCTAAGACTTTTCTATTTGTCCTTTGGGGTCCAAAGTAACCTCCACAAGCATAGGAATGAAAAATTTTAAGGATGGATTGTACCTCTTTTTGCTCAAAACACCTTCGGATCATTTGGTCTGCACAATACTTCCAAAGGTAAGGCTCATCCCATACATATCGCTTGGCCTCCTTGATTTTATCCTTTTGCCAACGGGTGGAATCTGGGGGAAATTGATTTGTGACCAAGTAATTGACGATATTTGCATATCATGATGCTTCTTTGACTACAAATAAATGCTCTTCTGGAAATGTGTCACAGATTGGTATACCATCTTCGGGTGATACAATGCGGCTTAGATGATCCGCAACTAAATTCTCCTTCCCACTTTTGTCCTTGATCTCAATTTCGAACTCTTGCAAAACCAACATCCACCGTATTAACCTCGGCTTCGAATCTTTCTTGGTAAGTAAATGCTTTATAGCTGCATGGTCCAAATATATGATCACTTTGATTACAAGGAGGTACTGTAGGAACTTCTCTAATGAAAAGACAATAGCAAGCAACTCTTTCTCTATTGTGGTGTAGTTTCTTTGTACACTATCAAGGGTCTTGGATGCATAGTAAATGACATGATAAGCTCGGTCCACCTTTTGTCCCAAAACCGCCCCAACCGTGGTATTGCTAGCATCGCACATGATCTTGAATGGAAGGTCCCAATTTGGCGGTTGAATGATGGGGGCGAATGTCAACAGGTCCTTCAAACGATCAAATGCACTTTTACATGCATCACCAAACTCAAAATCGGCCTCCTTTTGTAAAAGTTGACACATCGGCACCGTGATTTTGGAAAAATCCTTGATGAACCGCCGATAGAAACCTGCATGACCAAAAAAAGAACGCACTTCCCGAACATTTTTCAGGTATGGTAAGCTCTTAATAACATCAATTTTTGTCTTGTCAAGTTCTAAACCTTTTTGTGACACCACATGTCCAAGTATCAAGCCCTTGTCAACCATAAAGTGACATTTTTCATAATTAAGGACTAGGTTCGTGTAAATGCACCTTTGTAAGATTTTGGTGAGATTTTGCAAACATTCATCAAAATAATTTCCATAAACAGTAAAATCATCCATGAAAACCTCTATGATATTTTCGACATATTCTGAAAATATGATCACCATACATCTTTGGAAAGCTGTGGGTGCATTGCACAAGCCGAAGGGCATGCCCCTATACGCAAAGGTGACAAAAAGACATGTGAATGTGGTTTTCTCTTGGTCTTCCGGGGCAACCGGAATTTGGTGGAAACCATAAAAACCATCAAGGCAGCAATAGTGAGGTTTCCCGTCCAATCTTTCTAACATTTGATCGACGAATGGCAAAGGGAAATGGTCTTTGCGGGTGGAAGCATTCAACTTCCTATAATCGATAAAAATCCTTCACCCGTTTTGCACACGGGTGGGTACCAAATCCCCTTTGGAGTTTTTGACAACGGTTACTCTGGCTTTTTTGGGGACAACTTGCACGGGACTTACCCACTTATCAGAAATGGGATAGATTACACTTGCATTCAAGAGCTTCATGATCGCCTTTTTCACCACCTCCATCATAGGTGGATTCAATCTACTTTGGGCTTCACGGGTTGGATTAAATTCCTCTTCCATCAATATTTTATGCATGCATAATGATGGACTCAACCCCTTTATGTCTGCAATGGTCCAACCAATAGTCTCCTTGTACTTTTTCAAAATTCCAACCAACTCTTTTTCTTCTTCTTCAATTCAAGACTTGGTGGTTGTACTATGGATGGAAGGAGTTTCGGATCGGAATTTTTTAGCTTCATGCGGGGTGGTTCAACTCTCATAGGTTGTGTTTTTTCCAAGGAGTTGATTGCTTCAATCAACTCATCCTCCAAAGTGTACTTATCAACCAGATTCTTGATCCCTGTCTCATCAAAATGCTTGCTCAAGATGATGGTTAACACATCTTGGCTTGACAACTCAAAACAATCATTAGTACATGAATCAATAACAGCTATGAAGTTTAAAGAATGAATATCACTAGGATAACGCATAGCTTCAAAGATATTAAAGTTGATCACCTCATCATCGAACTCCATAGACAAAGTACCATTTGCTACATCTATTTTTATTTTTGCGGTACTCATAAAAGGTCTCCCCAAAAGGATGGAGCTTGATTGTGGGGTGTTTTCATCACCCATATCCAAAACATAAAAATCAGCAGGAAATACAAGTTCATTGACTTGCACCAACACGTCCTCCAATACACCTTTTGGGTGTACCAAAGACCGGTCGGCAAGTTGAATGATGACTCTAATTTTTGATAAAGGTCCACTTCCCATTGTTTTATAGCTTGAATAGGGTAAGACATTAATTGATGCCCCAGTGTCTAGAATGGCACGTGGTACAAAAAGGTTACCCATTTCACAAGGAACCATGAATACACTCGGATCCTTGCATTTTTTTTGGTAGTCGTTTTTGTAACACGACTGAAACATTTTCCCCAACTTTCACAGTGTGATTTCCTTTAAGATTTTTCTTAGATGTACAAATTTCCTTTAGGAACATAGCATATCTAGGAATCTGTGTAATAGCATCTAAAAGAGGGATATAGATTTCAACCTTTCAGAACATTGCCATGATGTCATCATCTTCCCATTCTCTCTTTGTGTTTGTTAGCCTTGAAGGAAAAGGAGCTGGTGTGACTTTCACTTCGGTCTCTATTGGCTTCTTTGACTTTAAAGTATTTTTCCTTTCCTCTTCTTTGACAGCTTCTTCTACCTCAATCTCTTTCTCTTCCTCTTCTTCATCCGGCATCCTTGGACCTTCATAGCTTTTCCCACCTCTTAAGGTAATGGCACATGCATTGTGTTTCGGGTTCTTCTCAATTTGAGATGGTAGCTTGCCTTGTGATTCCATCTTACTCACGAATTGAGCCAGTTGTGACACTTGTTGCTCCAAACTTTTTATGCTTGCTTGGTTTCTTATTGGAAGCTTTGAGTGCTAGTGGCAAGGCTTTTGACAATATCTTCTAGTGACATGCTTGATAAACCCACTTGTGGAGGTGGTTGTGGTAGATGACTTGGCTGGAAATTTCGAGGTTGAAAAGGTGGTCTTTGTTGATTTTGAGGAAATGGTGGTCTTTGTTGGTATGAAGTGGTTGATTTGGTTGATAATTTTCTTGTTGATTTCCTCCCCATCCTTGATTGTTGTTCCATCTTTGGTCAACCAGTGGATGCTCAAATCCCCTTTGGTTTGACCTGGAATATCCTCCTAAAGCATTTGCTTCCGCATAATCCTCGTCTTGAAGTTGTGGGCACATATCGGTTGGATGCCCCACTTTAGTGCAAATACCGCATGGGCGGGGTGTGGGCTGCACATCTTTGTCTTTGGCTAGCATCATAACCATTTTCGCAAGCTCGAACAATTCTGCTTCAATTTGAGGAGTTTGGACCTCTTTTACACCTCGGGGTGCATCTATGTACCATTCTTCATCATGGCTTGAATGTTTAGAATCTTCAGCCATGTTCTTGATTAGGTTGCGAATTTCGGTTGGAGTCTTGTCGGGTAAAGATCCGCCACTTGAAGCATTAAGAATCCTTCTTTCCATTGGATTCATGCCTTCAATGAAGTATTGGAAGAGTTAGTACTCGGTAATTTCGTGCTTAGGAAAACGGGCACACATTTTCTTGAATCTCTCCCAATATGTGTGGAAAGCTTCTCTTTTATGTTGCTTGATTCCAATGATTTCCCTCCATGGGGCTAAAGCTTTCATCTCGGGAAAGTATTTATCCAAAAACAACCTCGCAAGATCTACCCAAGTAGTTACCATCCCCGGTGGGAGGTCATAGAGCCAGTCTTTTGCTGCATCTTGCACCGCGAAGGGAATTCCCTAAGCTTGATTTGATCCTCCGTGACATTGTGTGGTTTCATGCCCACACACACAGCATGGAATTCAGTTAGAAACTTGTGAGTATCTTCATTTTCCAAGCCTCTAAAGGTAGGGAGTAGGTGGATGAGTTCGAATTTAAGTTCAATATTTGTGGTTGTCGGATATGTGATGCAAAGAGGTTGTTGAGTAACCTCTTGCCTCAACCATTGACGGAGAGTTTGCTCGGGTGGTGGGTTTGGAGGTGGATTCCCTCCATGGTTGCCTCCCATTGTGTGATTAGTAGTTGGAGTTTCTGTGGGTGTAGTATTTGGAATGTTATAAGTGGGTGAAGATGGTGGAGTGGTATTTTTAGGTGAGGGTGGTTGTGGTGAGAGTGAGACGCTTTCTATTTCGGATGAGGATACACTTGAGAGGGGTATGTCCTCCCAAATTTTGATGACGGGAGGATTAGATGATGAAGAAGTCCTGGAGCCCAGTTGCTTCTTACGAAGCTTGGCTTGCTTCCTTAACTTCTTTGCAGTTTTCTCTATCTCCGAATCAATTGGCAGTGGTGTACCTATACGAAAAGATCTAGGCATAAACAATTAGTAACACCGTGTCAAAGCTAACAAATAAAGGGGTAAAATAACTCCTTAAACACTATTACTTTGTACTAAAAACGTAATATAAGGTAAGTAGGATCGATACACAAAGACACGAGATAAGTTCTTATACCCTTTTTGCGTAAGGTACAATTGAGATCACAAAATAGGGGGGTTTAATTCAAACAAAGACTGAAGCTATGAGTAGACAATTTTTCAAATAAAATAAACTCAAGATTTGTAAAATACCCAACTTTATGCAAGACTAATTAGCAATGTGATTCAAAGTATGAAATGATATTTGTTAAATTCTATCTAAGTTGGTATTAGAAATGCTAACAAGCTCTAGCAATTCACATTCAGGATTTTAATTAATTAAAATAAGATCTTTAATTAATTCTAATCTAACCAATCTAATCTAAACGAGTTCTTAGAGTTAAGTGGAAAGATTGCATTATGCTTTATGTCAATCTACCAACAACATTCAATACTCCTCATAAGTTTGGTAGTGTAAGAATGTGTGAATTTGATTTACACCAAAATTATTCTAAGAAAATTCAATCTAGTGTTTGTTACTTGTTCTATATGACAAAACAATTGCGGATTTTGCATATTAGATAACTTGAATGAATCGACCCTAACTCAATTGGCCAAAAAGAACTAGAATTGAAATCAAACCTTCAATTAAAACCAAATCAGATTCACTAGATAGCATTTAAAACAAACACCAAGTCAAATGATTGAATTCACACACATAATTGTCAATACATGAAGCTGGAGAATTATGTTTCTAGCCACTCATGACTAGAACAAAGCACAAACCTAGAAATTGAAATTAAAGTCTTACAAAGTGAAATCCAAATGAAATCCAAGTGTTTTCAAGCAACAATTGTCTTCAAAATACTCCCCAAAATCGCCTCTAGAACTCACAAAATCGAACCCCTCACTTCTGGAACCGGTTGCAGCTTTTTAGAAAGGAGATAAACTGTTTTAAACTGACAACCTCGTTTACACGGCCCGTGTAAACATAAGGGTAACATTTACACAGTCGTGTAAACACAAAAATCAGAATGCTTAATTTGGTCAAGCCTTCAAAGTTCGATGCTCGATAGAATGCGTTTACACGGCTCGTGTAAACACAAGGCTTGCATTTACACGGCCGTGTAAACTTCTGTAAATCTAAAATCTTCATTTTCTTGATATCGTCCTCCTCGATGCTCCACAAGTCCCGAAACTTCATCCATATCTCTTACTCATCACCTCAATTAAGATCCTATTTCCAAAAGTCCCTGAAATATCAGAAAAGTGTGTGAATGAAATTGCATCATGAAAAATCCCGAAAAATATGCAAAATGCATGAGTTTAAACCTAAATGCAATGCACTTTTATAGAGTAAAACTACAAAATGGATGCATGAAATGCACCTAACATCTTCTATTTTTCCTTAACAAAGTTTAACATCCAGAACCAAGTCTACCTATGAAAATGGTAAAAAAAAAAAAGGATTTCTAACTATTATTCTCTATTTATGTTCCATTTTTTCTTATTTTATTTTTTATTTCCAAACCATTTTTGCAAGATTGGGTCACAGACTTTCAATTGCTAGCAATCTAGGAATGTGCACGCCAACCATTCTCCATCCTTTTTCAATCGGTAAGACTACTCTCAAATTGTATTACAATTTGGTTGGCATAGGTTAGGCAAATAATTGTTTTTTCTATTTTGAAAAACAAAAAGGTAAAATATGTTGTCTATACATTTATTGAACTTTTTGATAGAAAATTTGTTTATGGAAGTTGATTTATTAGACCGTAGGGTGTGGGTGCGGATTTTCTCTCACTTTTTATCTATCACGTCATCATTTCCCTCACCTAAACTCAAGGAATTGGTAGGAAACTTCCTTCACTATTTGTTTTTTTATTTTTTTAAATAAAATTAATTCATTTTTATGATTTAAAATTTTTAAATTAATAATAAACATAAAATTTAATTAAAAAGAAAATGCATTTCATTAATTAAAATAAAAATTACAATAAACCTAAGATTTAAAAAAGTAGAATATTAAAAAAAATACAAACAAACCAACAACAACCTATGGAAAATATTTTTTTCATAATTTTTTCCCTCTTCTTCATCACGAGCTCAAGAGCCGGTCTCGAGAGATGGTCGATGTTTTCAATCAAGAACTTCATATCCTCCATTTCTTGTCCCTCTGCGCGCTCCTTCTTTGCTTCTTCTTTTTCTTTGTCGGACGCCAAACGTTTAGCTAAATTAAGATTATATCGATCAAACGACACTGTTATTTTCCGCATTTCGTCAAAGTCCATGTTGAAATCCGATGCACCCGAAGAAGTCCTTTTTCCCTTCCTCTTTACTTTGTCCCTACCCATCGGTCGAACAATTTCTTCTAGCTCGAGTCCGTCCTCCTCATTTAAATCTAGACTGACCCGAGCATCGGAGGAAGTTGTGTAACCACTAGAGCCCGTTTTCGTTCGCTTTGATTGTTGTACTCCAAAAATAAATTCTTGCTCGTATTTTTTCCACCTAGGACTTTTAACCAATATTTTCCAACAATCGTGCCACTTGAATGGTTTTCCGACTTCCTCAAGGTAAAATTGCAAAGCTTCTTGAAGTATTTTTTTCGTCGCCTTGGCCACTTCTTCGTTGAGTTTTTAGGTTGTTCTACAACCCGTTTATTTTTGAAACCCCCCTTGCTATTTCTCGAAACTTCGAATTCATTTGGTGTTTCATACGGTAGTCGCCACCTTTTCCTAGCTCCTCCCGAAACTGGTCTAAAATGTGAAGCCAAAAATGATCTCCTGGTTGTGCATTTCCCTTCATCGAATCCTCAGAAATGTCAACCCAAGCTTTTACCAAAACTAGCTCTTCTTGTGGAAGCCATGGTATCGCCCTTTGTCTTCCTGGTTGTGCGACACCCTTACGCGCTTGTTGTTTTCCTTTGCGTTGTTGTGGGGGTGGTGTGGGTTAAGTTTCACGAACCATCTCTTCTTCCGAGTCATCCAACTCATCGACAAGATGGAACTGTTGTTGGGTTTGGGTTTGGGTTTGGGTTTGATTTGGCGAATGTTGATCGAGAAAAACAACAAAGTTTGAAGACATTTCCGGAGTAACATTTGGAACTTGGACCGGGTAATGTCTAACATTTTGGTATTGAAATTGTAGTGGAGATTGAATGGGAGCATCGAGTTCGGGACAATAAACTCCTTGTGATAATTAATCGATAACAAAAAATGTTTCGAGTAGGGGTGCTTGAACTCGAAACATGAGTTTTTTTCCTTCTATCGGAGGTTGTGGTTTGATTGCCGGGATTCTTTTTTTTTTTTTTGAAGAAAACAGAGAGAAATTGATTGAAGTTAAATGAGTATGGGTATTTATAGAGGTTGTAGAGGGTAAAAAAATACATTTTCAATGATATAGCCATTGGAAATTAAAACAAAAACAAAAACAAATTTTACCATTTTTTAAAGGTTGTATTCAAAAAATAAATAAATAAATCTTATCCAATCACTGGTGGAGCGAGAAGGCAGCAACCCTTCACCTTGGCTTCTTCCCACGCAGCACTACCCGCAGCTACGGTGCGGTGTTCATCGGAACGGGAAACGCCCCGCGCCTCCATCCTGCACTGGCTCCGTCCAGCCTTATATAAAACAACACTTTAGTATGTGTATGTGGGTAAATTTATAACAATGTCATTAGTTAGATCCATTATATCAATGCCTTCAAAAAATAGCATCTCATTTTCATTTTTCATGTTATAGCACTATACGATGAAAAATATATCAGCTATAACAATGTCATAAAAAAAGAGCAATTTCCACCATTGCATGGTAAAAAAAATTAAAATATTTCCAATTAGAAAATAGCTGAAATTACAATCCCATAAATAGGTATGTTTTTTCAAGGTACAATGCCCAATAGGCCCGAATGCAATACTTGCAACTTTGTATAAATACTTTTACTTTTAAAGTTAAAAAATAAAATTATGAAAAATGTCTTTGCATTATGTTGTGTGTTGTGTCTCTAGTATGTGCTAAACAAGTGGCCAAAATAAATGTGTTTGTGTATTGGACACCCTTTAATCAAATTCCTAAATAAAAAAGTTTCTTATTGGCTAATTGAAGATGTTCCTCCTACTAATACTAAATTTTGAAACATATTCCTAAAAAATAATTTTTTTTTGGTTTTTTAAGTTCAGTTTAATATTATTTTTTTATCTTATTGCAATTATTGAATTCATATTTTTCTTTTAACCTTTGAAAGTTGATGTAAATTCTTCATTTGCGTGTCATTAAGTGTTTAATTCGACATAGAAGATGCATAAAGATTGTTCTTAACCTTTACATGATGAATTCATATTTTTCTTTTAGTGTTTTGATTACAGAATCATCAAATTCTACCAATTTTTATGTTGTTTGTAGATGAGAATTTTTATGTTGTTTGTAGATGATAATTTATGAGGGGCGTTACACCGGTATAGAGCATTTGCAAGATGGAATGAATTGTTTGTTTGACTAATCTGAAATGTTAAAATTAATGGAAAATTGGTTGTTTCAGCAGTGTTTTCCCCCTACACTCATAACACAAATAACAACAAGCTTTTATTATTATTATTATTATTATTATTATTATTATTATTATTATTATTATTATTTTGTTAACTTTTAATTTGTATTCATTGCAAGGAATAGCAACGAACTTTCATTTTTTCTTTCTTTTCCACTACCCTCGTTTTCCGTTACATGCTTAGGTTTCTTGATTTTAAAAGCGAAAAACACATCCACCGTCGGATGTGTCGCTAAAACTTCACTCACGCACTCGATCAATTGTAGGTGTCGCCTGATTCATCCGTTACTATCAGCCGACCATTAAGTTAGAGTATCGACAGTGGCGGAGCTTCAATATTTCATTTGGGGGGCCGAAAATATAATTTGTATAAAAATTGGTGAACAGAGGGGGGCATAGTCAAAATTTTATATTTTTGGACTAAATATGTATAAAATTAAAGCATAGGGACTATTTATGCCAAAAAAAATAGGGGGGGGGCTACACCCCCCCCCCCTAGCCCTTGAAAATATTTGCCCCTGAGTATCGATAGGAGATTTTGGTTCAATTTTTAGCTTCTCTTTCGTATCCCACGATCTGTTAGTCTATTACCGATACCTATTGATTTAACTTGAATTTAAACTAGGGATAATGACTTAAAAGGGTAATATATTTTCTGATTTGTACACATTTAGTCACTGACTTTTTTGTCCATATTTACCCCTTCAACTTATTAAACTGTACACATTTAGTCCTTATGACCGGCTACTCGAGGTTAACAGGTAAAAAGGACTTAATAGGATAATATATTTCTCACTTTGTACACATTTAGTCCTTAATATTTTTGTACACATTTAGTCCTTCACATTTTTTTGTTGCAAAATAAGTATTTTTTGTTTTTGTACTCATTCAACACTTATAAATGATTTCTTTAGCTTTCTCTCACATCTTAAGTGGGATAGCCATATGGTGGCGAGATAGGTTGAGGTGGTCTTGCTATATGTTGTAGGCCAAGATACCTGGTGCGGATCAGCTGTAAGCTGTAGGCACAGACGCTCGAGAAAAGTGGTTGGGTTAAGGCGGCATGCCGACAAACCTTGAGTATTCCAGTCCGATGACTGATTGGACATGTTGTGTGTTGGCATTCCAATCGGATGACTGATTGGGCCATGGTATTCCAATCTAATAAGTGTGGGTCTGTTATGCATGATAATACGTTTGTTATATCAGGTATTTTGGGGGAAACTCACTTAACTTTGTGCTTACCCAGTTGTTGATGTTTTCAGGTTTTATGGTTAATCGTGAGAAGGCAAAAACATGACTATACATACTCATCAACTGTATTGAGGATTCCACGTTTCTTATATTACTCTGATTTTCGATAAATTTTGGAATAAACGTTTTTTCTTAATAATTGATTTATAATTAGGGAGTTTTGCGTTATTTAAAAATGAAACTTTTTGGTTGTGAAAATGAGACGTTACACATAAACATCAACAGGCACACACATTTCATCAATGATTGTCCCACGTAAGATGTTGTGAGAAAAACTTAAAGAAATTATTCATAAGTATTGAATGAGTACAAAAACAAAAATGACTTATTTTGAAATAAAAAAATATTTAGGACTAAATGTGTACAAAAATATTAAGAACTAAATGTGTACAAAGTGAGAAATATATTACCCTATTAAGTCTTTTTTACCGGCTAACCTGGAGTAGCCGGTCATAAGGACTAAATGTGTACAGTTTAACAAGTTGAAGGGGTAAATGTGGACGAAAAAAAAGTCAGTGACTAAATATGTATAAATCAAAAAATATATTACCCTTTTAAGTCATTATCCCTTTAAACTATTTTCCTATCTATCGCAAGAAGTTGGCTATTTGATTTGGTTCTTTTTAAGTTTGTATATAAACCAATTTACATATTAATTTGAACTTAACTTACAAACAACATATATATATATATATATATATATATATATATATATATATATATATATATATATATATATATATATATATATATATGAAAAATAATAAATGTTTTCTAATCATAAATTAAATATTACGGTTTTGAATTATTATTAGTATTTTTCTTTTTCAACTGTGGTGTCCACGGGTTATAACCTAATGTCTTTGTATATACTTATATGGCATCATATGCATTTTATGAATATATATATATATATATATATATATATATATATATATATATATATATATATATATATATATATATATATATATATATATATATATAGGTAAAGGTTCAAATGAGAACCAAAAAATGTTAAGAACCTCTAATTTTAGATGTTTATAAAAGGTTTAGGGTTTAGGGTTTAGGGTTTATGGTGTTTATAAAGGGTTTAGGGCTTAGGGTGTTTATAAAGGGTTTAGGGTTTAGGGTTTAAGGTGTTTATAAAGGGTTTAGAGTTCTTAACCCTAAACCCTTTATAAACATCTAAAGTTAGAGGTTCTTACGGTTCTTAACCTTTTTTGGTTCTCATTTGAACCACTCCCTATATATATATATATATATATATATATATATATATATATATATATATATATATATATATATATATATATATATATATATATATATATATGAAAAATAATAAATGTTTTCTAATCATAAATTAAATATTACGCTTTTGAATTATTATTAGGATTTTTCTTTTTCAATCGTGATGTCCACAGGTTATAACCTAGTGTCTTCGTATATACTTATATGGCATCATATGCATTTTATGAAATAGTATCTTGGTTTCTTAAATTGGTTCTTGTGTTATGTCAGTTTTAGTAAATTATACACATATCATATCATGGAGCTAAACGAGAATTCATTTCAAAAAGTTAGATTTCAGTTTATAAAATACATCTGATGTCATATATTAATGAAGAGGCACGGTGATTGCAACGGGATTTTTTTCAAAATTAGGTAGCTTTTATTTATAAAATATAATATAATTCTTTTATGCAAATGCCCTATATAAAATTATCATTGTAATGGATATTTTAAAAGATTCTTATAATATTACATATCCTAATTAGGCAACCTTGATACAACGGTTGAAAGGTGCATGCATCTCATGAATGAATATAAGAAATAGTTTGTCATGAAATAATAAAAGGAATATCACCCAATTGATACAAATGGAAAATGCTATTCTTATCGACTTAGACCTCACATACATATCTCATATGTTCCAAATGTGTATTGTCCAATCCATCTTCCTCAAAAGTAAATATGTTTTACCACTCTTCGTTTCGACATAGATTATAATGTTTCTTTGGTACATTTTCCTTTTCAATATTTAATTTTATATGATTAAACCATCTTTTGAAAATTAACTTTTTATTTTTAAATCATGAGAAAACGAACGTGTTTAATAATATTCTTTCTTAATCGTATTTGTGTTACAAATATGACAAAAAGAGTCGAGTCTTTTTGGCTTTTGCTATCAGTTTATGTTGATATTAATTTTCTTTTTGAAAATTTGTAAAATATTATGTTTTACTTCATGCAATTTCACTTGATTAAAATTGTTAAATATGTGCAAACATTTGATGACCTATGTTTACTTTGGGAAGTAAACATAGTTGTGATAGTTAAAAAAATTAATTACAAACATATATTAGAAATACAATACCATGCTTAACTATTTGTATAAAAACATGACAAAGGAAAACTTTAACTATGTACTAAAATCGTTATCATAAGCCCTAATGACTATAATCGATGTCGTTGTTTTGAACCTCAACTTTATTTTTTTCTTGAAAAATACCTTGCATCTTTTCATTTGTTTTTATTTTTTTTCCAAGAAAACCCTCAACCTTTTAATTTTTTCTGAAAAACCCTCAATATTTTATATTTTTTTCCGGAAAAAAAACTCTCACGTTTTGCTAGTTACTTTGGAAGAAAACTACTAACATGGTGAACTAATAAAAAAAAAAAGTAGAAAAATACAATGTTTTTTTCAAAAGGAAAAAATAAGGTTATGGTTTAATCAAGAAAACACAAAATATAAGATTTTTTATAATATTAATCTTTGTTATAAAATTCGGATATAAAATTTCCCTACGTAATACATTATTTTCATAAGTAGGAGTAGCATCTACATCACATGAAAATACAAATTGCACAATAAAAGCGTTTTGTCATTTAGCCAAAGTACATTAGAACAAAAAGTTTAAAGGCATGTGTAGTAGACTTTTGATTCAATAAGGAATCCGAATATCTAACTAAAATAGGAATACAAATTTTAGAATATATAATATACCCCAAAGTGACTCCTATGTTTTAATAAATCATTGTATAAAAAGTAAGGAAATCTTCAGAAAAGACCTAAAATTTTAATCTAATTTATGAAAAAAGTCTCAAACTAAATTTTATTTATAGAAAATCACAGAATACCGGTTAAAACTTCAAAAAAAAAAAAACCTTTTCGGCCGGTTTCGTAGATTTTGCCGGTATTATGTCATTTTTCGTTACTTTGCTCAAAAATTTGGGATTTTTCCAAAATTTACATAATAACCAAAATATTGAGACTTTTTTGAAAATTACTATGAAATTAATAGATATTATTATTAACAAATCATTTATAAACATAAAAAATATTTTTATTATAAAAAAAGAAAATACATTTGTTGCTATTTGTAGGAATAAATTGGTGATCTAAGTACTCTATTGTTTTCTGACCACTCAAACTCTCTACGTTCTTCCTATGCATTGTTGTGGGTATGATGGTGAGATGAACTTAGTTAGCATTCCTCTAATATTGGTGTTCCTCTTATGTTATTTAATCTAACTACCAACCAACATTCATACATTACATGTTAACAACCATCGGCTAACACACATCTATAAAATGTGAAAAGTGAACCATGAATGATAATTTATATAGAAACAGGTGAAAGGTTATTATTTATTTAAATTTTCATTGATAGTTTACTTTTCACTCTCGATAGATGTGTGTAATTTTATGGTTGTTACCGGGTAATTTTTAGAGGTTAGGTGGTAGTTAGGTTAAACAACATAATGAAAGATCTATATGTTCGTGTAATGATATTTTCTGATAACACGTGATCATATAGCATCATGCCTAATAGCAAGTAGACACTTATTGATTGTGTATTAATCCGCGCCATACTCTATTCTAGTAAGATGATACACACTAGCTAATAGTCCGCCTAGTGCTACATCATAGGCACATTGGGAGCGGAGATAATTGTAACCATATACATATAAAATGACAGCAATGGAATGCCAATCCCCCGGTTTGATTTGTAAAGTCTCTATTCCTTGGTAATCAAAGCGCAAAGATCTATGAATTAGCCCATGCTTAACTAGCCAAGCAGACAAATGACCCTGCATCTTTTTTATCTCTCCCGCATTTTTTTTATAAGTATTTCACATTTACGATGAAATTTATGAAGATTGAGCCGCGACTATCAACTCTTGTATTGGTCACGCCTAACAGAGTACTTCTCACTATGACACCCACAACGACACATATGAAGAACATAGAGACTTTGAAGTAGTCAACAAACACTAGAGAAGTACATAATCGACCATTCTATTCCTAGAAATTAACAACAAATGTATTTCCTTTGTTTATAATAAAAAATATATGTTTATAAATGATTTGTTAATAATAATATTCATTAATTCCATAGTAATTTTCAAAAAAGTCCCAATAATTTGGTTATCAAATAATTTTCAGAAAAGTCCTAATATTTTGAACAAACTAATGAAAAATAACAGAATACAGCTAAATCTACAAAAACGGAAAAATGTTTTTTTCAAAGTTTTAGCCGGCATTCTGTGTTTTTCTATAAACAAAAAATAGTTTGGGACTTTTTCATAAATTAGACTAAAATTTTAGAGCTTTTCTAAAGATTTCCCTAAAAAATATGGCTTTCTTTCTCTTTCTTTTAAATATATCCACCCTTTCTAATATATAGAGTAAATTATATTTTTCAAAAGTTGCAAGTTGGTTCCCCAAATATATTTTTTTTGCAATTTTCGTATCTATTTGAAAGTATTCTAATGACTTGGGTTGCCGGTTTAAAAACAATTAAAAGCACCAACCTTTAAGCAAACTTACAAAAATAAAACCGTTACCATAATTAAAAATAAACACCAAATCCAAATGTTGAGACTAAAAGATTGTTTGATATTACAAGGCAATGTTTGACTGCTCTGAATTTGACTAAATAAAAGGCATATAATATCTTGAACTTTCTCTAAAACAGGACCCAACAGATGTAGTTTTAAATAGCAGCAATGGAGATGTACATGTAGTTGAAACTAGAAACAAAACTTTTTGATTCATGAAATGAGTAAGTAAATGATAATATCTTATAAGTGTTGCTAAAAACAAGATTTAAAAATCAAACCAACAACAAACTTTGACAAACTACAACACTAAAATCTAAAAACAAACTATGCAAAATGAAGAAAATCCAAAAAACCAATAGCAACAAACAAATCCCATATTGATTTGTGGGGCGGGGTGGGGAAAAAAAGTTTTCTTTTTTAATTTTTTTTTTTTTTTTTGATATTATTTTACATGGTCATAGGAATCCCAAAGTTTGGATTCAGATGTAAACAGGTTTGACATCATTTGGACCAAAACTTGCGGTACAAAGAGGACACTTGCGGTGGCGTGTTTCAATGATTTTCTGAACACACGTGTTGCAAAATAGATGATAACATTTCGTAATCACCACCTGCCAATAAAAATAATAATTGGACTGTTAACTTTTTCTTTTTCTTTTTTTATTATTATATAATCAGAGGGTATTTTGGTCTTTTTAGGTACCTCTTTGGGCCTGTCATGGCAAACGCTGCATTTGAGTATTTCTTTGTATTCTTTGAGCTCCTGTTGAAGCTTTTCAACAACCGAAGACCCGTCTAATTGTGATCTTAGACGTGTGTGCTTTCTTCTTGCGCATTCCAACTCCTCTTCAACTCTCTTTTTCTCAAACCTATACAATACAATTATACAAAACACAACAATCAAGTCTTTCTTTGCCACTCTTGGGAATGGAATCAGCAAGGGAATGGAATGAGTCATTCCATTCCTTTTTACCTTTCTTTTTCTAAGTGGATCTGCAAATCCATGAGATTGACTCGACTTGTATCGACCTTGCTCTGTGATTCATCCAAGGACTCTGTTAACTGCTGGGATGTTTTTTTAACATCGTTCAGTCTCCTTTGGGTATTTTCCAAGGCGCCTGTTTTTTGAACCCGTGTTTCAGACACTTTCTCGACATGATCTGAACATGATTTTGTCTGTTGCAAAAAACACAAACATTGTATCAGTGTCTATCAAGATAGTCAAGTCAACCAATGAAGGAGTGTACCTGATCTTCGATTCTTTCTGCTTTTATTTCACAGAAATTAATCAATGTGTTGCCCTGTTGGATCTTCCTTTCTGTGGTTTTTTTATCCAGGAGAAGAGAATCATTTAGCTGTCTTGCACGCACTCCCTCCAAAACAAGCTGAAACAAGATGAAATATTTGTAAATATTAAAACATGATTTCCAAGACACAAAATACAGGAACAAAAAGAAATATGATAATCAGGGCAATTGCATACAGAAAGTAACACTAATTGCAAGCAAGCAATAAAAACACCAAGTCTGTTTGGTTGAATTTTCTTATGAAACTTTTATATTGTATGGTTTCAACATGATCCTATACAGTATTAAATTATAAGTATAGAATTTTTATGTAATAAAACTAAAAGAAAAAATATCACAAAAGCTCATTAGAGAGCGCAAATAACATAACATCATCCTATCATTGTTTTTTGGAAACAAAAATGTCTAAAAGTTGCCAAGTAACCAATTTTATGTTTTAAAGGGGTGACCAACTCATGTTTTCTGTATGGTTACCTTCTAACCCAGGTTAAATAGGTCACCCCTCTTTTCAGTTTTACATTTTTGGCCTAGACTTTAAATTTTATTACAACTTTGGTCAGATTTTAAAATTTTGTCACGCATTCAACACAGAATTTTTTTTATAAATTTATTTTTTTATAGTGGTTTATGAGGTTTTTTTCTTTAACTTTTTTCCCAACTTTTTAAAAGAATATATTTTACAATACTTCTTGCCTTTTTCCAAGTTGCATTGCCTCATATACATTAGCAAATCAACTTTTTTTCCCACTTATGCATTGCCTCATACATTAGCAAACCAACTTTTAAAAAAAATATATATATAATTAACAAAACTGTATTTGTTATTTCATCAAAGCCAACTGCCGCACAATCAAGGAGAAAAATTGGTTTGCTAATGTAGAATATATATATATATATATATATATATATATATATATATATATATATATATATATATATATATATATATATATTAAAGTTGGAAAAAGTTAAGAAAAAACTTATAAACTATTACAAAAAAAGTTATAGAAAATTAAATTTGTAGAAAAAACCTCGATTTGGGGCCAATTTGTAATAAAATTTAAAATTTGTGCCAAAAGTGTGAAATTTGAAACAGCGTGACCTATTTAACCTGAGATGTAAAATCTGTTATCTCAGGTAACTATACAGAAAACATGAGTTGGTTAAACTTTTAGAATATAAAATCAATTACTTTGCAACTTTAAGACATTTTGAAAAGTTAGTTTCCAAAAAACAATGATAGCCCTAAAAAGGTATTTTCTAGTTACTTTTACAAAATAAAATTACAATTTAATTAAAACCATGGCATTCTTAAAAGATGTGAGAATATTTTTCTTTAAAATGGGTTATATTACAAATTTCATTCCATTTAGAGCTAAGCAAAATCAAAACCGACAAAAATCGAACGCAAACCGTCGGTTTTAAGTTTAGATTTTTCAAACACAATAAAGCGACCCAATATACATATTATTATATGGTTATTAACATTAAACAAACAGCTTTTTTCACTCTAATGGAATGAATAATTCCATTCCTTCTCCACTTAACACTAACCTAAATCTCTTTTACAATAGAAGCCCATGTCAATTTTGTACAAGACAAATGTGCATAAATCTAGGTGATTAGATCTATATTTGTAATTTGTAATTTAATGGTTGGTTGAAAAGATAAGAGTAATTACCTTAATGTTATAGTCGTCTCTCTCAGTTATTTGCTGCAAAAGCTGTTGATTTTGAGTCTGGATGTCATCATATGCCTGCCCAATAGTCTGCACATAGAAGAAACCAACATCATTGCAATTTATTATGGAATCAAATTTAAAATTAAAAAATAAATAAATAACAAGATATCCATCAACTAACCTCAATCTCAGAAAGGTAAGCCTCATTTTCCTCATGCTTGGACTTCAAGACATCCGAGAGTTTATATTTTTCCTTTTTAGATTTTTCCAATTTCTGCCTCAAATCAGCAATTTTAGCTTCTGCAGCAGCTAACATTTGCTGAGATGCTGATTCAGCTTCAATGGCTGTCTTCACTCGTGTTTCCAAGTTATGCTCATCAAGGGAATAATTCAAGCTCTGAACATGAGCCCATGCTTTGTACTCACAGTTCCTAGCCTCAATAAACTCCCTGTAAATAATAAACCTCTTCAATTAAACCTAATAATAACAACTACCAACACCACCATGCTTTAAAAAAAAAAAAAAAAAAAAAAAAAAGTTGGTTAACCTTGAATAGATTGTTTCTCGCCTATGCACGTCTAAAATTAGCTTCAACTCTGAGTCACTCTCCTCCAAGTCATGTATCTATATCAAAGTTCAACTGATTTAGACAAAATAAATCAATTAAAAATATAAATCAGCAAAAACTTATAACTACATTGCTATTACAGGTAAAAACTGAAGTACATACCGTTGCTCGCAGTCTCTGTATTTCAGCAGATTGGGCAGCCGATCTACTAGATAATGCTTCCAGCTCTTTCATCTGTGAAACAATAAAAATCAAAAAGGTTGCACAGGTTTTTTTGATTTTTTTTATAAAAATATGACGTCATATGATGGACCCACCTTCCTATCAAGAATGGTGGAAAGAGATTGAACATCAGCACGCAACGAATGAACATCTGAAGAAGCCTCTTTGTGTTTTCTTAACTGAGTTTGCATACTTCCCATATCTTCTGGAAATGAAGAGACAAAAGTTCTAAACTTTGCAATGATTTCTTTTCTACCTGAAACAAACAAAGACAGGGTATGCAGCTTATTATATGAGAATTCAAAAGCTTAAAAACAAAATAGTTTTAACTTTTTAAGTTATCTGTGTATATCATATCTATACCAGGTTCTCTAGAAGCTTCTTCTAATTTAGCTTCGATCAACTTTCTTCCATCGATTTGTTTTTGTATTTCCATCTTTAGGTCAACAATTCTAGAATCTGAAACAGAAGAAGATCGACGCAAAACCTCCCCTATATCATTCTTCATGTTGGCTTCTTTTTCCCTCCATCCAAGGTTGTCTTTCTCAACCTAAATATTAAAATACATGGTATTTAGTATGGTTTTAAAAATTTGAGAACAAAGGGAACTAACTACCAACCACTGACAACCTGCAATTTCTGGAATAGAGCTTGATACTGGACTAAATCTCCTCTTGCCTTAGCAATCTGATCTTTCACTAAGATAAAGGCTTCAGAAGAAAAAACCCCCTTTGAATTCTTTAAGGTATTCTGTAACATAAATTTTCAACAATCAACAACATAAGCTCTCCATAAAAAGGGTGATGATATAGAATACCATAAGATTAAGCCAACCTGCAAGCTGGATAATTGTTTTAATATTTCCATTCTTTCTTCATGTAAACGCTTAAGTTCTTGTTGTCTTGAAGAGGCTTGATCCTGTTCATAATGTTAAACCACTGTTTATTAGTATTACTTTACTGTGAAACCAGAATATAAAACAAAAAAGAAAAAGGAACACTATTAAACTACCAGTAATTCTTTTAATAAAGACTCCATATCATGTAGATCCTTTTCTTTTTCTCTTGCCCTGTCATTAGCAACACATTTATTTCCAAGAATTACAGGGAAAATTGCTCCTTTTGCAGCATCTGTCTCTGCTTTCAGGACAGACAAGTTCTTGTTGCTTTCTTCCAATTCTGCAATTGTACACTCCAGTTCCCCTTCAAAAATTAAAAATATCATAATTAACCATTGATCTCAAAGTTCAATGTTACCTATGATGTAATCAATACATTATTAATATACAAACAAGTAGCATAAATGATATTAATACAACAGAAGATATCCTTTAGATGCCAAATTCAATATCAGATGTAATAAACAGGTTCCAAATAGACTGCAGGTTTAGCTTTATATCAGACTCCTGAGTTACGAATACACCAGAAGATGTCGTTCAACATGAAACAGCAATGTACTTTTATTGATTTGTTTATTAAGGCATCAAACTTTCGATTCTTCCTATTACAACATTGTACTTTGAGAAATCTACTTAATTAGTTAATTGTAGCAATGTCATCCAAATACAAAGCAATTTCCACTGCTAAAAAGCCTAAAATTGGTAGCTATTTCAAAGTACAATGTTATAACTAGGGAACTTTCCAAATTACAATGCATTAATATGAAAAAAATTGAACCCCAAAAAGATTAAAGAAATGGAAAGTTACCCTTCAATTGTCTGAGCTCTGATTTATTCTTAGCATCAGTATCTCGGTGGAACTGCATATCTCTTGCCAAAGATCTGTGCTTTATATGCATATCACCAATTGCCAATCTCAAATTCTTCACTTCCCTCTCTAACTCAATAGATGATTCTGGCCTGTATGACCCTACCCAAACAAAAATATTTGTGAATATAAGTTAATAACCAAGGAATACAACATATATGACTTGTAAATCAGTGTGATTAGTCTTAGAACCTTCTGGAAGTTGCTTTATAGCTTTGGCATACAGTCCATCTTCCATGCCCCATAGACCATCAATGGCATGAACAATATTGCAGAAAGTATTCTGAACTTTGTTGCCACCTGTCTCTCGATTTTCTTGCATTTGACTTGGAGTGCTATTTGCAGAGCTACTCTCAGTTGCACCTTTTTCAAGAAGTCGATGAAGAAATACATCCTCTGGAGGTGGTGATGCATTATCTGCCAATAGATTTATATACTTTTAGTCCATTAACATAGTTTGATGCTGATTAAGCTACCCTTTCAGTCAAATGAAAGAGAAAAGGTTTGACAATTCTTACCCCCTGCAACCAGATGATGTTTATTACCACGATCATGACTCAGCAGATTCTTTGTGCGAATAGAGCATGACTCTACTTTATCAATTAGCTATTAGAAAGCCAACAAATATTCATCAAACAGTTGATATTTGAGTGAAATATAAAAGGAATGGGGTTTTTCAGGTGGCTATACCTCGTCCCAAGACTTGTCTACTACTGCTAAAGTTTTGTTGTATAGCAATTGTTTCTCCCTGAGTTGACTGAACTTGTTCTCTAGAGCAACACATTCAACCTTTTGTGATTCTAACTTCTGAACAAGCTTTTGATTTTGAAATTTCAGTACCACTGTGTCAAGCTGCATGCCAAAGAAAACACATTTCTCAAAAGTGAGGTACTTCATACAAATGATACAATATTATGAAATAACAGAGGATATGCTTCAGAATCAAGTATCAAATCCTAATCTAGAACTATAAAGCAAGGAAACATAATCGCTTCAATCCACTTAATCCACAAACTAGAAGAGAACTGAATTAGACATAAAGCATGGTGAGCTTATATTAATGAACAGAGTATAACTAATGAAATTAAGATCATCATATCATATTTATATAACAAAGGATATCACAAATCAAACATCACCTCTGACTCTAACACAAGTGATTATGGAATTATCTGCCTGTATAATATTCACATATAATGTAACATAAAATTAGATATGTAACTTTTCACAAGCAAGCAAATTCTAAACATAGCAGTGTTTTGGTTTAATTTGGTTGGGTTGACAGCAGTTCCACACAAGTTCCCCAACCTCTTATATAGATGAAGAAACATATGCACTTGTAAAAAACTTAAATCAAGAAAATCCCGCCAGATACAGTCCTATAACTCAACTACTTACGCCCTAGAACTTCATCAAGAAATTTAGCAGACAGATCTACCATGTATTTAACCTCTATAGAAGTCTCCAATAAAAACCGATCAAGAATTCAGCATAAACCCTAGAAAACCTAGAGCTATTAAAACCAAAGTAAAAGTAACGATCAATTACCTTTTTATCCTCAGAAGAAGGCACAAATGGATGTTTCTTAGCAGCAGCGGCAGTAGGAGACGATATTGAACTGAAGTGACGTTTGCGGTCTGCTTCACCAGTTCCCCCCATCATAGAAAAAACCTAGTCCTATACGACATCAATGAGAAAATGAAACCCAAATTGGTCCTAATCTACGTACACACTCCGACAATCGAGAAAGAATTTGTAGAACTATTAAATTGAACTCCATTCATACATATGATGATATGCATCATTGAGAAAGCCCTAATAAAGTCGCGGCAAAATCGTTTTTTTTTTAATTACTGAATACAAGAACCCTAAAAAGGTTCACAGGAAATTGAAGGGCGTTTAACATGAATCATGCATATAAAAGTTGCGAACTTCTTCCCTCTTTGGCTTGTTTCTCTCTCTAGTCATATGTATGTGGGTATGCATATGTGTCCCTGTGTCTCTACAAATGAAGTTCTTTCGATTGAATAGACGATAAAAAGGGGCGAGGAGAATTAGGGAAATATCGTAGGGGTATTGCACGTGCCAACGCCTCAGGTATTTGTGACGTCACGTGGATATTAGTTGAGCAGATGGCTTCAAACTCAATATGAGGGAGGAAGTAGTAATTATATGCATGATTAGGATCCAAACAAACCAATTTATCAATTAATTTGGATTTGATTTAGTCAAAATATGGTACTCAATCTTGGATAAGATATGAATGAAACTTGCCTATGAACATATATGGTTTTTGTTTCCTTTTTTACGATATATTTAGACTTTATGTAAGAATTTAGTTTGAATTTTATCAAGTCGTGTGACTTAGAGGGAGTTGATTTGGAAGACGTTCGGTGGATCTAATGTGGAGACACCGGCACCTGAACTCGGCATGACGAATTCGGAAGGACAACTCGACAGTGGCAAATCAAGTATCTTGTTTCTTCCTTCTTTTTTTTCCCCGCTAGGCAGTCTACCCTTTCTCTTCTCCCTCTCTTCTTCTTTCGATCTTCTTCCTCCGTTTCTTCATTGATGGAGCTGAGTTGGAGCTCGGTATACTCAACACCACTCCCCTCAGCTTTATTATATGTTTACCACTTGCGACACGAGCAAACCGACTAAAAAAAATAATAGTTGGCTTTAATCAAATAAGTCAGAAAAGCTTGGTCGGCATTTAACTTTTGATTATATAGAGATTAAATGTGATCTTTTGTTATAGTTCTTAAATTTATAATAGTTGTGTTTACGTATGCATATACGATTGCTTAGTTGAGTTTTATGAAGTAAAATTGTAAATGTTTCAAAAAAATATTTCCGTATGGTTTTTAGCAGATCATCATTAAGTCGCAACATTATGTTTTTATAAAATATATCATTTTTTATTTATTTCTAATAAACCACTAATTTTTGTATAGGAAGTTAGTATGATTATTATTATAACTATAATAATATTATCATTGATACTATTATTATTGACACAATTGGGTGATAGGCCTATCCACGGTCTATCGTTTTAAAGGGGACAAAAAATTATGGTCTATGTAAATTAATATATAATCATTAATCTATCTTTATGCGGAAAAAAGAAGCGGGAATGAGCCAAATTTAAATGCCCAAGATTGACACATTAGTGGAAGCAAAAGACGCAATATCACATATATAATAATAGTTGTGTATAAAGAAGGTGGGTATGTGCAACCAAAATGGGGATATCAAAGTGACGAATTATAAACTAACGACCTATGAAGCAATCAATAAACGATAGAATGGATAAATAAGCCGATAATGTCGTCTTAATTGCTAAGATTTAACGGTTAGAACATCATTGCATATAGAAACATATTAAGAATGTCATTGTAGCCCTTATAGAGATAAGTTTTTTAAAGTTGAATTTATAAAAGAAATATGTCATCGATGCCATAAGAAATGTTGAATAACTTGACTATTTTGTGTATGGATAAAGATATGTTATACGTGATTGATCTTATACTAATTTTTTCAAAATGGCGAAGAAAAACGTCTTCTTTGGATTTGAACTCACGACCAACCAGATAGAAGGCACACGACAACCTCTGAACCAATGTTTCTTTTATCTTAATACTATTATTGATAACTTTGTATCTAAAAATGTCACATGAAGTATTTTTCCTTAAATTAGTAAAAAAAATTGTTTGATATATGGATGTTTTTAAATGGTCCTTTTATCCTTCTATCCCTAGGCCCAAAATATGTTTGCGGTCATGTAATTCATAATTGTCCTATTTCTAATTTCTGTATATTTGATATTTATAAAATGGTTTACTTTTTCAGTTACATTTTGTTGGGTTTTACTCAAAAAATAGTCTAATTATAGTGTCAAACTTGACGTGATCAACAGAAACAATTTTACATTTGAATAGACTAAAACCACTTTACCCACCAAATATCATTTTGCAAAGCATATGAAGATTAAAACAACCTTAGAAAAGAAGATGTTTACAGCCTTTGAAGACTTTCGTTCATTTTGGCAATTATGACGTTGATGAATATGACAAACTACTCAAAGAACAGTTTTCTAAAAGTATCCACCAAGCAAGAATCAACCACCAAAGATGTTAGTTTAGTCTTTACTTGTATATATGTTGTTCTTAAGCTTTGATATTTATACCAAATAAACCTGAAAAAGAAGCAACTTATATGCTCTTAATCTAATCACCAAATGCAATAAGAATGGAGGGAGAAAGAGTTTGTCATTTACGAAAAATGGCAGCCCCTTAAAGAGTATTTTGTGCCAAAAAAATCAAACCATTTCTCTTGTAATGTTATTCTTTATACTTGCAAACTAGTACATAAGAACCACGCTTCTTTAAGAGTGTAAGCATGTCTAAGTAAGAAGGTATGGAGTGAGTAAGAAAGTCAAACACTCAAGTCTTGCACACACATACATACTTACGGTTTTGTAAGTCAGGAAGCAACAAGAAGAGTGTGTTATACACAAGCACCAATTAGTTAGTTGTAATCAAACCAAATGATTATTCTAAGTGTCCAAAATGTTTGTACACAACACTAAAAATCATATCATATGATATTGATAAGTCCATTTTATGAATGTACTAAGTTGTCATAAATCTGTTGAATTGATGTATAATTGTCCAAGAATGGCACTACTTTGATGAGTTGTTGAACTTCATATGCAGGTCAATATATTGTACTAAAAGTGGGTGGAACCTGCAAGTAAAACGGATTGCTAAAGGAATGAAGAAACGTTGCTGGGAAAATTGACCATGCTTCAATGTTTTGGTCATATCTCAAGTTCTGGAGCTCTGATTAACATGAGTAAAGAAGTTCTGGAAACTAGACAAGATTTGCTACAACTTTTGTGTTTTGTGTTTCTGCTAGTTATGTCGTTTTGATCACCAAAACTTGCACGAAAGATGAACGACGCCTCCAAGTGTCTAAGACGTCCCCTAGGACGTCTAGGTCAAACGGTCAGCATCTGGTCGTTATTTCAGAGCAGAAAAGAAGGAAGAACCCCCTTTGGCGTCTTACATGACGTCTAAGACGTCCCCTAGGACGTCTTGGAGTTTTAGGGACGTCCCGTGTTGGAACGGTGTGTTTCGGAAAGTTTGGAAATCAAGGAAGGGCGTCCTAGAACACGTCTAAGACGTCTCCTAAGACGTCTGACGTTTTTGGCCATCTTTAGTGTATTTCAAGGACGGTAGAAGGCATGTTAGGATGTATAAAGAACGCTTGGGTGTTATACACGACGTCTAAGACGTCTCCTAGGACGTCTAATGTCCCACATCGCCCGATTTCACTCTTTTCTGTCAAATAATATAAATAGGGACTTGTGCATTCGTTTTTAGGGTTACCACCTGCGATTTTCAGAGTTTTTTCTGCATTTTTAAGGCTTTTAAAACCCTTGGAAACATTTGGAAACACAAGTCCATTCCATTTCAATCCGGATTCAAGGCAAGATTCGATTCAATTCATCATCAAGCTATAAGTGAAGATCATTTCATTAGTTAATCTTCATCAATTCTTTATTTTCCATAATTATTTCTTCTTTCCCAATGTTTATTTGTTGTATACTTTGATAATCATTAGGCTACATTTGTTTGATGATTCTACGTTTGTTTATGAATTCTATTATGCATTTTATTCATTTTAATCAAGGTATTTGTCTTATGCACTCAATGGAAGGCTAAACCGTTAGGGTTACTTCTGGGGATGTTTATGACTTTTGGATGAACACACTTGATTATTACCTGATTCTAGTTAATTTTAATTGTTGTTTTATGCCTCATGTGATAATCTTTTGGTAATAACGATTGAAATTGGGTTGTATGAATTTGTTTGATGTCATAATTAGGATAGTCTATTGTCAATTCATCATTTGTTCCAAGTTCAATTAGTTTAGGAATAAAGACAAGTGATTGAATCAACATGTATTATTCCAACTTATGATATTGAATCTTAATGCGGTAATAGGTAGTTGTAAGACATTTTATTGCTAGTTCACTAATTGTTCTTAATCCATTTAGACATAAATGAGTAGGACAACTAGTTGAATGAATATCTAGTGTGCCCAAAACTATGTATTACAAGTTAATAAACCCCAATTGCATCTAAGTAATTGAGTTAGGATTTAAAGGAAGAAAGTGTGTGAATCTAAACTGTCTGTAACTGAACCGGGAGTACTCTAGTTTTCTCATTGAGATTTTTATTTTTAATTAATAAATTTCCAAGCTTTGTTTGAATTTTGTTTTAATCTTTTTTCGTGACAATTGCTAGTAATACTTTTCTTTTTATTGATTTCTTGACACAAAGTTTAACCACAAATCTCATCATGGATTCGACCCTTACTTACCTTAGCTATCTAGTGTGTGTGCGGTTTATTTTTGACCGAGACAACGACCTCGATCAGATATCCATGAGTTTTTGTTCTCTTTGTTTTTATTTTCTAGAAACAATAATTCATAATATGTTGGTAAAAATATTATTTTCATAAAATAATGTTTTTTTCTAATTACATACAAGCATTGGTAGTTATTAATAATCAAAATTGTTCTAATAAATAGTTAATTAATGGTAACTTGATATAATGTGTGACCCTATAAAATCATATGACAATAACAATATCATTCTATAGTGACTTTTGGGCATAAAGATCTTTCATTCTCCCCCTTGCACAAGACTCGTCATATATTGATATAGACAATGGTGAACGTCTAGCAACATTTCACTGCCCCTAATAACATATGACGAAGAATGTCATTCATCAACATCTAATTCCCAAAAGCTCAAAGCTACAATTGATGTATAAGGTAAATTTATCACTTATCTGTTTGTTACAGACATCATGTTGAACATGAGACTGGATCACAATTAATCTTATTTGGTGTTCAACTTTGGGTACCGCACGATAGATGTCTAACTCTCAACACATAAGAGGAAAAAATATCATATTGACTACATAAGCTTCTTAAATAGTCAACACTACACCTGAAAATGGCTTTTTATAACTGCCCAGTTAAGGATCAGTGTTTGACCATATCAAAGCATGACGCTACCTATGCGCAAGTCACACTATATATTTCAAGTATTATTGATACAAAGATAGTACATTTTTATCAAGTATTACTCATGATAGCGATCCATGACGTGATATTGATGTGGGCCCATTTAATATCAGTTCTTTGACAAGTACCTATGAATCTTGGTTACAGCCACTTGCCTACTTTTTTTTTGGTGAATGTTAACCAATCAAATTTATATTAGTCTTACTTCTGTAGATGTTAAGTTGTAAAAGTCGAATAGTGTCTTGTAATGATTCGCATTTTATATGTATTTTACTAAGTCAATGTTAAATGCGAAGTACTGCATGCGAAGTTTCAATGTATTAGACTTAGTATACTTTTTGTAAGTTCCCTATAAATAGGGACGTAGGCTTGAAGTAGAAAGAGAGATCGAAACACAAAAACACTCTTTAGCCTATTCTGTAATCAGTCTTAATGAAATGAGATCTGATTAATATTTACTTCGTGTGTTCTTTATCTTTCATCATTCAAATCTATTGTTTTACATCTTAATTCTCGATAACAGTTCTCAACAATTGGTATCAGAGCAGGATTCAAACTGCTTAGATCTTATTTTCATATAAGAATCAATTGCTTTTTGAGTTATAAATTTTACTCAAAATTTTCCGCGCAATTTTGATTTTGAAAATCACTTTTGATCTTCAGATTTGAATTGATTCTGCACTTGAATTGTTAAATCGAGTATTCGATTAGCGATTTGTGATCAATTCACTTGATCTATTTCTGATTTTCATCAAATTCTCAAGTTTTCTGAAATTTTTGTTTGTTCATCAATGGCGAACTTCAACATGAATACGATGACTTCTTTCTCTCATTTGCTTGGTTCTTCAACCAAAATTCCAATGTTGATTCCAGAATACTATGATCAGTGGGCTGATAGAATGGAAGATTACTTAAATGGAATTGATGAAGAACTTTGGAAATGTATCGATGGAACAGTTCAAGCTCCTGCAAATGTTCAACAAATTGGTCTATCCACTGGATCTTCAGATGTTGAAGATCAACGAAAACGTCTGAAGGATAACGAAAAGAGATGCATGAGGGAACTAAGAGGTGCTCTTCCTCCTGTGGTTTATAATTACATTCGTAGTTGTAAAACAGCAAAAGACATCTGGAATACTCTAAAAGAGAAGTATCAAGGTAGCGAAAAGACGAAGATCAATTCTGTGAAGCAATGTCTGATTGAACTGAAGGAATTCAGACAGAAGGATGCAGAATCTCTCAAAAGTTATTATGATCGTCTGAATGAGCTTGTGTTTCGTTGCAATAGGTACGGTATCACTAGATCTATCATGAAATTCAATTTAACTTTCATAATGGGACTTCGCAAGGAGTGGCGAAGTGTAAGCATGATGATTAAGAATCAACAAAGTTTTGATTCAACCAAATTGAATGATCTTTACAATCAACTGAAAACACATGAATCTGAGGTCTCAGAAATGTTTGAAGAATCAAAACTCGTTATTGGTGGTCCTTTGGCTCTAGTTTCAAAGGTATCTGAAAATGATGAAAAAGATGGATCAGATGATGAAGGATTTTTGATGAATTCCGATGATCAAGCTGTGGCATTCTATTCAAACAACAGAGTTAAAAAGTTTTTCAAAAAGCCTTTTAATCCAAAAGGGAAGATGAATGATGTGAAGAATGTTATCACAAGGACTGGAGGGGATGAGAGGAAGAAGATGGAGAAAGTTGAGGAAAAATCGAAAAATGCGAATGAAGAGAAAAAATTGAAAGGTGATTCGGGAATCTATTGTCATTATTGCAATGGTGCGAACCACTTTGCAGTTGACTGCATGTTGCGAAAGAGAGAAGAGAAGAAAGAAAAAGTCAAAGATGAGGCATACTATTATGAGAAGATTGAAGAGTTACGTGCAAAGACCAAAGGAGTGTCATTGGTTGCAAAAGGAGAAAGTACTGAAGAAGAGAGTGAAACTTATCAGATCTGGTCTTCAGGATCTGATGATGAAGAAATGAGGCATCCCACACATGGAGCAATGTTCGCAAGCTTTGAGGAATGCGAAGGGAAGATTTCAGGGAAATGCTTTGTATCAAAATCCACTGACAAATCACCCATGACAACCAAGGTACGTACAATTCTTGAATCTTTTAATATTCCTTTATCTGCTTATGATGCTGAAATTGTTTCATTTGATGATACTGTGGCTTATTTTGATTCTGTTATTGTGTCTGCTAGTAATGAAGCTAAGAAATTAAATGTGCAACTTAGTGAGACACGAAGAGAGTTAGAAATAAAGAAGAGCAGAGTTGAAAAATTAGAATTACAAGTCAAAAACATAGACTGTGATAGGCATAATCTTACTAATGATGTTAGGTTATTACTAGCACAGAGAAACATCTATTGTAATTCTGCAAAACGCTTATATGCAAAATTAACAGCTTTGCATCACTCTTCTGAAATTAGCAAAGAACAACATAGAAAACTTTTACCTTTTCTTGAGTATGAACGTGAAAAAGTTGATGTTGTTTCTTATGATTGCGAAAGCACAATTGCTCAATTTGACAAAATACCTGATGATAGATATGCATATGGTATTGTCAAAATTGATGAATTTCTGAATGCTGATGAATTGTTCAACATTGTAAATGAAAGTTTGACAAAGAGTGAACAAGTGAAAATCATAAAGAAAACTAAAAATTCAAAGCTTGTTTCTCAATTGAATTATGCTGATATTGATGAAAATTTTGATAATATGAGTGAAATCAGTGAGATAGAAGAGATTGATTGTTCTCAATTGTCAATCATTAATATCACATCTAAGATCAAAGGTAAAGAAATAATAGTTGATTCAATAGTAGAGGATGAAATTGATAAACCTTCAACTTCGCAACATTGTATGTTTGATAATGTGAAAGTTGAAAGCTGGAAATCTGATGACACGGATGTAAATAAACAAGAAAAGAAAGTTTCAACTGAAACACCTCAAAGGATTGTTGTTGATCAAGTGTTTGAAGATACAAAAGAATTTGATAATATTTTAAATGATAAAGGCGCACATTATTTGGAAACCAACACTGTGGTATATCCAAATTTTGTATGTACTGATAACAAAATTTTCCCAAATCAAATTTTTGTCACTACTGGAAATGCTGAGAAAGTTCATCCTGATTTTAATAAAATGATTGAAAAAGATAATCAAAAGTCCACAACTGAAGGTTTTTTCGCAAATCAAAGCACAGAAGAAAACAATTTAACCAAAAATCCTTATGTGTTTCAAAAACAAAAATCAACACAAAAATGGGTGGTTAAAGGTGAAAACTCAAACAAAGTTTTTGAAAAAGATGAAAAATCAAAGGTTGAAGTAAAATTAAATTCTCATGAATTCAAATTGATGGTTGGAAATTTTTCAACAGAAAATAATGTTTCAAAAAGAAAAGCAAGAAAAGCAATATTCTGGCAAGTTGTGTCTAATGAAAAATCAAAAGATGAAAAAGAACAAAATTCAAAAACATCATCAAGTTTTAATAAACAAATCAAATCTGTTGATAAGGTTCCATATGTTCGCAAATATGACAACAAACGAAAATTTGAGAATTCGCAAAAATTTGCAAATAATCAAAAGTTTCACAATGTTGGCAAATTTACGAATAATTCATCAAGTTTGAAGAACTCAACTCAAGACAAAAAGAAATTTCACCAAAACAACCAAATTTTCCAAATCCTTCAATATCAAAACCAAACAAAATTTCATATACAAAAGGAAAATCTGATGTTAGAACATTCAATCATTGGTTTGAAGGAAAAGGACAGAAATATCAAAATGGCAAATTTTCAGAAGATCAAATCAAAAGTGCATTTGAGAAGTATACAAATAATTTTTCAACTGAGAGTACTTCATCTAATAATTCGCAAGTTCCAGTTCAAAAATGGAAACCAGTTATCAAAAATGCGAATGTTGTGAAGGATAAGATTACAATTAATGGAAATCCAAAATTATTGAATGATTATATTTCAAAATCTAGAACTGATGATGTTGATATTATTGATTCAGTTACAAACAAAGTGAAAACATGGTTCTTAAATTCCAAAAATTTGTTTCATTCTACTAATGATGGACCCAAAAAGTCTTGGGTTCCTAAAATTTTTCAATAAATGCAGGTGATATGTGACGAGCAATATGACATGAAATGGTACATTGATAGTGGTTGCTCTCGTCACATGACTGGAAGGAAAGAAAATTTGCGAGATTACAGAAGCTTGGAAAATGCTGGAGTTGTCAAATTTGGAAATAATCACAAATGTCAAGTGAAAGGATATGGGAAAGTCACAAATGGAAACTTCACAGTCAACAGAGTGGCATATGTTGAAGGACTTCAACATAATTTGATAAGTGTATCACAACTTGTTGTGGGTACTGGAAATCAAGTTGTATTCAATGAAGAAGGTAGTGTCATTTCAAATGTCAAGACGAATGAAATACTCCTCAAATCCAAAAGATATGGTGATATGTTTACACTGGACATCAAACCAATTGTGGGAAAACCAGCTATGTGTTTACTATCAAAAGCATCAAACGATCTTAGTTGGCTTTGGCATAGAAGATTGTCTCACTTGAACTTTCGAAATATAAATAAACTAGTAACTGAAGATTTAGTTCGAGGATTGCCAGTACTGAAATTTGATAATGATACTTTGTGTGCAGCTTGCGAACAAGGAAAACAACATCAAAAGGGTCATCCGATTGTGATAGATTCAAAAATAGTTGAGCCATTAGAACTTCTTCACATCGATCTATGTGGACCATCAACTGTTGCAACAATAAACAAAAAGCGGTATATTTTAGTTGTTGTAGATGATTTCTCTATATTCACATGGGTGTTTTTTCTCAGGTTGAAATCTGAAGTTGCTCAGACGATGATTGATTTTATCAAAAAGATTGAAGTTAGTCTGAAGAAGAATGTGCGAAAAATTAAAAGTGATAATGGTTCTGAGTTCAAAAATCAAACTCTTGACAGTTTCCTCACAAGCAAAGGCATTTCGCATAATTTCTCATCACCATATACACCACAACAAAATGGTGTAGTTGAAAGAAGAAATCGATCTCTATGCGAAGCTGCCAGAATAATGTTGACATATGCGAATCTACCTCAATATCTTTGGGCAGAAGCTGTGTCCACAGCATGTTTTACTCAAAATCGATCATTCATTCATCGAAGATTTAATATTACTCCATATGAAATAATCAATAATCGGAAACCTAATGTAAAATTTTTTCATGTTTTTGGTTGCAGGTGCTTTATCATGAATCTAAAAGATAATTTGTCCAAGTTTCAAGCTAAAGCTGATGAAGGCATCTTTTTAGGATATTCACAAAATTCAGTTGCATACAGAGTGCTAAACAAACGAACAAGAAAAATTGAAGAAACGTTCAATTTAACATTTGATGATTACTATCTAAAACAGACTGATAGTAAATTTGAGAATAAATCAATACTTGTAGATTCACATAATCCAATTGATAATTCTGAAATCAATGATTTTGATTATGACTTGATTTTTGGGATTCCTGACAGGGCCATTGATGCAGAAAGTAATGCTCCTGATAATCAAACATCAGAATCTTCAAAACATACTGATGAATCAATCATAACTTGTGAAAGCACATCAGATATTCACAAGGAACTAGAACATCAAATTGAGGGGGAGCCTTCGCAAAATCAACAAGAACATCAAGTTGAGGGGAGCCTTCGCAAAATCAACAAGAACATCATGTTGAGGGGGAGCATTTACAAAATCGACAAGAATATCAAGATATAGATCATGTTGACGGGGAGCGTAATGAAACAGGGACAATTAATCTTGATATTAATGACGAATTTCATGAAGTTAATGATAATTTTTCTGTTGCAGGATCTGAAAATGAAGATATGTTTGAAGATGCACCATTAGAATTTGATCCAAATTATCCACCACTCGAGAAATGGACAAGAAATCATCCATAAGAACAGGTAATTGGAAATTTACAAGAAGGAGTATTGACTAGAGCTCAACTTTGTGCGAAAAATGAGGTACTGAATGCGAACCAAGAACTTTGCATGTTTAATGTTTTTATTTCGAAAATAGAACCAAAAACTGTCAAGAATGCTATGGAACACTCAGATTGGGTTGTTGCTATGCAATCTGAATTGGCAGAATTTGAACGAAACAAGGTTTGGAGATTAGTGTCTAAACCCTCTGATGTTTCAATTGTTGGTTTAAAATGGATTTTTAAAAACAAAACCGACAAAGATGGCAATATTATTCGAAATAAAGCAAGATTAGTGGTCAAAGGTTATTCGTAACAAGAAGGTATTGACTATAAAGAAACATTTGCACCTGTTGCAAGACTTGAAGCAGTTCGCATATTTTTAGCCTATGCAGCTCACAAAGATTTTGATGTTTATCAAATGGATGTTAAATGTGCATTCTTAAATGGAAAACTCGAAGAAACAGTGTATGTTGAACAACCACCAGGGTTTGTAAACAGTGAGTTTCCTGATCATGTATATGTCCTTGACAAAGCTGTATATGGGTTAAAACAAGCACCAAGGGCCTGGTACGCAACACTTACAAATTTCTTGAAACAATCTAAATTTAAACAAGGATCAGTTGACCCCACATTATTTCGCAAGAAAGTTGGGTGTCATCTAATGCTTGTTCAAATTTATGTTGATGATATTATCTTTGGTTCCACTGATCCAGCATTGTCAATTGAATTTGAAAATTTAATGAAGAGTCAGTTTGAAATGAGCATGATGGGAAAAATTAATAATTTTCTTGGTTTAAATATAAGGCAGAACAGAGAAGGAATTTTAATTAATCAAGAAAAATATACGAAGAACTTGCTTGAAAAGTTTGGAATGATCAATAGCACAAAGCTCAGAGTACCTATGGCAGTGGGAACAAGACTAACTCCTTCGTTAGATGCTCCTGCTGTTGATCTCACACTGTATCGTAGCATGATAGGGTCTTTATTGTACTTAACTGCAAGTAGACCTGATATTATGTTTTCGGTTTGTTGTTGTGCTAGATTTCAAGCTAATCCAAGAGAGCCTCATTTGATTGCAGTGAAAAATATTTTTCGATATCTCAAGGGAACTGTTTCTTTAGGACTATGGTATCCTGCGAAAATAGGATTCTTCATTCAAGCTTTTTCAGACTCAGATCTAGGAGGATGTACTTTGGACAGAAAAAGTACAACTGGTGGATGTCAACTTTTGGATGGAAAGTTAGTGAGTTGGCAATCAAAGAAACAAACTTGTGTGGCTATATCAACCGCTGAGGCAGAATACATATCAGCAGCCGCTTGTACTTCGCAAATTATCTGGATTCAGAGTCAACTTCGTGATTATGCAATCAACATGAAAAAGATTCATTTGTATTGTGATTCGCAAAGTGCAATTCACATCTGTCACAATCCAGTACAACACTCAAAGACAAAACACATTGCTCTTAGATATCATTTTATTAAAGATCATGTGGAAGATGGAAATATTGAAATTCATTTTGTCAAAACAACTGAACAACTTGCTGATATTTTTACAAAACCTCTTGATGAAAAATCCTTTGTTCGAATTTTAACAGGTTTGGGGATGATTAATGCGAATTCAATTTTGTCAACACAAGAGTAAAAGCTGTCACGTAGCTCAGAGTCGAAATCATTCAGAGGTTACTGTTCATTCAGAACACTTCGCATGACTTCGCAACCACAGTTTTTCGCATCTGGTTCCAAAATACAATGGTAAGGTTTACGCTTAATGTTTTAGTTATGAAAAAAAAATCGAAAATCCAAAAAGATTTTATTGTTTTGTTCTTTAAAATTGAAAAAATTAAAAATACAAAAAGAGTTTATTTGTTTTGTTCTTACGTTTATTGAAAAATTTCAAAATCACAAAAATATTTTTTTCTTTAAACTGTGTGTTGAGAATTTGATACAGGGATACAATGCGAAGAGGTCATACATTTATGTTTCTATGGGAAGGTATTAATTTTTTTTTACAACTAGTTAGGATGTCCCTAGAAGCATGCTGCTGTATGTAGACCTCAAGCCTCGAATGATTCTATGTGTGGAAAATGAAAGCCTTGATGAAATAATCACATGAACATTTCTACCCAACAAGGCTTGTATTCACATAAATCAACAAGAGCTACCTTACTCTTCTCATATGAGTTAAGAGTTTTTTGTTTTGTCCACATCATAACAGAGGTACAATTTGATTATTAACCAATCTTTTTAAACCAAAATGTTCTTCAAATCCAAAATTTTTTGAAAAGGATTTGTCCTTGAGGTCTTTGATAAAACCAATCAAAACCTAGACAAATCAAAACTCTGTGTTTAAGATCTAACATCATGAGACCGTGATGGAAGTGAAACCCAAAAATCATACATCTTTAAGGAATTGACGGGGAACTTTGTTCCAGATTTTTACGACACCTTTGTTTTAGTATCAACAATTTCGAAACTTCAAATCATATTCAATTCGCATGCGTGGTCTTGATCAAATATTTACAACCAAGAATATTTGTTACCCAACAAGATCCAAACCAACTTTTTCTTGAATATGATTTCAGTGTAAGTTTCATTCGCAAATTCCTGTCATGATAAATATTTTCACAAGCCAACTTGTCACTGACTACACTGGTCAAACAAGTAATTTCATTTACAATTTCTCACCTTATGTTAAGGCTGATATGTAATGAAATTTCAAACCAACCCAAAATAACCTTTAAAAGAAGCTCTTCGAAACTTCTTTACAAGTATTCGATTGTAATTCACGGGAAAATACACAAGCTGTTGATTATCTCTCTCGATAATTAACGAGGCAACCTTTGCCTGGGGTCTTACTGCATTCATGTCAAAATAAATTTTTGACATCACTACATTCCAGATATTTCTTGTTTCTTGTCTTATTTCATTGGCACAATGCACACACTAAATCCTTGAGGTTCTGAGTAACACCAACTCAGACTGATGATTTCGCAAGACTGGCATATGACTTCGCTTTAAATCCCAAAAGTGAAAGAGCCCTGCTTCCATGCGAAGGGTTTTATCGGTTCGTATTCTATAACGGTTACTTGACAGGCTGTCTACTAAAATTGGTTGGTATTCTATCCGGTTTTCGAGGAGATGTGACAGTTACTTTTTACTGCATAGTGATCTTTTACAGCCATGATCCGGGATTCAAGGTGCCACATCGGATTACATTAAATGCATCCCGCTTTAATTTCAAATCAAAGTTTGAGTAACCTATAAAAGGGGCATGAAGAACACTGTGTACGGTTACACAAACAAGAATTCTCACAAATCTTCAAAGCATTCATCTTGATCCTATACTTCAAATCTCTTTCAAACCCTACAATGGCAGTCACAAACTCAAACACTGATGAGGTCCTTTCTCAATCCCTAATGAAGATTCAGAGCACAAACTATCAGGTTGATCCCAAAGTATCTGCTTACCCAGAAGAATTGAAGATGCTAATTGTGGCTTTGAAACGATCACCGTTGTCACTGCCATGTTCCGATTCTTCCCAGTTCCAATGATCTGGTTATCCCATGCTGCATCTACGGCTTCCTACAATCACACGACGGATGTGATTACTTTCAACCTCGTTAACAACAAGAGGGTGAAACTGTCCAAGAACTTGTTCGTGGAGTTCTTGGAGATTCCCAACAACCCACCTTTTGTGAAACCGGTCAACTCTCAGATTATCCACATGTTTAATGAAATGGGCCATCAATCGGAGTTGGAGAAGATCAGTGATTTCCGGAAGTCGGGATTACCCTGTATTTGGAATTTTCTATTTGGAATTTTCCTCAGGTGTCTTACAGGAAGATCTGTTGGTCTGGACAGAGGAAGAGTCGAAGTGTATGCCATGGTAATGGGTATATACTATGACATCAATGTAGATTACGCAACTCAACTGTGGAAGGAATTCGTCAAAAGTCTTGAAAACACGAATTCGGAGAAGGGGATATCATGTGCTAGGTACTGGAGTCTGATCTTGGAGAAAGAGTACGAAAAAGAAGCAATTACGGCTGAAGCAGATGTTGTAGTGGCTGAGTTTTCACATTACCAATTTCCAAAAGTGGTAGAAGATGATGAGGCCATATTCACCAGGGTAGCTCGCATTCCGGATGCGATGCTTCGCAAAGTGTCTCCTACTCACAAAGTGTTGGTGAGATATTTGCGAACCATTGACACGGCTGATAAGTCGGGTGTCTTACCGGATGTTGCTTCTCCATCCAAGAAGAAGAAGGGGAGTAAGAAATCTGCGAAGGGTTCACCTTCACCAACAGTTCAAAAAGAAGACGTGCAAAAAGATGTTTTACCCTCCAAATCTGGAGTGTTAAAACAAATTCGCAAGGCGGAGGTGAGTAGTAAGGGAGTTACTATTCGCAGCATTCCTGCACCAGTTTCTCCTGGGCAGAAAAGACAAAGGGCGGAAGATGTTGCGAAGAATATGAAACGCACACTGGGAAAGAAGAGGAAGATGGTGATTCACAATGAATCATCAGATGACGAAGTTGTCCCTGAAACTCCACCTATTTCTCTACCTATCACAACCATGGTAACTGTTCCTCTACCTATTTCTCAACCTTCACAAATTTCACCACCTATTTCTCAACCTTCGCAAAGTTCACCAATTATTTCTCAAACCCAACTACTCGAAATAGATCTTACCAAATCAATTACTGAGGAGGTACCTATTTCGGATACGGTTGTCAACGTATCTGATACGGGGGCACCTATCCCGAGTGTTGCATCCACACTACCCATCATCACCACTTCATCCATATTTGACCATGCCCTTCAGAACCCATTCACCACTCTTTTCCCATCCCAATCACCTGAAAATCCTATACCTTCGCAACAAATGTCAGATCCAGAAGTCGAAGGAGGTGCTTTTGGTGGTGTCCTTGATGACATTTCTTTTGATTCTGAGGAAGAAGAAATTCCTGATCATATGCTGATGACAGGAAAACAGTTCAAAATCCTTAATCAAAAATTGAAGACAATTATTCAATCACAAGCTGATTCAGGGAGAATGTCTTCGATTTCAGCAATGGAGGTGGATATAATGATTAAAGAGGCTGAGAAACGTATTTTGGAGAAAGTTGATCAGTCTGACAAAAATAACGAACTCCGAGTGCAAACTCAAGGGAATAATTTCACGACTACCCTTAAAGATCTTAAAGCTGCCAACAAAGAAAGACATCTTCTTTTTATTCAAGATGTAAAGAAAGTTCATGAAGACGTCAACTTCAAAATTCAAGAGTTGAAGTCTGACATTGAGAAGGATCTGCAAGCAGTAAACACAAGACAGGAAGATTTTCACAAGCAGGTTGTGGAAATTTTGTCTCAAATCCACAAACTCAACAACATTCCTGTTGCTGCTGATCAAAATGCTGCCACTATGGAGAAGTTTGATATCTTGATCAAATTAGTCACGGAGCTCAAATCCGCAGTTTCGCAGTCTTCTACTTCGCAAATCATTACTCCAGAATTCTTGTCTCTAAAGATTAACACTTTAGAACAAGCCATTCAGAAGGCTCTAGCTCCGATATCGAACTTTAGTTCTTTACTTCCGAAGGGTGCTCCACCTGTTTTCACAGGGGTGCAAGGGGGAGAGAAGAGTCGAAGTAAAGAAGTTGATGCGAAAACAGTGGGGAAGGTCATTTCGACTCAATTGGTTGCAACTATTCCAATCCCTACCAAACCGATTTCTTCAACAACAATAACTACAAAAACAATTTCTAAGGGAATTGTTATTGGAGGAAATGAAGGAGGTTCGAGTTCTCAACCTCAGAAGGATGTATCAGGGAAGGGAAAGGGCATCCTTTATGAAAAATCGAAAGAGGAGTTAAAAGTTGATGCCGAAGCTGAACTAGAAAGAATGAGACAGGTCCAAAGCATAATGCGACAACGTGCAAGTGATCCTCCCTCAATGAACAAAGGAGATCATGCGAAGCTTTACTCTTACGAAACGATAGAGTCTAAAGTAGTAGGAAGGGAGATGTACGAGTTCGAGAAAAAGCCAAAACGAAGTTACGACATTGCGAACTCAGATCACTGTCAGCTGGACTTCCTTATAAATGAAATGTTGTTCATCACTGCACAGTACAAGATCAGTGAGAAATTTGATAATCCAGATGACTACACTCATATGAAAATCAGATTTCATGTTGTTCTTGCGAAGAATCCTGATGAAGTCTGGTCCCTGATGAAGATCAAGAAGGTGCTCACGATAAAGAAAGATGTTTTGTTTGAAGACATGCTTCAGAACTTTCGATATTTTGTCATCAGGGCAGACAACAAACAATATGACTTCACTATTGATGACTTCCCACTGATGAACTGCAATGATCTTATTCAAGTAGCTTTGATTCTGAAGAACATGGAAGAGAACAAGCTTAAAGGCTCAGAGACTGATGTTTTCAAAGTCGGGTTTGCGCATGTGAAGACTTACATCGACAACTACTTCGATTGTCTTGCACTGACTGATGAGGAGTTGGCAAATGTTCTTGGAAGAGAAGTGAAGGTTCCATGGGAAGATACTTTGACACAATCAACATTGTCGAAGTATGTAGTGGGTGAGATTTGCCTTAAACCTTTTGGCATGGTGTTTTCGGGAAGAGACACTAAGGGCAAACCAAAGAAGTTCTTGTTTAAAGCTTCAGAAATCGAAAGATACAATTCTTCGCAATATACGCACTTCATTGTACGTATGAATAATTGCAAGAAAAACACAAAAGGTGACAAGAAGGACTTGAAGAAGGTGATCTCCTGGTATGGAGAAGTGTGAAGAACGATTCACTCTGCAATTCAAATGCTTTTAGGTTGAATTGTATCGACTGTTTACAAAGGGGGAGAATGTAGATGTTAAGTTGTAAAAGTCGAATAGTGTCTTGTAATGATTCGCATTTTATATGTATTTTACTAAGTCAATGTTAAATGCGAAGTACTGCATGCGAAGTTTCAATGTATTAGACTTAGTATACTTTTTGTAAGTTCCCTATAAATAGGGACGTAGTCTTGAAGTAGAAAGAGAGATCGAAACACAAAAACACTCTTTAGCTTATTCTGTAATCAGTCTTAATGAAATGAGATCTGATTAATATTTACTTCGTGTGTTCTTTATCTTTCATCATTCAAATCTATTGTTTTACATCTTAATTCTCGATAACAGTTCTCAACAACTTCATAATTTCTCACACAATTATGATCGACTATGAGATTTTAGAATAATAAGACTATTAGTGGATTAAACGTGTTAATATATAATATAACAAGTATTTTTGCGAAGATCATATCCAAATATATTAAAACAATAAGTAATAGATGTTGTCACGATGCTCTAATATACAAATACTAAATCCAAATTAAATCCCATTTTCAAAATAACAAAGTATTATAGTTGAAGTGTAACCATTCGTACTTAGCTTAAGAAAAGACTTTATTAATGGGTCAAACTAAATTTAGTTTGTGTGAATTTTATGAATACGATCATCTTCGTATTTAGCTTTATTCTAAGTATAGTTAAATATCTTGGAGAATGTGATTGGTGTTCTGATGTGATTTATAGTCTCTTAGCTTAATTAAGTATACTCATGAACTCACAAAAGATTTCTTTGTGATCCTTGGATGCTAGGACTCAACATAGTTTTTTAATAAATTTATTTATCCAATCATATGTGATTACAACTTCTAAAATAGTGTATTCTTATTTTGTAGCATATTGTTTTATTTTGTTTTTCTTGAACCTCATTCCAACAAAACTTTATCTTCATTCCATAATGAAGTCATAATCTTATTACTATATATATATATATATATATATATATATATATATATATATATATATAGAGAGAGAGAGAGAGAGAATCAAGAGTTTAGGGGGTAAAGTGTAAAAAAGAAGGGGACTCGATGAGTAGGTATGCCGACTCGCCGAGTCGGAGCGGGATTTTGGTCGCGAGTTAAGTGACCAACTCATCGAGTCGGTAGTTGGACTCGACGAGTTGGTGCTGAAGAGAGAAAAACCCTAATCTCAGGGTTGTGCCCTATATAAAGAATGTTATGTTCCTCCTTCAGCCTCTTTACCTTCCCTTTGAGTTCCATAAACCCCAAAATTCGTGTGAGGCTTCATTGTTGAGGAGATTGGGGGCTTAGAAGAGGAAATTGGTGGAAGGAGCTTGAGAAATTGGAAGTTAGCATCAAGGGCTTGTATAGATCGGTGATCTACATCAGTTTTGGGCACATCTCTGAGGTAAGGAGCCTTATCTTAAGCTATTTCCTTTTTGGTTTATCCTTGGTGGTTATTTTGGGAGTCCCTTAGCTTGTTTTTAGACCTATCTCGGATTTGGGAGTTAGATATGGGGTTGCTGCTCCAGATCTAGACTCATGATGGCTTAGAATATCATAAAGCTTTAGTTCTTGGGTTGTTAGTAAAGCCCTTTTATCTAAAACCCAAGCCCTAGTGTGTTTTGGGCTTATATCTCCTTGGTATCACGTAAAGTTTGCAACTTTACGTGAAGGATAGCTTGTAGAAGGGTAGATCTATGGATTGGAGCCCCTGCATGGCTTGAAAGCCCCTGAATAGATTGAGAACTGGAGATACTCGGCGAGTCATATGAGTGTACTCGACGAGTTGTATGAATATGTGCATGAACTCGGCGAGTTGGAAGAACAACTCGACGAGTCTGTTGAAGATTGGCTTGGACTCAGCGAGTCTGTTCTTGGACTCGGCAAGTCTGGTCATGGAACCCTAACCTTTTCTGGTTAAGTTGTGAATCGGTGAGTCGAGAGACGACTCGATGGGTTGAGCAGGATGGGACTCGAAGATTCTTGGACTCGACGAGTCAGCGGGTTGACTCGGCAAGTAGAGTCAGTCAGGAAGTTTGACTTTGACCAAGGACTTTGACTTTGACCAAGAGTTGACCAGTTGACTTCTAGGGGTATTTTGGTATTTATTGGTATTTATTGAGTTCAGTTATTTGGTGTTGACCAGTGGAGGGGTCGTGTCGGTGGTTGGGGCAGCGTGATCTTATTTCTTCAGCTGACAGTTGCAGGTGGGTCTTCTCACCATACCAATGGGTCTAAGGCACCAAGGTCGGCCCATCTTATGTTGTGTGATATGATAGTTAGCTTTATGCTAGGTGGTATGCTGGTAATTATGTGATATGCTAGATGTCTTTGTGATACTTGCATGGAAGACAATGTAGGGTAGCCCATGACATAATGGTATAAGACCATGGGGGTAGCCACGACATCCTTACAGGTTTATGTACGTGTTATGTGTAGATATTTATGTGATGCATGATAGGCTATTTGGTTATATATGGTATTTGCAGGGAAGACCCCGGGGGAAGCCCGTGGCATTGGATGTAAGACCATGTGGGGTAGCCCATGACAGTCCTAGGTAAAGACCATGTGGGGTAGCCCATGGAATTGGATGTAAGACCATGTGGGGGAGCCCATGGCAGTCCTAGGTAAAGACCATGTGGGGTAGCCCAATGCACTATTAAGGTTTTATGTATGCAAGGCTTATGTGATATATGATAGCTTTTATAGCTAACAGTATATATGATACGTGTGTAGCTTTTATAGCTAACAGGATATGTGATATGTGGTTTGTGTGAATGGTATGCTCTGGGAAACTCACTAAGCTTCGTGCTTACAGTTTTGTTTATGGTTTCAGGTATCATCGTTTTGGAAAGGAAGAGCTCAAGTTGATCGCAGTGCACACACCTATGATTTCCGCAATGAATGATTTTGGGATAAACGATTTGATTGACTATGATTTGATTATTTGAATTAAATGATATCAATGTTTTAGTTATATTAAAAATGAAATTTTTACCCCTGATTTTTGGGACGTTACAATTATAGTTTAAAATTTGACGTTATTAGCAACGAAAGCATGTTGTTTTCAATAAACTAAAACCATTTTATCCCACAAGGATAATTTTGTAATAACTTATAAATATTAAACATAAACAAAGAAGAAGAAAGTATAACAAGCTTTGAAGAATTTGGTTCCTTTTGGCAATTAGGAAGTTTTTGAAGATGGCTTTAAAATTCTAAGTAGAAGTTATCTATAATGTATCTACCAAGCAAGATTTGAACCATCAAAATCTGCTAGTAACACTTGTTAATAAGTTGTTCTTAAGCTTTAAGACTTGTACTAAATAAATCATTAAAGAAAACCAATTTAAAGAGCCAAGAACTTTTCCTTCAGCATACAAACATCGGCCTTCTGCACGAAGCTAGACCGACACTTTTGCCTTAAACATAAATTTGGTCCACACCTTTCCCTTCAACATGCAATTGGTACACACATGACCTCCAACATGAAGTTGGTATGTTCGAGTATCTTGGGTTTTAACACAAAGCTAGAACGCCTCAACTCACCACAAGATATGTCGATACACACACACATGTGTGTATATATATATATATATATATATATATATATATATATATATGCTTAGGTTATTTTGGTTTTACTAACTATTTTGTGCCAGAATGCATAGATCTGGACCCTCGGATGGAATAAAATCAAATGTCATGATCTGAGAGTCTATAATATTACAATAGACTAGCATGCACCATATAATCACACAATTTTCAACATAAGGGTATTTTGGTCAATTTACATATATTAAAAAAAGGAAATTTTCGGATTTTAAGGGATAATTAATTCATTTATTTTTAAAATTTTGAATATTTTAAATTAATTCAAATTTAAAAATCCGATTTTATTCTGTCAGAATGACAGAATGCAAACCATAAACTAGTAAACATATTTTCGATTTTATTCTTGCAAAATATATTTCCAATGCAGTTATATCTGATAATTGACCTGGTTTAAGAATAAGATATTATTTATATACATCCAACCTGGGTCTATGATCATATTCTTAATATACATCTGAAATTAAATACAAATTCATAAATATTCTTACAAACTAATATCCTTATACATTTTAATATATATATATATATATATATATATATATATATATATATATATACATCTGAAATTAAATACAAATTCATATAATTCTTACAAACTAATATCCTTATACATTTTAATATATATATATATATATATATATATATATATATATATATATATATATATATATATATATATATATATTCTACCAGAATATCATCAAAAAATGAATAAAATTCTTTAAAAAATAGCATTATTGTATATACAATTATTGAACAAATACACTTAATCCTCTTCAATGGTCCATATAATCAACTTGATCTTCACATATATACTTGTTGAACTTGATTCCAAATATTTCTCTTGTATGATCAGTATTGAATTCCTTCTCCATACAATTATGAAAGAATAAGATACATTACTCGTTAGTATTACCAAACATTCTCCAAGACATTCTAACATAATGCATTTATATAAATAAATTCCAAGAGAATATATTACATAATGCACTTAAATCATAGTCTTTTCTTCTACATGCATAAACATTCTAAAGCATATATAAATGTATTTTGTCAGAATTACTAGCAACACTTGTTTTATGTAATATATATATTCTCATATAATGAACATGTGTTTGCATTTTGATATGAAAAAGAGTCCATAGCTTAACCCTTTTCATGTAAATTCTGACAGAATACATTCTAACAGAATACATAGAATACATACCACTATTTTCTTATTCCAGTAAAATAGTAAACAACACACATATGCAAAATCCATTGCAATTTGCAAGCAAAATCCACTTTGTCAAAACTCAATCAAACAATATTGAATCATGTAGGAACAAGAAATGCAAAATCTATCTCATCTAGTTTAATACCAACAATAAAAGAGCGTGAAATGGGATTGAAGAAACCGAATGCAATTCCAAAGTTAATCCAAATCAACTAGTATCAACTTGTTGTTATGAAAAGGGCATCCAAACCAATCTAAATTAAGTTATATATTTCAGAAAAGAATAAGAAACAAAGATAAGTAAAAGCATTAAAAATTATTAACTATTTTTTCATTGAGGCATTTTATCGAACACATAGAGGTCATGACAGAATCATATCCAACAAATCTGACAGAAACTGGCCATGGAATATATGAAGTCAAAGAAGGATGAAATAGAAACAAATCGATAAGATTTATAGTTATATTATAGCAATCAAAAATTGGAAAAAAAAACTTGTCAAATAAGAATTTGAAAACTTTTACCAATTCTACGTTGTACCACCAAACAATAAGATTGAATAGGTCGGCATCCAACGCAAAGACACAAATATACCAAGTCAGACAATAGGGTAATCGATTAACTAGAAACATGAGAAGTGAATGTGAAGCTGGAGATCGATTGATCGATTAAAGCAAAAAATGAGTTTATTAAAAGAAAGAAAAGCTTAATAATTGATTGGAGAAGGATAATTACCTGGTAATGAGTTTTGAATCTTGATGATCGCTTGTAGAAGAAGAAGCATAATTGGTGGACCAGAAACGATGGGGAGTTCGATTTAAGGATAATATTCTAAATTTATATTTGCTTCTTACGTGATATCAGGAATATCAATTATCTATCATAATTAACTATGCAAAGATTACTATAATACCCTTAAATGATTTATTTATTTATTGTTTATTTTCCTAAATTCCTATTGGTGCATTCATGCACACAATAGTTGCTTGAAACATTTGAACCTAGTTCTCTCTCTCTCTCTCTCTCTCTATGTGTGTGTGTGTGTGTTATAGATAAACGAAAAACTCAACACAACAGGCAACTAATTAACTAGTCCACCAGCCTAACAACATACTACAACATAACCACATCCTAACACACAAGGATACATACTACAATATATTGTATAGTAAGAAAAAACACATGAATTCCAGAACTAAATCTGACTACCCAAAGTCCTAAAGAATCAACTACACAAACCACTTAAACCAAACACAGGTTAAGCCTCAATCTATAGCTAAAAACATATAACTTTAACCTAAAAGTCAAACTGGTCAAAAAGCCAAAAATTCGACAGCCAAGGTCAAAGTCAACGATAAACAGCCTTCAGGTCGTGACCCTTGACTAGTTGTGTCGAGGAGCATAAAACAACAAAGTAGTCGGGAATTCTCCAAAAGCACATTGTGGCCCGCAATAGGTCCAACCGTGATATCTGGCTTAACTATCTTCCACTTTAAGGACTTAATCCATTAAGTCCAAAACCTCTAAATCTCATATATGAATCACACAATGGTCTTAATGGATAAAGTCTCCAACTTTATCCATTCCAATGACTTAATCAAGCAAGATCTTAAACCCTAAGTCCATTAATCTCTTAAAGAGCTCATAATTTGTGTATGGACTCAAAAGAACCCATGCATGGACCATTTTCCCCAACATGAAAGGTCCATAAGCATAATACAACATTAAAGAGATATGAAGTTCAACAAAGTCCAACAACATAAGGATTTGGGGCCAAAAATGATCACAAGATCATCCAAAACTTAGATATATGAGATAAAAACATAAAGGTGAAAGATTTATGCCCACCAAGGTCTAATGATGAGAAAAGCTTCTAGATATAAACTTGAACCCCACATTCTTGCTCCAAAGAACACTTCCATCATCTTCAATCTTCATAAAATGGAAGAAAATGTTCAAACTCCCTAAAAGAGGCTAGGGTTAGGGTAAGGAATGATCTCAAAGGATGGAGGTTGCCAAAATGACCCAAAACACATAGGTAACATCATTAAACATGAACTAAAACCATAAAAATGAAATGGGTTTAGGTTGCACAACTTTCTCGTTATGACACTTTATGTGTCATGTCGTGAAAAGCCTTACCCAACAATGCCCAATTCAGCTTAAGCCCAAACTGCCTTTCAGCCTAAAACTCAACCTTTTATCCAAAGTCTTAAACTTTTAGCCTAATAACCTCATTCATTTAAGGTCCAAACTTCATCCCTTTAAGCCTAAGACCTTCTTTCATATTAAACTAAAGTCCGCCATTCCAGACTAAGACTAAGAAACATCCTGAAACTGGGTGTTGCATCAATCACATGGCCGTTGATGCCTCTACAAAACCTCCATCAACACCTTGATGTCTCTGCAATCACGTTTAATTCGAGGATTCTATAGTGAAATCGAGGATTCTTTAGTGCCATTTGCAATCTTGCTGACACTTTTGTAAATTTTCATCTATTTTTTTTAAATCAGATTTAAAAATTATTGATTTTTAAGCAATTTATTGTCGACAACTTATTTTGTGAAGTTGATTCACTAGTGGATTCTAGTCGGTTGTTTTTATGTATTCACCGAAATCATTTTTTCTGTGATTGGCATTCTACTATATTATTTGTGTTAGAATATGTCACTTTGTTTAATTGTTTTATTTTTTTTAGTTTATTCGATAATCAATTTACTGTCCCCAAGAAGGTACGAAACAAGTATGATGACTTTGGTGGGATGTTAAAAATACGTCGATGTTACGGGTGATAGCAACAAAGTTCATTGGTATTTTTGGCCATCTTTGATTATTAATTTTATGTTGGTTATTGTTGATGACTTGATGCTGATGGGTTTTAATTGTATGTTGTGTACTTTGGAGTTTGCATTTTTATAACTTTTTATATAAAAGTTTATTTATTCTCTTTAGAAGGGTATTATAGTCTACTTTTGATATTAATATATACAAGAGACAATATAAGGTAATATGATTATTTTTCATCATTCACCGGAGTCAATTAGAAATATAATCAAATAACATTGTTTCAATCAGATGTGAACTCAATCAAAACTTATAACTCAGTCAGCAACTATCAAACGATCAACCTTCTATATAATTAAATTATTTAATTCAAATATTGATGATAATGTATAGAAACTTAAAAATACTATCCTAGAGACAGGTCTTAATTGTTTTAATGAGCAGTTGTAATGTTGTTAATAGAAACATATAGAATTAAATCAAACAAATTTAAAAAATTTGACATTTTTTTAAAACGAATATAAACAACATCGAAGAAACAATAAAACTAAAAACAAAACATTTTAAAGACCACAGGAAAAATGTAATTGAGAAAACCAATACATATTTAGAAAACGAAAAAATATAACTAAAAATTTGTTTAAAATTGAAACGAGATAATGACGATTATTATGGCCCTGTTTGATATTCATCTGACCGAGTCAGGTCAGACATTTTTGGCTGACTCGGTCAGACGAAAGGTGTTTGATAAACAAAATCTTGGCATCTGACTCGGAAAGCAAGGTCTGAGAGAAAGAAAAGAAGGCTTTCCAGTAGTACCCGTGGCTTGGATAAAAATTCGTAGTTATTGAAGGTTACAAGATAGAACTTGAGTCTCCTTTGTAGAAAGAATGATGCTTACCAGCAAGCTGAAGGGCTTTTTGTATTTTATCTCAAAAATAATATATTTAATGTCTATTATGTTGGAAGTTATTATTATTATTATTATTATTATTATTATTATTATTATTAATGTCTATTATTATTATTATTATTATTATTATTATTATTATTATTATTAATGTCTATTATTATTATTATTATTATTATAAATGTCTATTATTATTATTATTGTAATTGTTGTTATTATTAATGTTGTTGTTGTTATTATTATTATTATTATCATCATATTGTATAGAAACGTGTAGAGCATCGGGGTAAAATGGTCATTTTACACCAGTCAGCACATTCAGTCAGATTCTCAATCAAACAGCATGATTTCTTACTCAGTCAGAATTTCTTACTCAGATAGACCTTTCTCAGTCAGCAACTATCAAACGGGGCCTAACATTTATGATGTTGTGTTTTGTTGTTGCCAAGTCCAAACTACATCAACTCATCAAGCAATGGTGTTTTTTATTTGCAACTATGGTCCCTATGTAATATTAAAATTTCATAAATGGTACATATGACAATAACTATGTTTTTAATTTGTAGAATTATAGAAATAGTCTATGTTTAATAGTAAAATTACATAAATGATCTCTATTTCAGTAAAATGAAAATATCATAGAATCGATCTTTGTGTTTAATTTGTAAAATTATAGAAATGGTCTAAAAGATTTGATATCTATAAAACTACAAAAAGATACAAGGCAAAGCAAAGCACTTGTGACTTTATGTGGGCTAAAGCCCAATAGGCGGAGAAGGTAAGAGTAAGACAACAACTACCTATTAGCAGCGGTTAACATCCAACCCAACTCCAATTTGGTTAACCAAAAGCCTAGTCATGTGTCTTTAAAGGTTTTCTTTCAGTTTGACAAACAATATTTAAACACTTACATAGTTTTAGAAATAAAAGTTTAGTCGATGTTTTGGCAAAACTATCTGAAATATGTAAAATGACAAAAGCATGTAGATCGACTTATATATATATATATATATATATATATATATATATATATATATATATATATATATATATATATATATATATATATATATATATATATATAATAAATGGTATATCTTGTAGAATTTTAAAACACTCGGTAAGCTTGTCGAAACATTAGTATAAGTAATTTTTTAAAAAGTTAGATTATAAGCTAATTTATGGTGTATCAAACATAACAATCTAAAAAGCTAGTTTGCTGAGCTTTGGCTCTTTCTAAAAAAAACAACCTAAAAAGCTGAAAAAATAAGTTAATTAAGGTTTGCCAAACATAGTCTTAACATCGAGATGTGGGTACACTCGTAATTATCCCGTATATAAGTTATATAGACAATTATTGTAGGTAAATTTCTTACTTTTTGTAATAAAAGGTTAATACAGCCAATTATTAGTTTATTATCTTATGTGAAAAAACTTATTTATAACATGTATAAAATGAATTATATTCTTAAAGACGTATTAAGATGAAATTTTATAATCAATAGGGAATAGGGAAGCCCTTAATGGTAATACTTACACAAAGAAACTACATCTAACTTGTGAATTCTAAAAATGGTGTTCTTTAGAGAATTTAAGTTGTTAGATTTCTGATCAAGACTCTCTAAAGATGTTAGATTTGTGGTCAAGACACTCAACTCCGAGGAAAAGCAACATGACATAATATAAATATAGATACATCAACAGTCTTTAAGGGTTCATGTTCGATAATTTATTTAGAATTTATACAGATATGATAATATAAAAACTACTCATTTTCCTATTACACATAAGATTGATTATCAATGGAGGCATGAGTAGGCAAAGTTTTTTTCCTCAATGAGCTCTTTTTCTAAAGCATCCATCTTCTCCCTTGCAAACCTATCAATCTTTAGCCCTACACACCATTGCAAATTTTGCAAAATAATTACTCAATAAAAAATTCTAAATATATTCACATTTTACGATTTCACAATTCCATCTAAATGTCATACATGGGTCTTTTTGCACATATCAATATAACCTCAATTGAACTCTAAAAACAATAAGGATATTTTATAATTAAGTAAATTTTTATTGCTTAATGCTTATTATGAGAAAAAAAAAAGCAAGTACAATGTCATAATAGAAAAAGAAATGAAAGTAGGATGCTATAATTAACAAATATTAAAAATACATTGCTATCTTTTGCATACAGTGTAAGTTTTTTTTATGCTAAAATAATGTTTATTGGAAACATACCTTGAACAATTGACCATTCGCCTTTCTCACAAGTGACAGGGAACGAGTAAATTAGCCCCGGTTGGATACCATACGACCCGTCAGAATAAACTCCCATCGACACCCATGTTCCCTACATCCCAAAATTGCAAAATCAAATAATAATAATAATATAATAATAAAATATTCGATAAATAATAAAAGAAAGCAAAACAAGAAAACAAAGAAGAAGCAATCAAACCTTAGGAGTACCAAGAATCCAATCGCGCATATGATCACACGTAGCACTTGCGGCAGATAACGCACTAGACAACCTTCTAGATTTTATTATAACTTCACCTCTTCGTTGCACATTTGTTATGAACTCCGTGTTCAACCTAAATCATAATCAATATCATTAAAAGTAATCAAAATTTCAAAATAAAAAGTCATTCTGCAAAAAAAAAAATTATTCTTCTAGCAACCCTGGATGTAAATCAGGTACACAGGGGCCCACCAGAAGCCAATCCACATTGGAATTAAAACTTTCACACTGCGACTGCTAATACTTTAAACATAAATTTGAGAAAAAAAAGTGAAGAGCTACCAATTATCATCGGCAACAAGTTCTTTCACGGATTTATGTCCAACACCAATGTTGACCATAGCATGATTAGCGTCCGGATATTGATTTGAGGAGTGATTTCCCCACATAATAACATTTTTTACATCACCAACATGTACATTTAGATTCTCAGATAATTGGTTTAACGCGCGATTATGATCAAGTCTTGTGAGGGATGTGATATTCTCTTCGGGGATTGAAGGCGCGTATTCTTTCAAGATAAGTGCGTTCGTATTTGCAGGATTAGCAACCACAAGAACCTGCATAATTGAATATCAATCTTAAAATTTTTAGGTCTAATAAACAAAACCCATAATCAACAAAACCCATAATCAGATAGGTATCTTTATTCTTTCAGCAACCCTTGAGCTGAGCTGGCCCACCCCATCCCAGATAGTGTATCATGTGAGATATAAATCAGGTACAGAGGGTCTGTCTGACAAACAAACCTTGCAATTTGTATCTGCATGTTGTTCCAAGGCTGAAGCTTGAGCTTTGTAAATGCCAATATTCTTGGATATTAAATCTTTATTACTCATTCCTTTTCTACGAGGGAATCCACCAAGCATGATTGCAATATCGACACCTTTACAAGCTTCAATAACATCGGTCGTGGTAATAACACCTAAAAGATATATAACAAATAACAAAAGTTAACTTTAGATAAGAATTTATACATGACAATCAATATGTTTAGAAAGTTAACCTTTGAGAAGAGGGAATGCTCCATCCATTAGTTCCAATTTTACCCCTTTCAAGATGTCACCAGCAGGCTCAATATCAAGCATGTGTAGAATTACTGGTTGATCTGGACCCAACATTGCCCCTTTTGCGATCATTGGAAATAGGGCATAGGCTATTTGGCCTGTGACATAAGTTCATTGGAAATTAATAAATCAAGAAATATTAGATAATAATAAAATCCAGGACTTCTTTTTAGAAATGGATGAAATCAGGATAATGTACAGATTTGTTTGCACAATGTATAAGTAATTGATGAATTCCTGAACTTGAATTGACAATTTCTAATCTTGAAAACTGTTTTATAAAATGAATAGTTTTCTTTTCATAAGAATGAAAAGTTGACCAAAAGACATGCCTGCAGCTCCAGTAACAAGCACAATAAGAGGATCTTTTTCAACATCCAAAAAGCTCCATATGTATCTAATGATCCTCCATGACAAATACACACAAACCAAAACAACTCCAACTTTCTGAACAATCTCCAAATTCTCCATTTGGTTTAATAAATCAAAACAAACAAGATACAATGAGAGTTCTTCTACGAGAACAACATTTATTTATACAAAAATCATTGACAGGCCAACCCAACTCTGACAGAAGGAATTTATCAAACACCTGGTGGGCAAGGCAAAGAAACCCTAATTGAGGAATACCAATACAAAGCCCATAAGCAATGCAACGTGATTAATGGAGTCTTGAGAAAGATGACTTGAAGATAGAGGAAAGCATTATGTGATAATGTGCATTTAGTGTATATGTGTATGTGTAGGATGATGGGCAAGTTACCTTAGCTCCCGTGACACTACCCGAATTGGATTCATGGCCATGATTCTGAAACTGGAAAAAACTGATAAACTTTCTGAATGGTGATGATAATAATTTCGAAACACGAAACTGATGGCTGGTTACGTGTTGTGAGAAAGTTGGTTGATAACACGGGTTTCAACTATCAAGAACGAAAACGGACTCCGTTAAAAGATCTGTCGGCATCATCCTCACCTTTAGGAGCCAACTTAATCGACTGCTACTTTAAATTTTGATTGTGATCAGAAGACGAAAAAAAAATTGAGAAAAAAAAAACCAAATATGTCTATCCATTTACTAATTTCTAAATAACACAGTAATAATATATTTTTTTTAATCAAAATCACACCTAAATAGTGATCTTTCTCACATATCACAACTGCATCTACAAAATCACCATGTGATTTTTAGCTGACAGACCTTTTTTTTTAGATGTCACATCTTTTTATATATAGATGTCATTTGCGAAAAAAATAAGCTTTCTATTGTAGATTATTAAAATATTTATTTACGTAAATTTCCTTCATTTTATAAAAAATTATAAACTTGAAATTTTCTTAAAATCAATCTCAATCACATCCTCGGAAACATTATGTCTAAACAGTAAGGTCGTTTCAAAGATCAATGTTTTAAGATAGTGGAAGTTTATCTTAAAAGATATTAAATATCTTTTTACTTTTGTTCTTACACATCCTTCTACCCAATTAAATAATAACATGTGTCATATTAATGTATTAAAATATCATTAAATGAGCATTAGATATCCACATGTCACTATTTAATTGGGTATAAGGATTTGTAAAAAGAAATAATAGGAGGATATTTAATTTTTCCTTACTTTTTTGTTTCTTTTAGAGTTTAAGCTCGTTTTTTATGAGAAAAAGTCATTTTTCGCAAATATCATATGCCACAAGACATTTCTTAAAAAGAAATAGAATGTGTGAGAAAACTATTTTCATAAATAATGTCTATGAAAAATATAATTATTCACCAAAAAAAGTCTAACAAAAACATTTTTACAAATGACATGTGAAAATGATATATATATATATATATATATATATATATATATATATATATATATATATATATATATATATATATATATATATATATATATATATCATTTTTCGTAGATGCCATTTGTGTGAAAATAACACTTTTTAGCAAAAATAAATAAATAAATAAATGGCATCTATGGATTTTCTAATAAAATATCGTATTTTCCAAAATTTAGGACATTTGTGTTGCCAAATTAAGAAAATTTAGCCTCTAAACGATAGTTGCATAATTAAGAATGAGACAAAAACGTGAGGTAGTTCCGATATTATACACATCAAATGCATTATTGGAACCCCTCAATAAATATGAAGCTAATATGTTCTTTCAACCTTTGTCATATATGACACGAGAGTAGATAAGCCGTGTTAACAAATTGAGTATATATGTTTAATTTTTAAATTAAAATGCAATTTGTGTACGAATCCTGAAATAAGTAACCAAGTATTTCTTAGTTTGGTAACAACTTGCGTGGAAATGTGTTATAAGTCAATCTTTTACGTGGGTTGTTGTCGACTAAGAAATGGTATGTAGTTTTTCACTAGTAATATAGCTTCTCTTTGTAAAAATGTAAGAAAAATATCTATATAGAAACTCTAAGTTGTTTGTTTTTATATATTTACTAGGTGTGAGACCCGTACACAGGTTTATAAAAAACGTTTAATATAAAACTGTAAACATTATATATTTTTTAAAATAATAATTTTACATAAATACAAAGAATATAATAAATAAAGCAAGTAATAAAGGTTGTAGAACATTTATTATGAAACTTAATAGAATGATTTACTTTACATATATAAATCTCATTAAAATGTGGATTTTAAATTTAAAAAAAATGAAAAATTTAAGAAAATGATAAGTGGTAAAGAAATAATTCAAAAACACTTAGAAAATGACATGTGTCAAATTCAATGAGAACATGACATTTGACAAAATTGATTTTCATTTATTAGGTTAAGATGTAAGTTGTTATTTGATAAAATATAATATATATATATATATATATATATATATATATATATATATATATATATATATATATATATATCCTTCATAATAAATAAATAACTTTTTGCCACTTGTCAATTTTCTTATGCATTTGGACACATGTAACTTTGTGGTTAATTTTTAGAAATTAATTTCCACTTGTCATTTTATGGTAATTTTTTATTTTCTTAACTAACTATCTAATTTTTAGGTTATAGAAAGTAATTAATGTGTCATTAATTTGTTTCCTTATATTTTCAAATTTTAATATGTTTCTTTCTATATATATAATTCAAAATTGACATATTTCTTTTAAAGTTTATTATTATTTTAGACAAAATCGTCTATATAAAAAAAATAATCAAACTTTATTTCTTTTTATTGACAAACTAAAATAATATTATATGGTCAAAATATAATTATTTTTCTGTAGTTTGTTTTATTAATATAAATTGAATTATTTATTTATTCATCATTTTGTTTGTATATATATTTTAAAATTTTATTTTAAAAAATACTTAATGTTTACACTTTGATATTTAATGTTTTCTTAAAAAAAAAAATATTTAAAGTTTATATTTTCGTATATAATTTTTTTAATCAACCCGTGTAATACACGAGTTTCACACCTAGTTCAATAATATTTATAAGAGATCCACTAATACCCAACTACAACTTACTTACCACAAAATCAAACCTCTACATAAAAATGTAAACACTTTAACAATTTCACACCCCAAAACCGGAACGGCGGAAACGTTCTGGGGTGTATGACGTCATGTCAAGTATAATAAAACATTGCATTAATAGTAATAATTTTACATGGTTACTTTACAATACATCAAAGTAATACAAGTAATAGAATAAATACAACGTGGTACTAAGCTATCTTCATCAACAGCTCCTGGGATGTACCTGTCTAATTTCTGACCTGAGAATACAAGTTATTTGAAAAGCGAGTATCAGCATTTTTACAAATGCTGGTGAGTTCATAAGTATTTAGTGACATTTATCCAAATAACTTTATAAAGTAGTAGTTTAAGTGTTTACTGTGTATTAGAGTTCTTTCCAAAAAAATCCTACATTTTCTTTAATAAAGCAGCCTTCTACTAAGACTGGTCAGTGTTATGTGGTAAAAAGTCATTTTCCCTAACTTGCTATCATTATTAAAATACTGAATTTGATTATTGAGGAAAGCAAACGACATCCGGGAATAACATATGCCTCAGCAACGAGAACTGCTGACTAAGGCAAGGAATCATAGACTCCAGGAGAGTATCGAACAACGACACGCATGGTATAATCTAACAAATAGAGACTCGGACCCCAGAAGGTACCAAATGAAAGGTACAGTTGGTAAGGTCTAAAATAGTGAAAAACAGACCCCAGACAATATCAAATGAAAGATACGTCTTGTAAGGTCAAAATAGAGAAAACAGACCCCAGATAGTATCAAATGAAAGATACGTCTTGTAAGGTCGAAACAGTGTGACTTTGAAAATGAATTACCAGCATACAGTGTAAATTGCCGGTGAAATATCGTTACCCTAAAGCCAATGAATTATAAGGTAACCCGGGATACTCGTAACCATACTGACTAGAGTACCAGACGCCCTACAAGCGTCTAAAATATGACATTTGTCACCCGTTGGCTTGGTAGGCCGGGACTGTAGCTAGCAGTCTGGGTGCGGGGTTGTCAATCTCATATAGATCTATACACACAATGTCCGCTCTCCCTACAGGAGATTCTGGTTACCATCTAGACGACGGAGAAGGTCGTGTCCTGAAGATGCATCCCAAATAGTGGTAGAGACTTCCAAATAGTGGGTAGTGTGTAAGTGTTGAACTAGAGGTAGAGACTTCCAAATAGTGGGTAGTGTGTTTCTAATGTAAGTGTAGACTAGAGGTAAAGACCCTTAACTGAACTGACTAGAGAATTCATGTATGTCCATACTCATATACATAATATATAACTAATGAATCAAACGACCTTCGGACAGCCATCCGATCCCACCAGACCACATCTCAACGAAGAAAAGGAAATAGGGCGGACGAGCATTCCTAAGTCTTTCAATCATTACTTATATGCACCTATATAAGCACAGACATACATCTAACTACGACTGAGTGTGTATCAAGTAGAAGTGATTCTTGTGAAGTAGGAGTGTCTAACAAGTGAAGTAGGAGCGGTCGCAAGTGAAGTAGGAGAGTCGAACAAGTGAAGTAGGAGCGGTCGCAAGTGAAGTAGGAATGTCGAACAAGTATAAGCGTATCACGAAGTAGAGACGAAAATAAGTGAAGTAAGAGCGTCTATCAGGTATAAGCGACTACAAGTATAAGTGAATTAGAGACAATAACAGGTATAAGCGTATCAGGAAGTGAAAGCATTACCAAGTAGGAGTATAAAATAAGTATAAGCGAAGCAGCAGTAACTAACAAGTAAAAGTATACATTGTGAAAGAGAACTTTGATTAAAATCTTGTAAAACCTTTATAAACCAGTTTAAAGTGAGTTTTAAATAAAGCAGTATAAATAAGAGTCTTGAAACAAACGAAAAACCTTTTTGAAAACCATTATAGTGTCCTACTCGGTAAAACAGTATACAGTGTGGTAAAATCTTGTGCATGCGGGTTATCAATCACATGTGATTGATATGATAACTGGCATGTTTAACTTGTATTCCCCCCTATAAAACATGAAAAACATTTAAAAGGTTCATTTAGGGGTATGAACTCACCTGCTGTGAGTAGGTCCGACGAGGGTGCCGGTTGGGTGTTTGGGGCTTGATTACTCGTGATGTCCCTATGCAAAATGTAATAATGTCCATATATAATTAACTAGATATACATTCACTAATTATATGGAACATTACACTCCAACGAGGTTAAACACCTCAAAACTAGCATTTGGAGTGACCCAGGTGACATCTACGGACGTGAAATGGCACTAGGGACTTGAGATTTGAGTTTACTCCCCAAGAGTAAACATTCAAGGGAGTTTACAGCCACATAAAACATACATACATGAGTTCACAGCCGTGAACTCATGTTGGTGCGATTTTGAGTGTTTAATGGCTTGTTTGGACTTGGGGATTGTTGGTATGAATTTCTAAAATGCCTTGGAATTGACTAAATGAATTTATACAATTTAAAAGGGAGTTCACGGCTGTAAACTTGGAGTTTACGGCCGTAAACTCTCCTATGGTTAAGGATAATTGATTTGAGGCACTTAAAGCAATCACATGTGATTCTAGTAATTTTTCCAAGCCTTGGGATGATTTAAGGGCATCATTTAACATACTTTTATGAATTTACGGCCTAAGGGTATGTGCCATGGCCGTAAACTCTTGTATGATACATTTTGATATGTTTAAGGCCTCCTAACTATTTTTAGATGGTTCTAGGATTTACCACAAGGCTATTGGTTGAGTTTCAAGGCATTTTGACATGTTAAAAGGTGTTTACTCCCCATGTTTGAGGGGTTTACGGCCCAAGAATGAGCCTTGGCCGTAAACTCCTTTTTACTCCTCAAAATTCATGATTTAAATGTTTCAAGTCTCGATTTGTAAGCCTCAAAGTCGTATCTAAGTCCCAACAATGATTTGGAAGGGTTAAATGGCTCTAAACCCCCATTTTTATGTGTTTACGGCCTATGCATGTGCCTTGGCCGTAAACACTTGTTCCAGGTCCTAATTCTTAATTTAAACATTAATTTGAAGGCTAAAGAGGTTAGATAACAAGTTAGGAATGTTACCTCTTTGATTTGGAGCCTTAAATCTATGTTTTTGGACCTTAAACTTGGGTGAGGAGAGAGGTTAGAGAGAGGGTGGAAAAGCTCCAAATGGAGTTTACTCCCCCTTATATATGGGTGGGAGTTGGAGCTCAGTGATATTCTACCCGATACTGTCGTTAGACGGGGCTTTTGGTCGCACCCGATTTAGTGGTCGTAATAATAAAAACTAACATTTTCCAATTTAGTGGAAATATGTGTCATGTGTTTTTATTTCCTTATATCACGACTTAACATATTAAATGTAAACAAATGGAACGTTTATTAAATTGACGACCTCCAATTAACGGAACTTTTATAAACTGGAATATTCCGTTAACGGTAACGGGGAAATGTAACGAAACAACTTGGGTTGTCACAATATATATATATATATATATATATATATATATATATATATATATATATATATATATATATATATATATATTGTAACGCCCCAATTCCCGTGTATCAATTTGTGGTGATAATTTCTCATGATTTCAAGGTCTACTCGACGAGTCGGTTGCCTAACTCGCCGAGTAGCAGCGGGCAGATCCGCGTGTTTAAGTGACCTACTCGCCGAGTCCAAGGAGGGACTTAACGAGTATGAACTGACAAATGAAACCCTAAATTCCAGGGTTTTGCACCCTATTTAAGGAACCATTAGCCTCCATTAGTCCCTTACAGCCTTTATAGAGTCCAGAAAACCCTATTTCGTGGGAGAGCTTCACTTGAGTGTGTTTTTGAGCTTTGGAATGTGAAACTTGTGAAGGGAGCTTGAAATGTCAAGTAGTTAGCAGCAAAGGAATCCTGTGGATCTGCAAAATCTATCTCAGTTAGCTTCATTTGAGGTATCAGTTCATGATCTTGGCCTCATTGCTTTCTAGATCTCTTTGGATGAAATTAGGGCTTCTTGGCTTGGTTATGAAGCTATTATTGGGTATGAGCTCAGATCTGAAGTTGTAACTTCATATCTGAACTCTCCTTGATTTGTAAGTCCATAAAGCTATCTGCATTGGCAAGTATGAACCCCTCTTTAAGTGTAAAACCCCATTTCAAGTTTGGTTTTGGCATTTTGGGTCATTAGAGCCTTGCATGCACGTAAAGGTTGCAACTTTATGTGACAAGCATGCCTTGGGAAGTTGGATATGCAGTATGGAGGCTTAGCATGGCTTAGAAAGCATCTGTATGAATGAAGGACTGAAGGGACTCGACGAGTCGAATGGTAGACTCGGCGAGTCATATGAAGATGGTCATGAACTCGACGGGTTGATTGAACAACTCAGCGAGTCCGATGAAGATTGCCTTGGGCTCGGCGAGTGGCATGGTGACTTGGCGAGTTGGCAGGTAATGCAAGGAACTCGGCGAGTAGTTGAGGGTACTCGACGAGTTGAGGTCAACATGGACTGTTGACCTTTATCGTCATCGTCGCTATCATAGTTGACTTTGACTTTGACTAAGGGTTGACCGTTTTGACTTTTGAGGATAATTGGTAAGCGGGTATTTATAAATTGGATCATTGATGGTTAGGTGTTGGAGTTTGGGGCAGTGTTTCGGGAGCGTGATTTCGTGGTTCAGTCCGGAATTGCAAGGCGAGTTATCCTCACTATATCAACATGGTCTAAGGCACCAAGGCCGACCCTTTCTCGGATTGTATACTTGTATTTGTTTGATATGCTTATTGATCTGTTAGATCGATGTCCTGGTATATAGGATGGTGCTATGTTTAGTAACCTGGTTTAGGTCGGTATCCTGGTATATAGGATGATGCTATGTTAGTGACCTGGTTTAGGTCGGTATCTTGGTATATAGGATAATGTTATGTTAGAGATCGGTTAGATCTGTATGACTATCTGTTATTGCATGCTAGCGTATGATATTTATGTGCACATGTTTATTGGTTTGGGGAAAGGGTTGAGGCAGGTCCTGCTGTGTGCAGTAGGCCAAGACACCCTGGGCGGACCGGGTAGATTGCAGGCTCGGGTTGGGCAAATCTAGTCAGGCCGAAGGCCCAACGAGCGGTCCGGATAAGTTAAAGTCCCCGAGAGGGTGGTCCAGACGTGCCGAGGCTCGAAGAGTGGGACAGATAGACTGAAGGTCTGGTGCGGGCGGGCCAGTCATACTGTAGACTAAGAGAGTGGACCAGGTGGACTGAAGGCCCGGTGCGGGCAGACCAGTCACACTATAGACGCGAGATGCATGGTTGTTCTGTTTTGTTGATATGATATGATTATGGTTATGAGGTTGGTATTTTGGGGGTAACTCACTAAGCTTTCAGGCTTACAGTTTCAGTTTACTGTTTCAGGTTCAGCAGATGACCGCGGGAAGGCGAAGGCGTGACCGTACACTTCCTCGATTGATGAATATGATTTCTGGGAACTCTGATGTATAAACTCTTATGAAAACTAATTGTAAAAATTGAATGGTTTTAAATGATTCAAAAAGTTTTAAATTGGCTCGAATTTTATATATATATATATATATATATATATATATATATATATATATATATATATATATATAGGAGGGTTTAATTGAGAAAAAAAAAGGTTGAGAATGGGGGAATCATTCTCAGCTAATCATTTATTTTTGCCGCAAAAGCCTCCAACGCACCGGCGGAAATGGGAAAGGAATGCACATGTGTTTTCCAACAAAACATATTTCGTTAAACTATGCTAATCATTACATTAATATATACAAAAACATAGTTTTTTTTGTTTTGTTTTTGTTTTTTTTTTTTTTAATTTTTAGAAGCTATTTTTATCAAAAAATGATTTTAAATATACCAAAATTCATGATTTTTTATTTTTCTACAAATAGACATCCATATTGATATAGTTTTAAGATAAAATAAAAAATTTATTTTTTTTTTATATTTTCAGCTATCGTTATTCATAAGTGAATAAAAATGCATCAGATTTTATTACAGTACATTCGTTATTCACTTATGAATAAAAATATGATTTTTTTTTTTTTTTACAATTTAAGTATCATTCATATATGAATATAGCATATAATAAACATATTATATTCATATTTTAATATTGGACGATGCATTCACTTGTGAATATTAACATAGTATATTCACTTGTGAATATTAAATGATATTTCATATGTGAATATTATATAGTATTATATGGTATATCATATGTGAATATTACATACTATATTTATTTGTGAATATTAGATGATATATTCACTTATGAATATTACACGGTATATTCACATATAAATATTACAAGATATATTCACTTGTGAATATATTCACTTATGAATATTTGAAGGTATTTTGACAAACATATATAATTTTTATATTTTATTCACATATGAATAACATACAGACTTGCATATTTGTTAATAATCATATACTGATTCAGGTGAGAAAACATATTCATATGTGAATATAACGTGGTAATTTAGTTTATGCATTTCATCAAACAGTTGGAGTGCATACAAGTTAACTATTTTAAAAATGTTAAAAACATCAAGTTATCAATTCCAAATCATCATATACTTCCGATTTCGACTTCAGATACGATATCCTATGTCTTATCGATTTCTCATTTTGATTTTGATTTCCAAAAATCCGATTGGGAACCTGTGAGTACCGATTCTGAGTCCTTCAATGTCGACTGTGACTGCGAGTCCAAAACTCCGATTCCAATTTCATGAACAGCAAAGAAATTCCGGTTTAGTTGAAGAAATCTGGATGATTATTGAAGGTTGGAGGAAAAATTTTGATGATGAACGAACTGTTATCGAGTTATCTATAGTTATGTATTTGAGATTGAAGGTTATTAACATATTTACAAGTTTGCCACCGTGTCTTTTTATGTTTAGATTAAATGAGTGGCTGAAAATAATTTCCCAATTCTCAACCTTTTTTATTTTTTCAATTGAACCTGTAAACATTGTCCAATTTCTAGGTAATATTGGACAAATATTGTTTTACAATATATATATATATATATATATATATATATATATATATATATATATATATATATATATATATATATATATATATATATATATATATATATATATATATATATATATATTGAACAATGCTTCCACCTATAATGAAACACTAGATTAGGGAGGATGCATGACCAATTAAAAAGAGATGTAATAGTCATAGGAGAAGAAGTTGATTTTAAAATAAAGGGGTCTAATTTCAAAGTACGAAGAACATGAAAATTTATTTTTTTCACATCACATGTTGCAAAATGTTGTTGAAATAAATATCGTTTATTTTTAGGTTGAATATATTGTCTGGATTCAAACAATTAATTAAATTATCTTCCTATGTAAATTTGACAAACAAAAAATTACCATTTATTTAATAATCGTTACAAACTAAAATTGTATCTTATCACATTAAAAAACTTTAATTTTTTTAAATAGTATGATTATTAACTTAAATTAAACATAATTTGAAAAATAAGTTTAAATAGTTTATTAAGATTCGAACATAGAAGATGTCTTCTTAAATCAAAAATTATTTTTATTGTCTTTTGAAAATATAGGTTATGTAGATATTTTTATGTCCACGATCTTATAAAAACAAAAGTTTTTTAGTGCACCAGGTTCCAACAACGAGGTGATAAAACGCATTCGACAATTATTTTAGAAGCAGTGGTCTCTTATGATCGTTGATTCGTTGGATATGAAATGCATTTTTAGTGCACTAGGTTCCAACAATGACATCAATGTTTTAGACCAATCGTCGATATTCAACTACATCTACCTTGAAAAATTGTATGATGTGTCGTTTTAAGCAAATGAAACATCATATAAGCGTGAGTATTACCGTACTGATGGGGGTATACTAAGTTAGGTACTTTTGTGACATCATTCTCATGTTTATGATGAAAAGTGAATTTTGTGACATCATTCTCATGTTTATGATGAAAAGTGAATAAAGTTTAAGCCGACCTAATAATCTGCTAGGAAGGATATCGAACGGACATTTGGTGTTCTAAAGAGATGTTGAAAGATACTCTCAGTACGAGCACGATCTTTCGAGCGAAAAAGAATAAGTATCCAAATATACTCATGCATCATATTACATAATATGATTATAAAAGACGAGAGAAAGACGGTTTTGTCGGTACAATGAAAATGAGAATTTACCAAACGTTAAAGGAGTAGGTATTGGTATGTCGGGGCACATCACGAACAAAAAGGAATTATACGATCGAGTTGGACACCACAAACATTCAATGATTTAGTGGCACATGTCTTCAATGCTCAAATGAATTCCGTTGTCGACGAGTAGTTCAACGATACAAATGACAAAATTGGATATGTTTATAGATGATTTAGACGAAGATTATGATGATGTTATGAACAATGATGATTAGGCGTCTCGTAATATTCTACTATGTTTTGATTATGTTTTTTTTATGTCTTTATATTTTGTATTTTTTTATAATTAATGAAGTAGTTTCCTTTTATTTATTTATTTCATATAATTACGTTTTATTTAATTAAAAAAATATAGTCGGGATGGTTTCATTTCCTATTAGTTTTGTTATGACGTTACATGTCAAAATGATGTGGTTTTAGACTTGTCAATGGAGCGGGTTTTGACTATATTTTGCTCCAAAACCATAATAATTTTAAGGGTTTGGCTTTTGATTTTTAATTCGTTTACTTGCTTACCCTTTTATTAATGGGTTGAGTATGGATCATTGACGATTTACTCCACAAATTTTTTTGGCGAACAAAACAATTAAATCAATAAATGAATAAAAATAACATGATTCATAAAAAAAATTCGAAAAAAACATCTTGGTGATTGTTTTTTCGATGATTTTGTTGATATTCATTAAAATTGACATAATAGTGAATATTTATTGATTTCCTTATAAATGAATGATGAAAGTGGTTTTTTATGGAATTTTTTTTTGAATCATCTTACTTTTGAATGATTTATTTTGTTTGTTTGTTGTATATAAAATATTCCTTACATTTTTACCAAACTTTTTCTTTTGATTTGATCTTGGTCTTCTCCCCTCTCCCCCTCCCCCCCATATATATATATATATATATATATATATATATATATAATATCAAAGGATGCAACACGATGTCTTAGTAAAATATAATTCTTATTGTATAGGATTTTGAGTATTAAGTAATGTATATCTTGTTTAAATAGACATTTTATCTTTTTTGAGAAATATTACGTTGCAATACACATCAAATTGTGAAATTTTAGTATTGTAAAAGGGTTAGATCTTCATTGATTCGGTGAATACATATATAAATTCAATTATTCAAAACCTGAGGATTATTAAAACAGGATAAGTCATATTTTTTATTTTTATTTAAAAGGTGTCCAAATTTATCATCTCTAGTGGTTGTATAAGTTTTTGACCAAATAAGTATATTTTAAAATTTTATTTACTAAATAGACGTAGTTTTAAAAACATTTACCAAATACTCAGATAGGTATAGTTTGAAACACACACACACACACACACACACACACACACATATATATATATATATATATATATATATATATATATATATAGGGTTAGGTTCAATGGAAAATGAACAATTATGGCAACATATGCCGGAACCAATGATCAAGTGACACGTGTGCATTTCTTTATTCATAAGCAATCTACTATGGAAGTTATTTATGTAGTTATTCCAAAATGATGTGTTGTCATGCTTTCATTGGTTTCAACATGTGTTGCCCTAATTGTTTATTTTCCATATAACCCTTCCCTATATATATATATATATATATATATATATATATATATATATATATATATATATATATATACATATATATATATATATATATATATATATATATATATATTACGGTTTTATAAATATTTTTGCTATTAATGTAGATCATTTGTTTATGCTTAAGTCCACACATATAAAACACATAAAACCTGCAAATGATGAAGATGAAACACATTTTATATATCAAAATAATATTTTTTTGTTAGTTTTACTAGATCAAATCATATGGTTACATGTTAAAGTGCAATAACCAAATAAAAAGAAAAACATACACCACCAATCCACACACAAAACCTGCAAATCACAGGGCAATAACAAAACCAGAAACAAAAAAAAAACCCTAATCTAACTTCAACCCTTAAATCAGGTCATCTGCGCTATTGAATGAAAAAAGAAAATCAAAATTAAAAACCCATAACTTGGAAATCATGAACAAAAAACACAGCAAGAACAAAAATACTTACCTAATCTAAATTCATTAATACGTGTCTACAGTCAAAAACCCTACCCGAAGGGAAGAAAGAAAAAAGAAGGCTCTTTTATGCCTAGTTTCCGAGTTTTATCAAAAGCAAAACAAAGAAAGTAAGGAGAGAAAAGAAGATAAAAGAAAGGAAAAGAAATATGCATTTTGTGTTCCTGAGTTTGAGAGAATTGAGATGAAAATGAATCATTTTGTTCTTTCTATCAAAATATTTCCAAATCGGAAGGAAAGTTAGAGGGTAAATGATCCTTCCGTTTGTTGGTAGCTTCTAGCCTCGAGCTGGAAAGTCTCATCGGCGGGGGTACTATAGATATATCATAACTCTCTAATTGAGACTCAATCTATACAATCAATCAATCAGTATGTGCAATATACCTGTCTTTGCGATATGCTCTTTCAGATAGACCACAAATCTTCCCGCTTAGCTGCACTACTCTTCGAGCTCTTTTGTCCGTTATCGCTTCCTCTAGTGCTAGCTCTGATCTCTCTTTAGCAGTTGTAGTACGATTCTTTAATTCATCTCCTGCCCTTTATAATCGTAATCGCTAGAAACTCTATATCCTAGCAATTGGCATTGGCGTAATCTTTTTTCTCCTGTTGGAAGGGGGTCCTGTCGAAATCAAGAAAAGGCATTGCAAATGGCGTGCCCTTACTCTAATTCTAAATAAAGCTCTTTTGCGCTCTTGGTCAGGCTGTAACAAGTATCTAAAAAATCTTTTCTTTTCGGCCTATGGTTCGGTCAAAGTAATGACTTGAGTGAGTAAGGAAGTAGGACCTTTTTACCCCGGCTGTTCTCCTAAAGGCAGTGATAGGAGAAGAAAGACTAGACTTTGGGACCAGACCTCCACTGGCGTTTTTGCAATGTCCTCCCGACCCGTGCTCTAAAAAGATCATGCATGAGATGAAGCTCGTGTATCTGTTTCAGTAAAGACCAAAAAGAAAGACCCGTTGTTCTATTTTCGTGTTACCTTTTCTTCATCGTCAATGCGACTCGTCCCTTCCTTGGTGAAAAGGGGGACCCCCTCCGCCGATGGTTTTCGAGCGTTTATCGATGCTGGCCCTTCCCTTTCCATTCTATCAGCGGGACACAGGGCTCTCCTCGGCTTTGAGCTCTTCCCCCGATGCCTGAATGCTCCTTTACCAAGCAGAGGACTTGCTTTCTTCCTTCCACTTCTTTCTATTTTTATTTATTTAATGAAACTCGGGAACACCAATTTTTTTTTTTTTTTTACTTTCTCCCTACATCCACCAATTTTCTTTTCTTTTTATGTGCAACTAGTTATAACACCATTTTGGTGTCACCTCACATGCCACATCACCAATAGTATTATAACACCAAGTGGGGAAATGATCACCATGTTAAGAGCATGTTATAACACCAACTTTTTTCCATTTTATTATTTATTTTTTATTTCTTTTCCGAATTTATTTTTGTTGTTTAAAAAAATATATTTTAAATAAAACATAATATCTAAATAAAATATATTTTTACAAAACATAATATTAAAAAAACAAAAAAAGAAATAATTTTTAAAAAGTAAAATTAAGATTACAATAAAAACAACATCAATTGTAAAAGACAACATTATTAAACGTAATACATAGCATTTTACTACGATGTGGGAGTTTTATTCCACATTGGATCAAATCGCACCAACTCCCACACTTTCTTGAGCTCAAATATATGTCCCATCTCGACCTGATATTGTTCTTTTGCAGCTTTGAACAAATTAAAGTCGTTGGTTCCGCTTTGTTGTTGCGCCTTAAGCTGATTGTAAATATCATTGAATTTTGTGCATCGCTTGCTAATTTGAATCTATTTGCTACTAGGCATGTTCGTATTGCGATATGTTTTTTTTCTTCAATATAGTGTGAAATTCTTTGTACACCGCCTCCCAATAAGTACCTTTCTTCATCCTATTTTCACGACATTCGTCTTTTGAAGTAGTATCACACCAAGCTTGTGCCAAAACATTTCCTTCATCCGGTGTCCACCAATGAAGAGCTTCCTCATTTTCCATTTCAACCGCTATAGGTTTCCCTCTCCCTCCTGTTTGCGTTTTAACGGATGGTTGTGTTGGAGATGGTGGTTGTGTGTTTGAGGTTTGGTTAGGTAGAGAGGTGTTTGGATTTTGTTCTATTTTTTGTTGTTGAAGTAGAAGTAGATTTTATAAAATATAGAAAGAAAGAATGAATATATGTATAAAATGTATGAGAATGAAATGTATTTATAATTAGATTTTTTTTTTTAATATTTAATCAAGTAATCATTGTCAACGGTCGAGGGCCTAACGTTCAAAATTTTGGGCGTTTCATACTTTCATCTGGTGATAACGGCAACGAGATGCAACAATAACGAGATATAACGAGAAGGGGAGAGGGGTGTTCTTCCATTATAACGCCGTTTCGGTAGATCCACATCGGTAATAAGATCGTTATTGTGACCCATACCACATAATTTAAGTTGAACTTCAAAACAAGGTGTTAGGAGGCGTGAAGAAGAAAAGGAGGAGGAGGCGTCTAGAAGAAACGAGACGTGAACATTATTAGATCCGTCGGAAGATAATATAGGGCTATCGGCTATTGATTTGGGAAATATTTTTTTAAAATACACCTTTTTTTTTTTTGTCAAAAACTCTGGTTTGTTATCGGTCAAGAAAAAAAGTCGCGCCGTTCCGTCCTTCCCCCTCATACGTACGCCTCCATCAAACACCACCCTCCTTCACTACATCATCCCTCCCGTCTCCTCCGACCTCCGACCAACTCCAGCGCCGACCACCTCCTCCCATCGTCGGCTTTGCACAGTACCGCCGCCCCTACCGTCTACCTCGCACACCCACAAGTTTCCCACGCTTTCTGATATCACTCCCACCTCCCTGAAATCGACTCCCACCACCAAGGGCAGACATCCGACGCCAAGCTCCGCCAGCGCTGATTTCCGCCCTCGACAACGCCGGTCTCCACCCTTGCGACCTCCGATCTCCTCCATACTTCAGGTACGAAATTGCTACAAAAATCCCATATCTGCTTGTTGTTTCCAAAAGTGGTGCCTCTTTTGAACTGATTAACATCTAAAAATCTCAGATTTTCCTTGATTGCTTTTGCAAGTAAATTTTAAAATGGCTTGTTGTTAATGAAACCTTGGGATTAACTATTTGTTGTGGGTTCCTATACAACAACATTGAGCACGCCAAGTGTTTGGTAAATTGCCCAAGAGAATCTTAAAGCACTAGATAAATCCCATAGTTATACTTATACTTCAGTTCAGTTTAATGTGTTTACTTATGCTAACAGTTATTCAATGTACATGTACACATGAATCCTAATCAATTCTGTTTGGTAGCTCATATGAATCCTAATGAATTCTAATTGGTGTTTTGACTACTCTGTTACCCTTTTCATAAAAAGGGCATCACAACCTTTGGTCATACACCTTTCTAGTTTTACTTTTTGCAGCCAGAAGCTACTGCTGTGGTAAAGCTTCACTACAAACAAGTGTTCTTTAGTGTAAAATAATAGATATAAGTCTTACCTTTTAGGCTTTTACATACAATTGGTGAAATTCTTATCATCTACACATCTTTTAAAGAAGGTGGGGGTAGAATATAAGTCTTATTTTTATACCAAGGTTTTGGTCTTAACTTCACTTATTAAGCATGGTTATAGTTTCTTGAAGAAAAAAAAAACGAGCCACTCTTGAATTCAGTACCTCACAAGTCATATGTTTGACTTTTTAATTGTTGTTCTATTTTATGTGTTTGAGAAACACCTGATAGACACTTATGTTAAAATTCGAAAAGATGAACAGTAACACCCTATAATGCATTGGCAAAATTTAAGGGTGCATTTGGTTGTGGAAAACTGTTTTCATTTTCTATGAAAATGTTTTCAGAAAATAGGGTTGAGTTTTCATTTTCAATTTTCAATGAAAACGCGTTTGGTTGGAAAGGGTGGAGTTTTCATTTTCCATCTTAGAAATTTGGAAAACTATAAAAATCACTTTTCTAAATTACATACAATTTGGAAAACTGAAAATTTTCATTTTCTTAGAAAACTTTGGAAAACTGAACGAACCAAACGCGTTTTTGAAATTTCCGATTTTCTTGGAAAATTTTTCTAGAAAATTGGAAAATTTTCCACAACCAAACGCACCCTAAGCTTTTATCCAGATTCCATTCAAGATCCTACCTCAATGCATTGACAAAACATACATTATTGACTGTCTGTATGTATTGTAATCACATGAGAACATAAAATATTGATTGTGTGTATGTATTCTTAAACCATAATAATAGTTAAGGGTTATTGGAACAAACGGATAAATTGATTATACAAAGGGTTGTTGGTTGTATGATGTATCCATCGCTTTTTATGTTTTTTTTATCAGTTTTCTTTTTGCAGACTGCAGACTTTAAAAAACAAACATTTTATGGTTCACATCTTTTTCTGCTGATGTGGAACACGACTGCATGCATTTTACCTCTTCAAAAACAAACATCACCTAAGTGATTTTTATAAATGTCTTTCTATATGTGGATTAATTAATAACTATAGCTGATAAATCCTAGGTAGCTTGTAATTTTGTTTTGGTTATAAAATGCTATATCATCTTGCTTTAGGCTTTTGTTGCTCTAGACTACCCAGTGCTACTCAATTTGTTGTTAGTTTTATCTGGTTTAGAGGATTTGGGTTTTGTTTGAAATTTTTTGATTTGGAGTTTGTTGGATTTATAATTGACAGACATCTTTATGAATATAGTTCAATCATGGGTTTATCTGAAGTAGGTCTAGTTCCCATAATTCAAACTAACTGTGTTTGTTTTCGTTCAGTGCTTGAGTAGAAGATTGTGAAAATTTCCACATAAGTCTCTATAAAACATCTCTGTAACGAATAGTTTCAAAAAATTATTTGTTATTGCACATACATGCTTCTAAAATCTAAACTTGATAACTAAAAAATCCAGTGAAGTATGAAATTTAGCCTAGGTATCATTGTTTAAGATTATTAAAAAAAATTCATTACGTATTCATGTTTTTGGTTTCTGTTATTTTTTCACAGTTTCACATAATCTTAGATTCATAGTTCCTTTCATTTATCAAATTGATCATGTAATTGTCGACTCATGACTCTTTATAACTTGTAAGAATCTATGAGTGTGACAATTATGAATTTCTAGTTTTGTAAGAATGTATGGGCACACAGATTCACTCCTTATTTTACCAAATTGATCATTAAACTGTTTGAGTGACCGAGTCTTGAGTATTTTTTTTTTAATAACTGAATTTTTGATTCTGTAAATGAGTATGAATTTCCAATTTTGTAAATGTGTTTTGACTTTCTGACTTTGCAGTTGAAATGTTGAATTTTATGAAAATTTCTGATTTCTGACTTTGTATTTCAATTTATGAGAATTCTGAATTTCGGACCTTGTATCTGATTTCAGGCTTTGTATTTGATTTCTTAGTTCTGACTGACTTTGATTTGTGATTTTGTATTTGATTTCTGTTTTATTTTGTACTTTACAATTAAAATGATCAAGTATTTGACCTATCATCATGGTTTGTTTCGTTATCTATTGATTATAATTGCTATAGTAGCTGTAGGTAATGAATATTCATATAACAATTGAAGCATTAAAGTTTTGGGGCACATAATCACACTTCAGTTGGTTCTCTTCTAAGGGATGTTCTTATATAACAATTGAACCATTTAGTCTTGTATATATATTGGTAGATTTAGGACAAAACGAATCAGGTTCTTAACAGTGATGATGAGAGAAGCTATCATCCCCATTGAAGATACGAACACCACTACAAACAATATCCAAATTCTGTAAGGACATGGGGTAAGTGGATGTTAGACGCATGAATAAAAAGGGTATACGATTTAATCACCAATACAGTGAATATATCTAATAGTAATAAGATACATAAATAAGAAGATTGGTCGTAAAATTTTGTGGTGACACCCATTATGTATAGTAATCATGTAGATTGCTAAAATTTCTAATAATCTATGTTATATGATGGATTGATGGGTTGTACCTTGTGCATTGATGGGTTGTAGCTTGTGCATCAAATGGATTCAAGGCATATAAAGTCCTTAGAAAGTGACATGATGAATAAAAGTATTGTGTAATGCTTCATGGATTAAAGAGGAATTAGCAGATGGGTTATGTTGTAAATATAACATGATACAAAAGTACGATGCCTTAATAGGTAATAGGAAAGCAGTAAGTCATGAATGGAATTGATGATTTAAGTGAGGTATTATGATGAGGTACTTCTAATTTCTAAACTAAAGTAGTTTGATGCATTGGAAATGTTTAGATCTTGAGGAATACTAAAGTAATGAAAACATGGATGTGTTGTAGAAGTGTTGTCAATGTGTTTGTGGTTATTTATTTCAAAGTGTAAATAATGAGTTAGCAGTTGGGAATAATGTTATATGTGTTTAAGGTTTATGAAACGAGTGCAAACTACAAGTGAAAAAGTTTGAAGTATGTTTGTAATTGTATGACGACTTTACAAATGGAAATGCATTTAAATCTAAATGCATGAATTTAAAAACATGGAAGGTAAAGTTGTATGCTCCTGTTGACTTGGTTGACCATTGAGTTTTAATGAAGAGAGCTCACATTTTGAAGATAATGTGCGTGTTTTGGTGATTCAAGCTAATTATCTAACAAGTTCAACAACCCTTTGAGAGAAATACATCAATCAAAGGTAATAACACCTTTTTTATTTTTTATTTTGATGATATAGGTGTTAGGGTTTATGTGATTTGGGTATGTGGAACACGAGTGAATACATGTTGTATTTCTCTTGAGGTAATGAATAAGGGATTCATGTTATGAATATAAAAATGTAAGGATTTCAATGCATGTTGCTGGATTGTTAAGAATCGAAGGTTTGACTTGATGGAAATCTGGTCATCCTTATAAATGTACGTAATTGGTGCTATATTTTTGGTGTTTCTGATGATGAAAATGTGTTTATTGATACACAACTGTGTGGCAATGAAAGAAACATTATAAAATTAATCAGTTTCTAATCTTATGTTGTTCTTAAGAATTTGTGCCACAAGGCTAAACTATGTGTGCAAAGTTATAAGATGAAGATGGCTCTATGTGTACATCTTGAAACATAATTGGTATTTGGTATGCATGCCAAATGCTTGTTTTGACTGAAATACCCCTGACCATTAGAACTAAAAAGTCACTTCTCATTTAGGCAATTGCAAATATCATAAACCTACCTGTCTGCCACCTCCAACCACCATTGCAAATAATATATAAACTTTTAAGGAATCACAAATTTGATCAATCTTGAGGAAGCACTTTGTTTGGTTCATTGGCAGTTTGTGATATTTCCGTTTGGTCAAAAACATGTAATGATCATTTTTAGTTTGTAATGGCCAGGGGTATTTTCGTCAAAACACACTCTTTTCTGCTGGAACTTGCATTCTTGCAGGAAGTAGGGTTTATGGTATGGGTGGATGTTACAAGTTTTTAGTTTTATTCCTTAAATTAATTTACAATGTCATTGTTTTATTTCAAGTACTTTTTAAACGCCAAATTTAATCGTTCTCTGTAATATATGTTTTATCTAATCAATATCCAAAATGAAAATCAATAGGTTTATTCACTAAGATATCATTTTGATTACAATATTATTATCATTGCCTCAATAAAATCAGGTTTATGTTTAACAGATTAAAAATGGATGATACAATGAAGAAATTTCAAGGAAAGCTGATTGAGATCGAGACCGAAGCAGAGGAACTTTTACTTGCAAGGCACCAGGTAAAATGACTATCTTGGTTGGGGTAAATTACAAATTTGGTCCCTATGTAAAATGACTATTTTACCCCTTCCCGATGACAGTTAGTCGAGAATGACAGATTGAGAAATGGGAACAGGGAAGCATTGACTGCACTAAGGAAAAGAGCCCGAACAACAAAAACAAGTGTCCCTTCACCGTTTGAGCTGCTGATGAAGGAAGTTGACCAGTCAAAGCCTCTGGTTAAAGAGATGTGTGCAACTTGTGGGAATCATGACTCTAATGACAAAACATGGATGATGTTCCCAGGAACTGATATATTTGCTCGGGTCCCATTTCATGCAGCTCATACTATCTTGGAGAAAGGTAATTTGGTTTTCACTGCATTTCTTCAAATAATGTTTTCCTATTTTGCCCTTACTCTTTGATTAGGGGGTGTTTGGGATTGCTTTTCTAAAACAACTTATGCTTATTTGTAAAAATTGCATCATTTAATAAAGATTAAAACTAACAACCCAATCTCCTCTTAATATCTTCACCTTGCAAGCTGTCATCCTTAATATATTTTGTTATAAAGATTTCAAATAATTGTTGAGAAAAACATGGTATCTTGTTTTATAAACAAACATGTGGTGACATCTATAGTTTGAAATGTTGTAATATAAATTAGATAGTTTATAGATACTAAGTGGCATCATGATTTTTTTTTAAAAAAAAAAAAATATAGATATATTGACTTGAGGTATCGTTTAACAAGTGGCATGCATGTTCTTGTAGAAGATGTGCTCCCTTTAGTACACACCTTGAAGAGTGTCATGGCCCATTTATTTAACTTATATTCTTTTTAGTTTTTACCCTCATCAATTTAAATTTTAGATGTATCGCTTTCTTTACCAAATATAGAAAAATGGCCCACAAAAAAAATTACATCACAAAGACTAGTAGGTATCATCAATAATATAATTTGGATTCATTTAAGACTAGTCTTATCGATGCTTTCTGTCTATAGTACAATTTTATGGTATCCGAGATGTTTTTATGTATTCAATATTTATTTGATTATTATTATTGTTATTCATAATTAATATAATTGTTAATGTAGATCAAACAAAGCTAGATTTTGATGTTAAAAAACTACAAAGTTATGTAAAGGAGAAGTCGCTCTTCATATCAGAACAAGGTGTTCTTGCTGACAAGATTGGACCAGGGGTATTAAAGTCATTAGTCACATTACAAGATAAACCAAGGTAAGTTCTCAAATTGTTTTCTATTTCTTTTCTTGAAACCTTATATTTGGATTTTCTGCTATATTTTGGTGTTAATGTAGTTATCGAATTCTTTGCATAGGTTAAAAGTTTGCCAAATGGTTTTACAAATTCTTTTAAGATGTTTTCAGATTTTCACATTCATTTTCTTTTTTCTTTTAAATACTTTTATTAATGTTTTTTATGATTCAAATGGTTCAAACATGTGATAAATTTATATGAAATTTCATGTTGTTTGTACTTTTCAGGTGAATTTGTTGATTCAACAACCTTTTGCAGAAGAAAGAAAATGACCACAAACAAACAAGTGAAAAACAGAATGGTTATGATACTTTTCTACATATTGGAATTATGTATGAATTAATGAAAAAACACTTTTTTTGCTCATGCTTGAAAAAAGAATTGAAGATTTGTGATGTTTATTTCTATGCTAACTGAATTCAATCGGTTCTTGTTATGGGTCAAATAATCCATCGAGTATAACTCATTAATTAGTATAACATTGATGTTTCTTGTTATGGTTTTTGGGTTTATATTCTATTTTTAGAAACATCTTGAATAATTGTTATTTTTAGACACACAAAAATAACTAGATATTTAAGAATTTAAAAAGTCTGTAGCCAAATACATTTGAGGTTATTACTATTTGTTACCATTTATTGGCTTAGTGATTTACTATCCTAAGTCTATTCCAGTGTTGCAAATGCTAATTTAGAGTAAATAACTAGCTTTTAGCATTCAGTTATTTTTGCTAAACATACCTTTAATAATTAAGCACATTGCTTGGCATATGTGTACTATTAATGAGTAAGACATTTGGTTCCACATAAGGACATGAAATGAGACTAAAGGCAAGAGTTTGTATGCTAATATTGGGTCATAGATGTACTTATGTATAAACATGTTATCATGATAATGTTCTAAGATCATGAGTTTCAGTTAAATGTACTTACGAGCCATATGACAACGGTTCATATAATTCTCAGACATATGAAATGTCACATCTTGGAATCTTTGTGGCTCCATAATTAAAGTGTCATATGTTGACAAAACATGTAACTTTTTGAGGTTCCATATCAATTGGAAAATTGACCAGAACATTAACATGGCAAACATTTTTTCATGTATTCTTTGTACAAAAAATCTCTTGTAGAGTGGTGTGAATTGTAACAATAACATATGATAGGGAAAATAGTATGTATTCGTTGTACAAAAGAACTTTAATCACAAGACCTTTAAAGTGGATTCATATACTCATATACTATTCGTATATTTGTTATCTATTAACAAGATACTTCAAAAAGATACATCTCATGTTTATTAGTATTGCCCTTTTGTCAAGATATGTTGACCTACGACACTGTAGATTCTTAAAATGGTTATTGAATTGAATGTTGGATCAACGTCTTTCTTGAGAGCAAGTATTGTTGTATTAAAGCCACGTATCTTTGCTCACTAGTTGCTTTGCTTTATGTATATACCTTATAAGGTGATATGAGGCATCAAGTGTAACATCCTATTTATAGGGTTTGCCCATTTTAAGTATTAATGTTGCATTTTATGGTAGATGGGTAGTTATTTGACATAACAAACGAATAGGAAATATATATGTAGTATGTTAGAACTCATTTATAATGAGTTATTATTGATTTTAGGTTTTGGTATATTTAATCTAGAAAAAACAAGTGTGGTTATTTGTGAGTTCGTTTGTAAAATTACTTTTAGAACATATTTTGAAGGAAATATATGTATGTAGATATATTGAAATATGCCATGATACGTAGAAATAAATGGTGGGGTAATGGACTTAATATAAGGTGTTTATCTAGTGTGCTAGATCTTAATGTGGATGTAGGATACAAAAACATGAATTTTATCATGGTTCATGCCAATAAATGGCAAGTAGTGGTTACTTTTTTATTCTTAGGTCACTAAACTTGTAAATATTAGAATAAAAAATATTCATGCGAGAAAGAACAACACCATGATATGTGTTTCTGTGATGCTATAAGTGGTATCAAACACCAATGTATACCTCAAAACTTGTTATTATATCTTATTTTTATAGCAACTATATTTGTATGTTTGTTTTTCAAAATTATAACAAAAGTTGTCTTCATGAAGGTTAAATAAAATTTCTAATGAAACCAGGATTTATAATTAAATAAATAAATACTAATGGATAAATAATAAAATAATAAATATCAATAAATAAATAATAAAATAAATTAATTTTTGATATGGATGACATGAACAACACGTCATCTGTAATGGTTGTATTATATTATCTCTTAAAATAAATGTCGCATAATCATATAATTAATCTTGACTTCTAAATAAGTTATCACTTCAATTGTTAAGCTTATTTAAATACTTTTTTTTTCATATAAATATAATTAATTTATCCTCATCTATTTAAAATGTTTTATAAAATTTCTATATTTAATTAGTTTTTTTTCAAACATAAAATAAGTTAACATGGAATATTTTAAATTACATTATCATTAGAATTTAGTAAACATTTTATAAATTAAAAACTATGATAAGAATTAAATAGTTAAATAAATAGAAACTATTTAAAATTAGAATATAATCAAGGGGGTAAATATAAAATATAATAAAAGTTGAAATGGTTAGATGTCTAAAGCTTTATAGTAAATTTACCATTCATTATATATTTAGTAGTCAATATAAATACACAAAAAACAATCCACTCCAATGATATTAAATGAAAATAAGCTATCAATAAATAATAAAAAGCTTTAAAATAAGTCCTTATTGGAGACGCTCTTATGTGTTACACATATTTTCTTTATCATCTATTTTTTATCTTTTAGAATCACAACATATGGAATTGACTAAGCTGCAAATTTGGTCCATGTGGTTAGCAAAAAAATATGGATAAGGTCCAAAATCTTTTGAATTTCCATGGATGGTTCAAAATCAGACCTTTTTTTTTTGTGGTTATGATCCCTGTTAAGCATGAAAAAGACCGGTTTGCCCTTTTTATTTATTTATTTTTCTTCTATTTGTTTAAATACTTTAAAGGGTTTTAATTAACTAGATATAGAAATGGGTCCCACCCAACTCAAACCCACACCCATCCCACTGCACCCTCCCCCAATTACCCACTTCTCTCTCTCTCTCTCTCTAGTGTGTATCGCCTCTTCATCCTTCTTCTTCTAGCCCCACCTCTGGCAATACCTAACGCATCCCACCTCCACCATTTTTGTACATTAATACACAAACACATACACCTGTATATTCATATCCACCCATACCAAACATACCCTACCATTCTTTCTATCTATCTTCCTATCTGAAGAAGTTGTTCATACAAACACATACAAAATTTGAAGAGAGAGAGAGAGAGGGTACAAGATGAAAAATCAGATTTCATCTTTCTTGAAGGCATATGAATGAAAATTGCATGCTAAGGGGTCCTATTTATAGTTGGTGAACATCTAAGATAAGCCTTGATTTGATTAATAATAAGTTAATTGGATTTTATCTTAATCAAATCCTTACCATATCAACAACAATGAGGCTTCTGGAGACCTTCCATAACACTCCAAAACCGTTCATGCCTTGGACTATTCTAGAATTTATTCTTTTGTTCAACTATTTGACAATTACAGTTCACCCCTTGCACATTTAAGTATTTCTAGTTAATCCCAAATTATTCATAGATTAATTCTGATTAATAATTAATTAATTCAAACTATTTCTAATCAATTCAAATTCAAAATTAATTATTAACTATTTCTAATTAATATATTAATCATATAATATATTATCAAAATCATTTTATCTCTTTTAAATTCATTTCTAGCTATTTCTAGCTTTTGAGGGCAACCCAAAAAGGACTTTACTTTTATTTTGTAAATTTATATCAATTAAGTTTTGACTTTGACCAATTTAGTTATGATATTGGACACTTATTCCAATAGTGCGTGCATAAGCTTAGGCATGATTCAACATGCTAATTGATTATTTAATAATTATATAGGTTTTATAATCATGTTGGAGTATGTGTTCAATTGTAATGTGGGTTTTAAAATGTGGTAAGCCATTTGTTTGATGTGGAAAGTGGTCCATTTCTTCAACAGTGGTTTACTTTGTAAAATCCCCATCGTTCGATGTATATAAGATATATTCTACTGTTGAATGACTCGTAGTCTACCTACTTAATTATGATAAGAGTGACCATGCATGAGATTCATGGTCTAATGTGTGATGGGGTTTAATGATGGGCCATTTGGTAAATTGGCTACTCTTTGGTGAGTTGATTGTTGTTAGCATTTAGGGTTTTAGGTTAGGACAAAGAACCTTTATGTATCCCTATTTATATGAGGTTTAACCCTTACTATAATCAATCAATCATTATATTTACATGGTATCAGAGCTCTAGGTTTAAAACCTACTGTTGAACACAACCCGTAGCCCCCGCCCACCACCTCCGACGACATTCTCTCATAGTCGTCGGAGGTGCATTCATTATGCTCCATATTTCCCCTCTTTTTATCCTCCTAAATAATAAAACATTCGTCGACACCAAACCAGGGCTCTTTCCTCGACTTCTTCTACTGCCTCATTTGCTTATGCCTCTTCCTTGGATGTCCCCTGCCTCCGAGCCTTCTGCTTTCTCCTTAGCGCCACTTCTTCGGTTCTTTATTCCAAGTCATTCAGAATAGGCTCTGTTCTCCACAAATCAATCCCTCTTTCTTTCTTGATGCTTTTCTTCGGACTACTCTACCGTTGGCTTTCCTATCTTTTTATAAAAAGGAACCACCATTGGCCGTCACTTTTCTCTCCTTCTCTGATGAGCAGTCGTTATTAGCCACCATCCTCAGAGCTTTGACACTGTCGTTGCCCCGGTCTTCATTTAAATTTTTTCTTATGTTTATTTTTCCATTTTAATCGACACCTCCCGATCAAATTACAGGTGGATGTTAGTATGTTAGCATTTAGGATTTAGGCCCAAGGCCCTTAAGGTTTAGGTTAAGACAAAGGCCCTTTATGTATTCCTATTTATATGAGTTTAACCCTGAATATTAATCAATCAATCTATTCTATAACACATACATGTATTATAAAGCACCGTTAAGGCATCAAACTCAAAGGGTATATTGTCTACACGATTGAGACTTGCTTGATGACAATGATTTTTCATCATCATCCTTTGTACTTGTGTTACATTTATAAATGGGTTTCGATATATATATATATATATATATATATATATATATATATATATATATATATATATATATATATATATATATATATATAGGCTTAGGTTATTCTATTTAAACTAATTATTGTGTTATTGTATGCATAAATGTGGGCCAATCGTTTTACTTATTTTAAAAAAAGTGATTAATACATATTATTAAATTAAAGATAATTGAAAGATACCATCTAATTTCATTCTAAGGGTATTTTAGACAATTAAGATAAATTTAAAAAAGGAAAATTCCATATTTTTTTGGGATAATTAACTCTCTTGATTTTAAAATTCTAATTTTTTAATTACTTTAATTTTAATTATAACGTAATTTTTATAATTAAACCCGAGTTTATTCTGTTAGAATACCATTCTGTTAAATCATATTCTCTAGGAATTTCAGGATATATGTTTCTATTAGAATGTCAAGACCGACTAATAACAAATTTTTGGATACAACTTCAAATTTTTCATTACATTCTTAAAAATGTAAAAACTTTATATAATAATCTTTGACAATGAAATACTCACTAATAACAAACAAAACCATGTATATTATTCGACCTGAATATTCTAGCAGAATATATTATTACATATACTCCTATCATTCTATTGTAGATTATTCTATCAGAAGAATAATTCTTTCCTTTGTGAAGACCAGTGACAATTGTTCAACCATCATCTAATCTTCAAGCCCTTGATCATCAATGAAATTAGACATTTTACGAAATTAACTGCCATGAATCAAATCATGTAATAATAATATGTGGACTTGTGAATTGCACCAAAACCAATAACCAAGAATTATAGAATATGCATAAATTAGTGAGAAAATATCCATTCTCCATTCCAACATAATTAGAATTCATGATTCCATTCCAACAAAATTGGAATTCGTGATTCCATTCCAATAGAATTAGAATTCATGATTCCATTCCAACAGAATTGTTTAACTTCATGACTTTGATTGTATCGAAAAAAAAGTATGTTGAGATTTTTTTTACCTGTTTTGGTTTTCTTGATTGCAGGGGGTTCCCTCTCACAGAAGCTGCCTGTGATCATATAGCATGAAGCTTTTCAGTTACCAAATTAGTGAAATTGAAACAGATACCTGCTTCACTTTTCTTAAACATGAAATGATTACTGAAATTTTGGAAGATGAATTGAAACAAACAGTTGGTATGCAAATAAAAAACAACAAAATTGGTGACTTTGTTTGAAAAATATATATTTCTTTTTCTTTTCGTTTTTTATTTTTTATTTTACCCAAGAAAACCTCTCTGGTTACCTCTGGCCGCCTCCACTATACGCCGTTGAAGCTCTCCGACAAACGGCTTTGTCTATTCTGCCTGAAGGTTCAGGTTTCTTTATATTCTTCTACTTCTTCAGACATAGTTCGTCTCCAAGTTGATTTTCCAGATCCAATCACACCTAAAACCGCCACTAACTCGCCGTCCCTCGCTTCATCGGAGATATCATTCGATAGAACCTTGCTTCTGGAAAACAGATGCTCGTTTCCAATAGAAGAATCACCAAGCCTCTCCCGGCGATCAAACAGAGAAGGAACCGCCATCTTTCTCCGAACTTTCACACTGTAAGTCAGATTATTGAACTTCAAAACAAACGGCAACGATCTAGGCTCGTTCCTGGTTTCGCTCATCTCCAAAACACGATGCGCCTGAGTCTCATCACCGTTGGCCTCCTTCCTTATGTCTCCGACGAACTTAAGAAGCTCTCCGAGAGACTGAGAGGCAACCACCTGTCCTCTTTGGTAAAACGCCTCCATGCTATCCACTTCATTCTCCGCCACTACACGAGGCATGCTTCCCCAGCAACCAAACTAAAACCACCGTCACTCTGCCAATAAGAAACTCGCTAAGAGATTAAGTGGTTTCCAGATGTCGTTCCCGTTTGTCTGTATTACATTTATGTCTAATGCACTGCTTTTCGTTGGGTATTCAATTGAATTTTGGGAATTAGGGTTTTCAAAAATTCGAATTGACAGAATTTCTTCTGTTTTGGAGCTAGGGTTAGGGAGGATCGAAGGGGATAAAATACATTATTGTTTGATTGTTTTAAAAAGGGATGAGGGTAAGTCAAAGCAATTACTATAATTATAGGATTGTATTTGTAGAAATTATTAATTAAATTACTAAATTACCCTTATTTATTTGTTTGATTATTTATTTTTTAAATTTTGATTGGCCCACATTTATGCATACAATAACACAATAATTATTTTAAACACCTGAACCTATATATATATATATATATATATATATATATATATATATATATATATATATATATATATATATATGTATATATATATATTGAATTTTAAGAGGTATTAGTTACAATTTTTTTTTTGTACAAATCAATCAGGAATAAATAAATCATTAATATTTTCCAAAAATTTAAAAACACGAATAAATGATGGTTATTAAGAAATTCAAGTTTGAGCAATGACAATTTTGAAATACTGAATCATGTATATAAACTGATTAAAAATTTTAAACTAGACACCATCACTAATTAATTTACATAAATAATATAAAATGACAATATGGTATAAGTCTAAACATAAACATTTTATTTAATTGTGGTAAATGTTTTTATTACTTATAATTAATAATAAAATCTAATACTTATTTCCCCATAAGAAAAATATTCATCAAAAGAATTATTTATCGCCGCTTATTTGCACACACTCTAGTGTGTGTGTATATATATATATATATATATATATATATATATATATATATATATATATATATATATATATATATATATATATATATAAAGTGATCAACGACCAAATAAAAAGTTGTAGATATGTACATTGGACGTGCATGAAGCAGATTATACCAAAAACTCATTTCTTTTTTAGTTTTATTTTTTAGGTCATGCTTTTTTTCCCAGAAAAAACCCGAATATACTATTGTTCATTATTTTTTTTTGTCATTTTTAAATAGAGATTCATATTGATATATTAAAAACAATTTTTTGTTTCCAAAAACCACTTTGTTTTATTTGTTTTTGAAAAGTTAAGGTGTATTTTTTTCTCGAAAAAATAACAAATATATCAAAATTCATATTTTTTTGGTACTATTTAAATATAAATTCATACCGATGTAAAAAAAGAATTTTTTTTTGAAAATTTTGCTCATATTCACATTGTGAATATAATCTGTTGAAAACTGAATTATAGTCAGCTTAGATCCACAATTTGAATAATAGTAAACTAGATTCACATTGTGAATTCTAAAAGTTGAATTATATAAAGTTGAGATTTAAAATTTGAATAAATTAATTTGTTGATTTTATAAAACTAATTTACGAATAATCAAAATGTTAAAATATTATAAAATAAAATGGAAATATATTTCAATTCATATGTAAATTTCACTAATTTAATTTATGAATGATCAAATAGTTGAAATATTAAGTAGATTCAAATTGTTGATGTTAAAACTGAAATATTTACAGTTTAAATTCAAACTGTGAATCTTAATAGATAAAGGTGGGTTTTTTTTTTTTTTTTTTTTTTTTTTTTTTTTTTTTTTTAATAATTTTTTTATCGACGTTGATCTCTATTAACAAAGAAGAAAAAATTAAGATTTTTGTTATTTTTAGATTTTTGGTATAAAAAATAAACCTAAATATTGAAAAAAAACAAAACAAAGTGTTTTTTTATTTTTTTTTTCGGAAAAAATTATTATTTATATATCAATATGGATGTCTATGGAAAGATAATAAAAATTTATTAATTTTTGTATATTTGTTTTCTTTTTCTATAAAAAACATGACATATAAAAAATTTAAACGAAAAAAGGAGATACGTTTTTTGATATAATTTAATGCATGTGCGTCCAATGTATAAATCTACAACCATTCGTTTGACCATTGACTATTATGATTTCTGAAGTTCACAATTGGTTTATTGTTAATTTTGGTTATATATATATATATATATATATATATATATATATATATATATATATATATATATATATATATATATATATATATATATATATATATATATATATATATATATATATATATATATATATATATATATATGAACTTTAAAGAGGACTTGAAGGAGTCGAACTCTCAACCTTCAACAATATAAAACTTATGTCTCTTCCCAATTAGGCTGAAAGACATCGACAACATAACTATATATTAATATTACAACTCTCATAAACTCGTTCAATGTTTAGATGAAGTTTTGCTAGCATATGGTGTAGGTGTCGGTTAGATTGTTCGAGATGATATTGATATTCATTACTTCCAAGTACGTAATCTAAGATAGCAACATATACGGAAATATAGCGATTTAATATTATAAATGATGAAGTATGTAATTAGAATAAATGTAAATTTAGCTTATTGACTGTTATATTTTTCAATGTGATATTAGATATTTATTGGTTCTTAATGCTTTTAATTTAAGTATTTCGAGCATAATAACCCGAACCAAAACCAAATTAACCAATATAACCGAATCATTTTAAAAACCATTGGTTCAGTTTTTAATTTTTGTTAACCAATAACTAATGGTTCAGTTATGATTTTATAGGTTAACCGAACCACTAACTTTATATTTTAATATATAAAAATTATAGATTATATATAAAATAATATAGTCAAACTTATTTAAGATCCATTAAATTTTCAAAATATAATTCATTAATCATCACTTATCAGGAGACGTACGTGCAATAAAACCATCAAATGCTGATCACGTAGACACATACAATCTTCCAATCATACATTGAGTTAGATTATTAATTAATGTTGTAATTCCTAATAGGATAATTCTATAATTTGTAAACATTATACACAAATAGTTTAATCTTCACACTCATAATCCTAATTGGAGACTTCTTACACCGTTAATCATAACCAAATATTGTTTTGACTTTATAGTCCTTTTTGAAGGATTTTTTTGACTTTATAAACAAGATTTCTAGGTAAGTTTAGTTTATAGTTCTTCTTTACTTTGTGATATATTAAGAATGTATTTTTTTTTTTGAATTTTTCGGCTTTTTTTATTACTGTTTTTGACTTAATCACATTGAGTATATGAGTGATATCTTTTTTTTTTTTTTTAATCCAGATAACACATAATGTCAATGTCTGATTATTTTATTTAATAGTTTTTAATTTAATCACATTAAGTGTCTATGAATGTTTGACTTTATTTTAATGTTAATATCAATTATCAATATATGAAATTATTAATGTTAATTTTTTTTAATGTTTTATATTTTTATTGAATGTTTTATATTTTGAATGTGATTATATGTTATCTCACTCTGAGTATCAAATGTACACATTTTATTCTATTACTATAAGCTAGGTTACAAACATTGGTGCCGATGAATTTTTTGTATTCTCTTTTCATTTTTATGTCAATATACTTTCGCCATTTATATTGTTTTGAACATTCTGTTTAACCAATTTTAACCATTAACCAAAACGTTAACCGAAAAAACCATTAACTATAACTAATATTAACCATATCTAATGGTTACCAAAATGCATTAACAAATCATAATGGTTATGGTTCGGTTTTGATCAATAACCGAACCAACCGCTTCATACACACCCCTAAGTATTTCATGTACTTACGTAAAAAAAAATTAGGTTGTTATTTTCTTCAAATTTGAGATGTCAAATCATTTTTCCACAAGTCCTTTTCAAGGATTATTACGGTTTCTAGATGTCTCGATGATATAAGGACGTATTCGATCAACTTGTTTGACACCTATTGGCCCGCATTGTCTCATCAAAGTCCTAGTATCTTATTCAGTTATATTATCTTGACAACGATATTACTTTATTGTTTAAGGATGGGGAATTTACGGGTTGAGAATGTGTGATGAGTACAATGAATCATCAAAGATGGACCATTGAAGTAAACCTTAGTGTCACTTTTGTCAATCTTATGGAGATGGGGGATGTTGACAATGCAAAAGAAATACTAGCATGTGATACATAGATACTTTATGGGTTTGTTCGACTTGTAAAAGACATTGCATATGCTCCCCTTACGCCATTCATTGCAAATATTACCAAGAAAAATGTCATAGGAATGGGATGTGATCTACACAGTTGTTGATCCATGCTTGCTCAACCGATTTACTTTTATCATTTGAATGAACTCAACAAATGTGAGTTATGAATTCTTATTAGATGTGGATTAATGTATAACCAAGAATTCACTTTGACAATCTCTATACATTTGCATTAAAATAAAACTTTTATCTTATTCCAAACTCGTTTTTACCACTTAGGTAAGGCTAAACTTTACCCACTTTTTTGAAAAAGATTAACCGATATTTTAATATTGATATGATAATTCATGTTTATGATTTCTTATTTAAAATATGTATTAATTAATTTTGGTTTGACACGATAATCCGTATTTTTAAATATTGAGGTTTTTTTTTTCTTATTCCGGCGTTGTACATATTTTTGATAAGTTGTTTAACTTATTAGAAACTCCCTATTAAGAATGGAAACTAAATTACATTTTTACCTTTAGTTTAAAGAAACAATAATATGAAAGATGTCCTTTTGATCATTTACAATTACAAGTACAAGACACACAATAAAAAATAACTTATCAATTTATTATGTTTTAATACTATTATTTTTTAAGGAGAAACTAATAAAAAAATTTACAAGAAAAAACATAAGTTGTTTTAACACTCCCATAGTATTGTTGAGTAATCTAGCTAAGGTAATTATAATACTTTTTCATTCTAGGTATTTTCAAAATAGTTGAGAAGATTTTAGCAAATGCAAGAACTAGCATAATAACCGTTACAACATAACGATACAAAACAAGTATTCTTATATTGTTTTGTAACCAAAACTTTAACGTTTGATTAATGGTCACATTGTTTCCAAAGCGTCATATACTATCGGGATAGACTCTCATCATAGTGCTTCAGCTTCGATATAATTTATGTGATCGAAGGAAATACAATATTAGTAGTAAATGGGAGTGTGCACAAAAACCGAAACTAAATCAATAACCGAAAAAAGTAGTGAAAACCAAAGACATACTTCTTTTTAAAACCAATGTCTTCAATTTTAGTTTTTAGAAAAACTAACGGTTTTATAGCTATTTATAACCGTGGTTCCCACGGGTTATAAAGTAGTATATATATATATATATATATATATATATATATATATATATATATGGCTATTTATAAAACTTTTAAAATAAAAACATCACCAATTAACATCTTTTCGTAAAAACACAATCACATGTCTCAAAACTATATCATACAAACAGTAGTATAATCAAAGTACAATGCCATGAACATCATAGTGCGGAAATCCTCTGTGTGTGTGTGTGTGATGCGTAGCTACTGCGCCAACTCCTTCCCCTTCGCTGAAGATGTACCTGGAACAAAACTGAAAACTATAAGCACAAAGCTTAGTAAGTTCCCCCATTATACCACATACCGCATAACTAGCATACTGCCGGACGATTCTGGGGTGCCCGACCTACCCTGTCTGGCAATTCTGGGGTGCTGACCTATCCTGGCATTTCTGGGGTGCCGACCTACCCTGTCTGGCATTTCTGGGGTGCCAACCTATCCTCCGGTTCATCCCAACCGACTACGGGGACTATTTCACCCCTACTACTACCACATAATCACATAACATAAACATACCGTCGAGCATATCTGGGGTGCCCGACCTACCCTTTGGTCCTTACGACTGTAACACGGGGACTATTCCCTTTACTACATACTATCACATAACATCATATCAGGCTAGCACATAATCACAACAGATAGCAACATACCAGATAATTATCACGAAGACAATTACCTATATTACAACTCTTACTAGTGGGCCGACGTTGGTGCCTTAGACCCACTTCTACTAGAAGGTAACTCACCTCAGTGTCGTGAAGTGTCTGAACTGTCCTCGCTGCCAGGATCAACTCCTCTTAATTCCTATACATAATAATCTTCCTTAATTACCATTTCATACTCTTAAACCATTTCAAGAGTCAACTCAGGTAAAAGTCAAAGTCAAGGTCAACACCTTGGTCAAAGTCAACTCTAGGTCAAATTCAACATCTGGTTGACTCAACTTGCTGAGTTGACCCAAAAACTCACCGAGTTCCATAATCCTTAGAATGCTAAAAATTCGACCCTACTCGCCGAGTCCTTTAAAACCTCACAGATTTCTCCTTCAAACAAAGTCGGGACCTTCTACAACTGACTCGTTGAGTTCATCCTTGAACTCGTCGAGTCCTGCATTATGCAAGATGGCACATCTAGTCCTAGACTCGGCGAGTTCTCCATGAACTCGTCGAGTTCTTCTTCATTCAGTTGGGGTTTAGTCTTGAACTCGCCGAGTTCCATGATCTTCAGGTCCACAATGAACCCAACTGGCTGAGTGTTCTTCCAACTCAACGCATTGCCTATTATTAGAAGAGGTTTGGGGGAAACTACGACCCGACTCGCCAAGTCGTATGACTGAATCGCTGAGTCCCTCCATGTACAAAACTATTCAATCGATTTCAGTTGGCCTTAATGCATCCAGTAGATAGATCTAACCTCCTAGGGTCCATATTACACGTAAAGTCACAAAATTTATGTCACACCCCAAAACCGGAAAGGCGGAAACGTTCTGGGGTGGATGACATCATGTCAAGTATCACAACATATGCAGTATAGTAATCAAAGTACAACAACCATTGCATTAATAGTAATAGTTTTACATAGTTTACATTACATAGAAACATCAAAGTAATACAAGTAATAATATAGGTGCAGCTTGGTACTAAACTGTCTTCACCAAAAGCTCCTGGAATGTACCTGTCTATTGCTGACCTGAGAATACAAGTTATTTGAAAGCGAGTATCAACATTTTTATAAATGCTGGTGAGCTCATAAGTATTTAGTGTCATTTATTTAAATAACTTTATACAAGTAGTAGTTTAGAATCAACGGTGTATTAGAGTCTTTTCCAGAAAATCCTATATTTTCTAAACAAAAACAGTCTTCTACCAAGACCCGACCGAGTTATGTTTTAAAGAGTAATTTTCCCTGAAATACTATCATTACCAAAATACGGTATTTGATTTTAAAGGAAGTAGAAGAATATCACTAGTAAAATACAAGGGAAAATAACATATGCCTCAGCAGAAGATACTGCTGACGAAGGCAAAGAAATCATAGACCCCATGAGAGTATCGAGTGAACGACACGCCTGGCTCAGTCTAACAAAAGGAGACACAAACCCCAGACGGTATCAAATGAAAGATACAGCTAGCAAGGCCTAAAATAGTGAGCACAGACCCCAGACAGTATCAAATGAATGATACGTCTAGCAAGGTCTAAAAACAGTGAACATAGACCCCAGACGGTATCAAATGAATGATACGTCTAGCAAGGTCTAAAACAGTGAGCACAGACCCCAGACAGTATCAAATGAATGAGACGTCTAGCAAGGTCTAAAAACAGGGAACACAGACCCCAGACAGTATCAATTCAATGATACGTCTAGCAAGGTCTAAAACAAAGGGTGATCTTAAGAGTGTTGTTTCAGAAATACAGTGTTAATTCCCGTTACCTTAAGGCCATGAATTATAAGGTAACCCCGAGATACTCGTAACCATACTCATAGACACTAGAGAACTTGATGCCCTGCAAGCGTCGGAAAGAATGTGACATTTGTCACCCCTTGGCTTGGCAGGCCGTGGACTGTAGCTAGCAGTCAGGGTGTGGGGGTGTCAATCCCGTATAGATCTATACACATAATGCCCTCTCTCCCTACATGAGACTCTGGTTACCAACTTGACAACGGAGAAGGCCGTAACCTGAAGATGCATCTCGTGTAGTGAATTCTGATGTAAATACTGGGCTAATGATAGAGACTCACAAATAAACTGACCGATGTAAACCTTCATGTCTATACATGTATACATGGTATATAATTAATGATTAAACAACCTTTGGACGGATATCCGATCCCACCAGACCACATCCAAACGAGGAAAAGGAAATAGGGCGAACTAGCCTTCCTAAGTCTTTTAAACGTTATTTATATAACTATACAAGTACATGCATACATTTAACTAAGTAGAAACATTTAACGAAGTTGAAGTGTTTAACGAAGTAGAAGCGTTTCACAAGTAGAAGCGTATCACTAAATAGAAGCGTTAACAAGTAGAAGCGTATCGCGAAGTAGAAGCGTATCACGAAGTAAAAGCGTATCACAAGTAAAAGCGTTAACAAAGTAGAAGCATTTAACTAAGTAGGAGCATTAACTAAGTAGAAGTATAACGAAGGAGTAGTATCTAACCAAGTAGGAGTATAAAAACATGGAAGAAAACTTTGAAAAACCTTTATACTTAAGAAAATCACGACTTGGTATTCTTTTGTAAAATAAGTTTGAAACCTTTAGAAATTATTTGAAAACCTTTCATAAACAAGTTTTAAATGAAACTTTGATAAAAAATTATAGGTAAAGAAATCCTTTGTTTAAAATACTGCTGTAACTAAATTTGAAATAAAACATACAGTGCGAGAGTCAATTTGAGAAAAGCTTTGAACAAGTAAAGACATTTTAGAAAACCATTTACAGTATCATACTTGGTAAAACAGTTAACAGTGTAATAATTCCTTGTGCATGCGGGTTATCAATCACATGTGATTGATATGATAACTGACATGTTTTAACTTGTATCCCCCCATAAAAACATGTAAAAACATTTAAAAGGTTAATTCAGGGGTATGAACTCACCTGTTGTAAGTGGATCAAACGAAGGTGCCGGTTGGGTGCTCGGTGTCAAGTAAAGACTTGAACACACTTAGTGACCTATTAACATATGATGACATATGTTTACATACAATTAGTAAATATAATACTAATTAAACACGTATACGCATCCTAAAGTGCGGAAAACACTTTGATTAAGTGTTAGGGGTGTCCTGGGTAACATCTATGGGTATGTATGGCCTAGATAGGGAGTTTACTCTTCAAGAGTAAACTCTTTATAGAGTTCACGGCCCTAAGACCAACTCCCCATGAGTTTACAGCCGTAAACTCATGGTGGGGGTGTTCTAGGATGCTAAATGGTCTTATCTCACTCATAGAATTAGGCTAGGTCCCAATATAAGGCATACGAATGGGTTTAAAGCAACAAATGGACTATTTAAGGATTTCACGGCCCTAAAAAAGGAGTTTACGGCCGTAAACTCTCACTTGGTCATTTCCTTCATAAATCTAAGCCTTAAATGATGGAGTATAAAGTTCTAAGCATTATTCCAAGCCAAATGGGGGTGTTAGGGCATCATTTGGCCACCTTTTGGGAGTTTACGGCCCATGGACATATTCTAGGGGGGTTTACGGCCGTAAACTCCTATTTCCTTGGTTTAATTGATGTTTAATGCCTTTACTACAATGGGGGTTGCTTCTAGACATTTTCCAAGTCCATAGGAGGTGTTTGAGGGTATTTCTAACACCTTAAAAGGTGTTCACGGCCTATGAAGAGGGGTTTATGGTCTAAGAGTGTTCTTGGGCCGTAAACTCATGTTTACTCTCCAAAATGCAAGGTTTTAGTGTTCTAAGCTCGAAGGTGTAAGTCCACAAGTCATATATAAGCCCTAGGGGTAGTTTAGAGGGGTTTTGGGGCTTAAAAACCCCACTTAAGGGTGTTCAAGGTCTAAGAGTGTTCTTGGGCCGTAAACACATAACTTGCCCCCATACAACAAGTTAGGATAGATTACTTACTAGTTTGGGGCTCGAAACGGGCGTTTTTGGCTCGAAAACAAGTTGTAGAGAGAGTGTAGAGAGAGAGAGAGAGAGTGGAAAGAGTGTGAATGGAGTCCACTCCCCCTTATATAGGGGTTGAGCTTGTGGCTCAGTGGAAATCTACCCAATACTGACGTTAAATAGGGCTTTTGGTCGCACCCGATTAATTTGTCGTATTTTGACTTGGTAGCAACTAAAACTTTTTCAAGGGAATATTTTGGTGTTTCTAATTTGTTTCAACCCTTACTAAGTCATTTAAAAAGTCCCAAATTAATTAACCTCTTCCAAAAGGTTAACGGACAATTAATAAAGCGAGGCTTATTAACGGAAGGAGGGGTTAAATATGAAGGAATAAATTTCGGGTTGTCACATCATCCCCCCGTTAGAGGGAATTTCGTCCCGAAATTTAGGTTTAAGCAAGGAAGTAATCATGAACAATCGGGTAGAGGTATGAGGGCCCTTCCTATTTGGTTGGTCATCGCGCTCCCAAGTGAACTCTGGCCTTTGCTTGGTGTTCTAACAAACCTTCACTTTCGGAATGCGGATTCCGTCTCGTGCAGTTAGCGATTAATACTGGTTCGTCTACAAAGTTAGGGTTCCCAATGGTTTCTATCAAGACGAGTGGGATATAAAGAGTGACGTTGGGCAAACACTTATCAATTCTAAGAAGTGGGTTGATCTGTGGTGAAACTTGTGGAATATCCGAAAGTAGTAGTGGTCTGACGAGGGTTGGACCAATCTCCGTAAAGAATCTCGAATGGTCCTAAGCTCCTGGAAGGGTAGAGCTTTTCAGTACTTAGGACATAGTGTACTTCTATGGCGAGATCATCACTGGCATGATCGCCATTCCGAAGTTCCAACCATTCTCTCATACTGGGAGTGTAGTCCTTCTGGTTGGTTCTTAGAAAGCTCGGGTTGTCCTTGGATTCATGTTTCCTGTAAATTGGCTTTCAGAGGTTTTCTAGATCATTGGATGGATTGCATGCCTACGGGCATCTGTTTGCTGTAGAGTGGCTATCTGAATCTTGTGCAAAATGAACCTGCACTAATGAATCTTGAGATATTTCTAACGGAAACCCTTAGGGTCGGGGAGATAGGGGTTCACCAGACGAGTGTTGGACTTTCTCGGGAGGTGGTTCTACTATTTCTGTGCGAGATAGTATTCGTGGAACACCTAGTAGTCCAATGAATCTCTAAGACAGGCTCTATTCTCCAATGCGTTGGTTTATTTTTGTTGCGGAAAGCGCATTCTCTTGTATATGTAACATCCCGAAATAGCGAGAGTAGAGTTGAAGGGCCAAAAGTGTTAATTGGGAAAGAGTGACTCGGCGAGTCCATGGACGGACTCGGCGAGTAGAGTCGCGGCTGGACCGCGTGTTAAGTAGCCGACTCGGCGAGTCGATGAGTTGGACTCGGCGAGTAGGCGCTGGGTGGAGAAAACCCTAATTCTCGGGATTGAGCCCTATATAAGGAACATTATGTTCCTTCCCCAGCCTCTTTACTTCCCTCTTGAGTGCTAGAAACCCTAAATCGCAGAGGAGATCCATTGTTGAGAGGATTGAAGCTTGGAGAAGTAATCTTTGAAGGAATTGGTGGGAATTGAAGGCTTGGGGCAAGGGGCTTTGCTTGGAATCAACTTCATTTCAGTTGGGGGCGTCCATTGGAGGTAATATCTCGTTCTTGGTCCGATTGTATGTTGTTTCTTCAATTTGGGGTTTGAGGGATCATGTTTAAGGGTGTAAATGGATGTCTAGAGGGTCGATCTGAGGTTGCTACCTCAGATCTGGAAGGGAGGAGAATCAGAGAGCATGAAAGTCCCTGTGTTGGAGTGTTTAGTGAGGCTTGCAAGTCCCAAACCCTAGTTATGAGTGATTATGGCCTAGATCTCTATGGATTCACGTAAAGATTGCCACTTTACGTGATGGATGAGTTGTAGGAGGTTGGATCTATGTTTTGGATCATTTGCATGGCCTGGAATGCTTCTGAATGGATTCAGATTGGTGGAACTCGGCGAGTCACATGGGTGAACTCGACGAGTTGCTTGAAGATGAGCTGGGACTCGACGAGTTGGAAGAACAACTCGGCGAGTCGGATGAAGATAGCCTTGGACTCGGCGAGTCTGTTCTTGGACTCGGCGAGTCTTGTCGAAGAGTTCCGATATTCTCTGGTTGAGTCGAGAATCGGTGAGTCAAGGGATGACTCGGTGAGTTGAGTGCGAGTGGTCTCTGAGTTGCTGGACTCGGCGAGTCTCGGGGTGACTCGGCGAGTTAGGTCGCGGATGGAGTGAAGTCTGAGCATGGGAACTCGGCGAGTCATAGGGTTGACTCGGCGAGTAGGGTCAGTCAGGAGTTGACTTTGACCTTGTCTTTGGCCAAGGGTTGACCAATGGTGTTCAGGGGCATTTTGGTAATTATTGTTTGTTGTTTTGAGTTCAGCGCATTAGTGGTTGACCAGTGGTGGAGATCGTATCAGTGATCGGAGTAGCTCGGATTATCTGTTCAGTCGGCAGCTTCGAGGTGAGTTATCCTCACTATATCAACGGGGTCTAAGGCACCAAGGCCGACCCTTATCGGATTGAGATCCGGGTAGTTGTTTTTATGTTACTGCTTTATCATGTTTGCATCCTGTGAGTTAGGATGGTATATGCTAGAGACCTGATTGAGATCGGTATCCAGAGAGATAGGGAGATGCGATGTTAGTGACCTGTTAGGTCGGTATCCTGGTTAGGATAGTGGCATGTTATGTGATTTGTTGATCTGCTTGTTATCTGTGAATTGTTAGATGATTGTATGTATATGTGCACATGGATGTATGGACTGGAGTTGGGTTGAGGCGGGTCCTGCTGTGTGCAGTAGGCCAAGATACCCAGGGCGGACCGGTTGTCCCGTAGGCCCAGCGAGCGGTCCGGATAGGCTGTAGGTCCCGGTAGGGGCGGACCAGACGTGCCGAAGGCTCGGAGAGTGGACCAGACAGACTGAAGGCCCGGTGCGGGCGGACCAGTCATACTGTAGACTCAGAGAGTGGACCAGGTGGATTGAAGGCCCGGGAACGGGCGGACCAATCACACTGCAGACTCGATGTATGCGGATTGACTCAGAGGGTGGACCAGGTGGACTGTTGGCCGGTGCGGCGGACCAGTCACACAGTAGACCCGGAGAGCATGGTTGTTCTATGATCGGATATGTTATGGCATGTTATGCGTGTATGGTATTTGTGGTTGGTATTTTGGGGGTATCTCACTAAGCTTTCGGGCTTACAGTTGTGGTTTCATGTTTTTCAGGTTCTTCAGGAGATCGTGGCAAGGCGAAGGCGTGATCGTACCGCTCCTCGTAATTTTATGGTGTTATGATTCTGGGAATACGATAAATATTTTGAATTGAAAACCTTTTTGTAAAGAATTATTGGGATTGAGATGTTTTTGAAAAATTTAAAATTTGTTGTGTTTTTCGGTCGTTACAAGTTGGTATCAGAGCCTTGGTTTGAGTGAATTGGAGAAACACTCGTGTGACTCCAGTCTCAAATCGAGGAGAGTTTTCGAAAGAGTATTAAAAAAAAAAAATGGTTTTCAAAAATGAGTAAAGGAGGACGCGGAGGTACGATCAGCCGGAGCCAGTAAGTAACCCCAAAATACCATGCATGTTATTTGTTTTTGAGCTTTGATAGAACAGCATGCTAGTGTTAGGCTAGGGATCTTCAGGATTTCATGATATGTTGCCTGATTTGTGATGCCTGTAGCCTAGGGTCCCTTATGGGAGATTCTCAGTGTTTCTCTAGTGGTGAGGGTTGATTATTGTTATGCTTGTTCTCTAGGGTATTGTGGTAGTACTTCATACAAATGTGGGTAGGTGTGGAAGGTAGTATGGGCCCGTACTACTGAAAGCACAGGACCCATACGCGTATCAGGGAAACCATGATCTCTAGGGTGGGTTGAGAGAGAGTTGGATCCCAGGGTGTGGAAAGAGTCTGAGATTTTGTGTGGTGTTTCCTTTCAGTATGGAGATTCCGAGGCATGATGAGAGTGGATCCGGGTCAGGATCGAGAGCTGAAGAGAGGGTTCCGGGCGAATCAGTGCCGCCCGAGATTGTCGGTCAGATGAGCACGAGCGAGTTGGACGCGAGGATTCGTGAGATCCTGCGTGAGGAGATTGCGGAGTTGTTCCGGGCTGAGTTGCCAGAGCTGTTTGGGTCGATTAAGACCGCCATGGTTGAGTATTTTGATGAGCGTTATGCGGCTCTCACCGAGACGGCTACCGCGGCGGCTTCGGCAGCTGTAGCAGCGGCAGGGGGAGGAGCTAGTCGGGGTTTTCAGTATCGGGACTTCGATAGGACGAAGCCTCCCACATTCGATGGAGTTCAGGACCCAATTGTTGCCATGAGGTGGTTGTCCGACGTGGAGGGATGTTTCTTCACGTGTTCATGCCCTGCTGATCATAGGGTGAGGTGTGCTCTGAACCTGTTGAGGCTCGGGGCGAAGGACTGGTGGAGATTGACCACGGGGTCATTTTCGGAGGCGCAGAGGGCCGCGGTTTCATGGGATCAGTTCAGAGAAATGTTCAGTACTCGTTATGTTCCGCAGGTTGAGAGGGAGAGATTGGCTCAGGAGTTCCTTGAGCTGAAGCAGGACTCGGAGTCGGTGACTGAGATCACCAGGACGTTCACTGAGAGGGCGATGTTTTGCCCAGAGTTCGCTTCAGAGCAGGCTCAGATGTCTCGATATCTGAGCATGCTCAAGAGGGATATCAGGCAGTTTGTGTCTGCGCAGAGGTGCGAGACCTTGTTGGAGTTGCAGGAGGCCGCTAGGCGGCGTGAGTTAGAGATTGAGTTGCAGATGCGTGAGTTGAGGCAGGCTCCGGTGCAGTCGCAGCCGGCGCCGAAACGGTCCAAGACCGTTGATGTTAGAATGGGGGATTTGAGCAGCCACACTTGTGGGAAGTGTGGGAAGGGTCACACCGGGGTTTGTAGGACCGGTGGTGCATGCCGCAAGTGCGGAAGGGATGGGCACTATGCGAGGGATTGTCGGCAGTCAGCGTCAGTTCGGGATTTGAGGATCTGCTATCATTGTCATCAGGTGGGACATTTGAGGGCCAACTGTCCACAGTTTGCTGCTGGGTCGGTGCAGGCTCCAGCACCGGCCACTTTGAGGATCACAGGTGGAGGTCAGGGTGGAGCGGAGCCCCCAAGGGCTCAGGGTCGTGTTTTTCAGCTTGTTGCAGAGGAGGTCAGGGCGGTGCCAGAGACAGCTGCGGGTATGTTTCTTTCTTGATGTCTTGTTATCTTGTGATTATTGTGGTGTAATGTTCGCGAGCCGGTAATTGTTTGGTTTTCGTTGTGATATTCTGCATTTTTTCGGGTGGTGGTTTGGGTTATGGATTTGTGTTTCGGGTTTTCGTCTTGGTATTCGTTGTTCTTGAGGGTTTGATATGATTATGGTTAGTGTTTTGGTGCTTTCGTTGGCTATAGTTCGTAAGGGTTGTTAGTGGAGATGCGGCATTGGGTTATATGTCAGGCAGCATCATCGTTCATGGAAGGGATAATTGGAGATCGGATTCTTCTTGAGCGGATTGATCAGTGAGGAGATGTGTTTTGCTAAGGGTTGTTTATGCTTGTGAAAGCGGCCCGTGTGTAAGTGGTCTCTTGGTGCAGGGTTGTTTGGGAAGGTCGTTGATGGCGGCTGGCGGTTGTTAGTCAGTGCTATAGTGGGGGAGAATTGGAGAATTCTCCGGGAGATCGATGAGTATTTGAGGGTGTTTAGCTGTTGGGTTCCAGCAGTGTTCTGTCAGCCTAGAGTATAGGCTGATAGGAGCGAGTGTCGGGCATGCGGGGCGGGATACAGACCTAGGGCATTGGTTATGGAGGCCTGGAAGCAGGCTGGGATCGAGTGTGTCGATGGAGTTAGAGTTCAGAACCCCTAGAGGGCTAGAACGGTATGCATGAGAGGAATCCTGAGGAGGGGATAGCATGGAATGTTGGTTGATAGTGAGCGGTCCGGATAGACTGAAGGCCGGAAGGCGTACCAGTCAGACCGAAGGCTCGGAGAATGGTCCAGCCAAACTGAAGGCTCTGAGAGCGGTCCAGATTGGCTGAAGGTTCTGAGAGAGTGGTCCAGATGGACTGAAGGCCGGTTGGGGCGATCCAGTCATGCTGAAGACTCTGCGGGTATTGTTGGTTCAATTTGAGATTGCGGGTTGTGTATGTTGCAGTGTGATTGCATTGGAAGGTCTGGCCCCGGGTAGTGATTTTGATGAGTTGAGGGAATGCTTGGGATTGAGAGCCCCTGCAATGAGAGCCAGAGTATGTGATTCGCGGTTACGCAAAAAGGGTGGTGTCGCGTTGGGCGAGCACCGTGGCACGTGTTGGAGTGGCTATGTGGCCAAGTGGATTCCTTGGAAAAGGAAGAGAGGAAGGTGTGTAACTCCGAGAGGGGAGTGCAAGTTCGCGAAAGTGAAAGCTGCAGAGCAGAATTATGATTAGAGTATTTCGAGTATGGTTTTGAGCATCGTGTTCACGGCAGTGAAGTAGGAGCTCATCCGGTTTGGGATGTCTGCCGAGGTTGTGGAAGGAATTCCGCAAGTGTAGAGCCCTGAGGCTTGGAAAGGATGCAGGGGGAGAGTCCTGGACTCTCAGTATGATTCTGTTCAGGGTATTGGTTATGTATTAGTGGTTCATCGTGGGGGATGTTTGAGGGTGTCATCAGTGTGTCGGGTTTTCCAAACCTGAGGATGCTGGAGCTAGTTCAGCATGTGTAAGTGTTTGTAAGAGGAGGACTCGTGGGAGTGCTCTGAGATAGAGAATGGGTTTCCGTCGTCGCGGAATGGATAGAGTGGGATTCGGATCGGGGATCCGATGGTTCATGGTTTTCTAGCCTTTATGAGTCGAGTGATGGTTGTGATTTGGAGTAGTGTTTCAGTATGGGTAATGCTCAGGGGTTAAGTGAAGTTATTAGAGGGCGAATCCGGTGCTCTATTTGAGACGGTGGTCAGGACACCGTGAGGAAAGGAAAGTGTATTCGAGTTCGTTTGGGTATGCCTTGTGGGACCTGGTCTGGTTGAGGCCAGGTGGAGCATTGTGGGAGTATCCTTGGAGTTGAGCTGCTATAGGCTTCGAGGGCGAAGCCTAATATAAGTGGGGGAGAATTGTAACATCCCGAAATAGCGAGAGTAGAGTTGAAGGGCCAAAAGTGTTAATTGGGAAAGAGTGACTCGGCGAGTCCATGGACGGACTCGGCGAGTAGAGTCGCGGCTGGACCGCGTGTTAAGTAGCCGACTCGGCGAGTCGATGAGTTGGACTCGGCGAGTAGGCGCTGGGTGGAGAAAACCCTAATTCTCGGGATTGAGCCCTATATAAGGAACATTATGTTCCTTCCCCAGCCTCTTTACTTCCCTCTTGAGTGCTAGAAACCCTAAATCGCAGAGGAGATCCATTGTTGAGAGGATTGAAGCTTGGAGAAGTAATCTTTGAAGGAATTGGTGGGAATTGAAGGCTTGGGGCAAGGGGCTTTGCTTGGAATCAACTTCATTTCAGTTGGGGGCGTCCATTGGAGGTAATATCTCGTTCTTGGTCCGATTGTATGTTGTTTCTTCAATTTGGGGTTTGAGGGATCATGTTTAAGGGTGTAAATGGATGTCTAGAGGGTAGATCTGAGGTTGCTACCTCAGATCTGGAAGGGAGGAGAATCAGAGAGCATGAAAGTCCCTGTGTTGGAGTGTTTAGTGAGGCTTGCAAGTCCCAAACCCTAGTTATGAGTGATTATGGCCTAGATCTCTATGGATTCACGTAAAGATTGCCACTTTACGTGATGGATGAGTTGTAGGAGGTTGGATCTATGTTTTGGATCATTTGCATGGCCTGGAATGCTTCTGAATGGATTCAGATTGGTGGAACTCGGCGAGTCACATGGGTGAACTCGACGAGTTGCTTGAAGATGAGCTGGGACTCGACGAGTTGGAAGAACAACTCGGCGAGTCGGATGAAGATAGCCTTGGACTCGGCGAGTCTGTTCTTGGACTCGGCGAGTCTTGTCGAAGAGTTCCGATATTCTCTGGTTGAGTCGAGAATCGGTGAGTCAAGGGATGACTCGGTGAGTTGAGTGCGAGTGGTCTCTGAGTTGCTGGACTCGGCGAGTCTCGGGGTGACTCGGCGAGTTAGGTCGCGGATGGAGTGAAGTCTGAGCATGGGAACTCGGCGAGTCATAGGGTTGACTCGGCGAGTAGGGTCAGTCAGGAGTTGACTTTGACCTTGTCTTTGGCCAAGGGTTGACCAATGGTGTTCAGGGGCATTTTGGTAATTATTGTTTGTTGTTTTGAGTTCAGCGCATTAGTGGTTGACCAGTGGTGGAGATCGTATCAGTGATCGGAGTAGCTCGGATTATCTGTTCAGTCGGCAGCTTCGAGGTGAGTTATCCTCACTATATCAACGGGGTCTAAGGCACCAAGGCCGACCCTTATCGGATTGAGATCCGGGTAGTTGTTTTTATGTTACTGCTTTATCATGTTTGCATCCTGTGAGTTAGGATGGTATATGCTAGAGACCTGATTGAGATCGGTATCCAGAGAGATAGGGAGATGCGATGTTAGTGACCTGTTAGGTCGGTATCCTGGTTAGGATAGTGGCATGTTATGTGATTTGTTGATCTGCTTGTTATCTGTGAATTGTTAGATGATTGTATGTATATGTGCACATGGATGTATGGACTGGAGTTGGGTTGAGGCGGGTCCTGCTGTGTGCAGTAGGCCAAGATACCCAGGGCGGACCGGTTGTCCCGTAGGCCCAGCGAGCGGTCCGGATAGGCTGTAGGTCCCGGTAGGGGCGGACCAGACGTGCCGAAGGCTCGGAGAGTGGACCAGACAGACTGAAGGCCCGGTGCGGGCGGACCAGTCATACTGTAGACTCAGAGAGTGGACCAGGTGGATTGAAGGCCCGGGAACGGGCGGACCAATCACACTGCAGACTCGATGTATGCGGATTGACTCAGAGGGTGGACCAGGTGGACTGTTGGCCGGTGCGGCGGACCAGTCACACAGTAGACCCGGAGAGCATGGTTGTTCTATGATCGGATATGTTATGGCATGTTATGCGTGTATGGTATTTGTGGTTGGTATTTTGGGGGTATCTCACTAAGCTTTCGGGCTTACAGTTGTGGTTTCATGTTTTTCAGGTTCTTCAGGAGATCGTGGCAAGGCGAAGGCGTGATCGTACCGCTCCTCGTAATTTTATGGTGTTATGATTCTGGGAATACGATAAATATTTTGAATTGAAAACCTTTTTGTAAAGAATTATTGGGATTGAGATGTTTTTGAAAAATTTAAAATTTGTTGTGTTTTTCGGTCGTTACAGTATAACCCATTGACTAACACCTAGACTGTTGTCAAGTCTATAATCTCTTCGGGATCTGGTTTATAAGGCTTAATGCAACCTACTCTCGCACTTTATTCAAGTATTCATGGCTGCGGAGGTTATCCTGTGGTTCTTGGTATTCTAGTGTTCACTTCGGAGAATGTAGTCTATCATCTACAGGGCAACGGTGATTTCCTCCATGCGAGAGGTTGGAGGGTCCTAGGCACTACTCGTCGGTAACAGGGTGGACGAAGTGCCTGAGTAGTGCGAACATCATCTGCGACTACTCTCCCGAAGGTTCCGAGTTTTCTCGGTCTAGGTCAAATCTAGTGAGTATAGGGTTCCATCATTCAGAACTTTTAATCTTTTCATCCACTCTTCTCAAGGGTTAACGTATCGCAGCTTCTGGATTTCCAGGATATCCGCTGGGATGCTTAATTCGGGGAAATTAAGCGAGAATGGATGGTCGTAGTCAATTTCCTTGACTCTTACGACTCAGATTTCTTTACCAATTGAGGGTGTTAGCTAATATGTTGGCTTAATCGGGATGACAACACACTTCGGATTTGTGGTCATTATAGTAGCTCAACCCACCGTGGTTTTCTAGACTCTAGCTCCCATTCCGTGGGATAGGATGAAGGGTTTTACTATGAGGTTCGTGGTAGAGCTCATACTTGGCTTAACCACTAATACTTGGTGTATGCAAGCTGTATATAATGAGGTCGGCAGGACGTTCAGTTGTGCGACTCCACCCCAGACCCACAACCCAACGAGGAACAGGGAGTAGGGAGGAAGCACACATCTTAAATCTTTTTGATCTTAATTATATACCACCCTTATGCATATACTCAGTTATAGTGGTCAGTCCCATGAGTTCTATCCTCTTGATTCACGAACCTGATTGCGAGGTGCGAAGGGTCCTTCTGGGTTTCTACGGTGTCTGCTTCGGGTGGTTATCGTCTTCTGGAATGCCTGCAGTGCCTTTCGCTTCGGTTTCTATTTGTCTAAGAGGGGTTGGTTAAAAGCGCGCGGTACCCTTCTCCTAGGTACTTCGAAAGTTTTGAAATAAGAGTGATGACTGACGGATCGTATTAGTCTTTATTATTTTTATTTTGTTTAGGTTCGGAAGAACCTTTATTTGCCGAAATGGCTATGGAGAATGTTCTTTTTACACAACACTAAGGATTTACACATGGTTGCACGATGTCGAACCATGATTGATAGAGGCGTCGAAGTTGGCATACTCTGACATGACATAGAATGAGGGTCGATAGGGTCATGTGCCGAATAGGCACACAAGTTCTAGGCGTCTCGGGTTTCGTCCCGTGTATCTCTATCGCGGATACTTGGACCGATAGAGTCGACGCGGAACTGTAGAGGGTCCTAAGTGTTTCTGAGTAGAGTACCTTTTCATGAATGGATTCTCACGAGGCATTTCTATAATCGCCTAACATATACTAGTCATGTATAATTAAGGTGGGGAGGACTGTTGACTGAGCAAATCCGCCCTAAATCCACAACCAAACAAGGAACAGGAAATGAGGCGGCATTCACTCACTCTAGGTCTATCCATCTCAATTATACATGGCCGTAACGTATATATCTAGCCATTATAGTTTTACCTGATGAAATTTTAAATTTTATAACAGTGCTGCGACTTTCGCCTTAACGGGGAAGTAATTACATTTAGAATTAGTCTTTTAATGTTTTCAGTTAGTTATCTGAGATTGAGAGACATACCAAAAATCTACCGGGTTCCTTGATGCTTCTCCCTAAGCATTAGAGTTAGACTCCTCCTGTGTCTTTGTTGTTTCCTTCGGTTGGGCAGTCTCTTTTGAAGTGCCCAATCTTACCACATAGACGGCAAACAGTATTAGCCGCCACATTGGTGGTTGATGTAATAAACCCAACCGGGGTTTTGCAGACGCGAGCAGTATGCCCCTTCGTGTTGCACCTAGCACAATAGAGTTCCCGACATATACCATGATGATGGTAGCTACATTTGCTGCAGTGGGGAAGGTTTCCTAGGTATGGTCTTCTTGAAGTCGAGATGGAAGGGCTGGCAGGGGTATTGACTGTCTCAGCACGTTGCCCTTCGGAAGGTCCTTGAGTCGAGGTACTTCCCTCCTTGATCTTGAACTTTCTCTTCAGTGGAGTTGGCTGAGGTTCTTGGGTGGCTGGGTATGCAGGTGTTGGTTGCTGATGGCCATTACTTGGATTGGAATTTCCGATGGGGCTCTTGCTAACATTGGCGTTGTTAGCATTCAGTTGAGCCATGACAGTTGCTACAGCTGCCGAGACTGCAACTTGGAACGTAGCTTCATCGAATAGGAGAGTCGGTTTCTTGCCAACGGATAGGTTACGCTTCCTCGGAGACATGGTTTTCGTTACATGGAAGGGAACACAAGCTGATGAGAGACGACGGTTAACCCTGGACATATCTATCCTTACTATATTAGGCATAAAATTTTCCCGTGCTTCGGATACTGGTTGTCTGAGTGTCGACCTACATCCCTATGATGTAGTCCGGGTGTCGAAGTAGGAGTATGAGTATCGGAAAAAGCCATAAGATAGGAGTCGTTCCTACTAAGTTACCTTTATACTGGGAAGGGTTCACTCTCTAGCTGGAAAGATTTGAGAACAATTCGGAACGAAGATCGCGAGAAGAAAGGCTCATGAAGACTTATGGCTAAGCAACCTCAATAGAGGTGTGGGGATCCGCTCTAAGCGTATTACTTGCAACGGGAAAAAGGCGATTTTACCTAACACATAGCGTGAGTAGTGTAATCACTAACTCACTAAATCGTATTATTTTATGGGTGCATTAGTGTGACGAACACGAGGAAAAGACACTTCTCGGGTTCTATGTACTGACTCCCTCTGTCTACCTCATATCTTCGACAGGGACCGGCGTTGGTTTCCTTCGGGTAGTTACCTAGGGTTTTCTTCTCCTATAGACATACTGAATCTCTACTCCACCTTACTCCCGATTCTGAATTTGGGTGTCATCACTTCATGATGGATGACTGGGAATCTCGGAAGCTTAGGCGAATTTCCCATCGATATCCCTAAAAAGTATAGGCACTTGGTGATTTCAATAGTCTCGACCTTGTTCATTTATTTCCGAACTGGAAATCTTCTCAACGAACTTCTCCTGGATCTGCATCCACTCTTCTGGCGAGCACTAAAGTGGATAGGGTTTTCTACAGGGTTCATGCGAGAATGGAAATGTCTAAAGAATCCTAAGAGATTATTAACATTTCACTGGGTGATCCATATTGAGTCCTGCTACGATTACATAGGGTATACAAATCATATATGGCTTACATCCGATAGGCCTTCGAATATGTGATACTACTCTATATCCACATCCCAACGAGGAAAATGAAGTAAAGCGAAACCACACATTCTTAGCCTATGGGATCCTTATTATATATAACCTTGGAAGTATACCCTCTGTAATTGTAGGTATATCAATAAGGATCTTTTTAGTTCTTCACACAAGGTTGTCTATGGATCCTAAAATACCCCTATGGTATTTTAATTTCTTGTTTGTTTCTTAACTTCCGAATATGATTTTGGGATTAATGTGAGTCTTTTAGTATTCCAAAATACTCCCATAGTACTTTAAACTTTATGTTTGGCTCTAGCATTCCTAGTTGGTAAGTTTCAGACCTGTTGCAACACCACTATCACTCCCAAGCACACGTTCATCGCATCTCGAATAAATGTAGTTGATCAGGTTACATTTATTCCAGCTTACGATTACATAACTGCCCAAGTTTGACAGTAATGCTCAACATCCGAAGACTTTTATTCTTGTTCTTCTTGTGATACTTGTGTTCGTGTGTTTAGATTCTAGATGTTCTTATACTTTGGTAAAATATGGTTATAATTTAAATTATAATTCTTGGTCAGACTGTTTTATCCCTATGTATTTATAGGCTATATATCTTTTATGAATTGATATACTTAGCTCACTATAAACAATGCTCTGATACCAATCTGTCACACCCCAAAACCGGAACGGCGGAAACGTTCTGGGGTGGATGACATCATGTCAAGTATCACAACATATGCAGTATAGTATTCAAAGTACAACAACCATTGCATTAATAGTAATAGTTTTACATAGTTTACATTACATAGAAACATCAAAGTAATACACGTAATAATATAGGTGCAGCTTGGTACTTAACTGTCTTCACCAAAAGCTCCTGGAATGTACCTGTCTATTGCTGACCTGAGAATACAAGTTATTTGAAAGCGAGTATCAGCATTTTTATAAATGCTGGTGAGCTCATAAGTATTTAGTGTCATTTATTCAAATAACTTTATACAAGTAGTAGTTTAGAATCAACGGTGTATTAGAGTCTTTTCCAGAAAATCCTATATTTTCTAAACAAAAACAGTCTTCTACCAAGACCCGACCGAGTTATGTTTTAAAGAGTAATTTTCCCTGAAATACTATCATTACCAAAATACGGTATTTGATTTTAAAGGAAGTAGAAGAATATCACTAGTAAAATACAAGGGAAAATAACATATGCCTCAGCAGAAGATACTGCTGACGAAGGCAAAGAAATCATAGACTCCAGGAGAGTATCGAGTGAACGACACGCCTGGCTCAGTCTAACAAAAGGAGACAAAAACCCCAGACGGTATCAAATGAAAGATACAGCTAGCAAGGCCTAAAATAGTGAGCACAGACCCCAGACAGTATCAAATGAATGATACGTCTAGCAAGGTCTAAAAACAGTGAACATAGACCCCAGACGGTATCAAATGAATGATACGTCTAGCAAATGAATGATACGTCTAGCAAGGTCTAAAACAGTGAGCACAGACCCCAGACAGTATCAAATGAATGATACGTCTAGCAAGGTCTAAAAACAGTGAACACAGACCCCAGACAATATCAATTCAATGATACGTCTAGAAAGGTCTAAAACAAAGGGTGATCTTAAGAGTGTTGTTTCAGAAATACAATGTTAATTCCCGTTACCTTAAGGCCATGAATTATAAGGTAACCCCGAGATACTCGTAACCATACTGATAGACACTAGAGAACTTGATGCCCTGCAAGCGTCGGAAAGAATGTGACATTTGTCACCCCTTGGCTTGGTAGGCCGTGGACTGTAGCTAGCAGTCAGGGTGTGGGGGTGTCAATCCCGTATAGATCTATACACACAATGCCCTCTCTCCCAACATGAGACTCTGGTTACCAACTTGACAACGGAGAAGGCCGTGTCCTGAAGATGCATCTCGTGTAGTGAATTCTGATGTAAATACTGGGCTAATGATAGAGACTCACAAATAAACTGATCGATGTAAACCTTCATGTCTATACATGTATACATGGTATATAATTAATGATTAAACAACCTTCGGACGGATATCCGATCCCACCAGACCACATCCAAACGAGGAAAAGGAAATAGGGCGAACTAGCCTTCCTAAGTCCTTTAAACGTTATTTATATAACTATACAAGTACATGCATACGTTTAACTAAGTAGAAACATTTAACGAAGTTGAAGTGTTTAACGAAGTAGAAGCGTTTCACAAGTAGAAGTGTATCACTAAGTAGAAGCGTTAACAAGTAGAAGCGCATCGCGAAGTAGAAGCGTTAATAAGTAGAAGCGTATCATGAAGTAAAAGCGTATCACAAGTAAAAACATTAACAAAGTAGTAGCATTAACTAAGTAGAAGTATAACGAAGGAGTAGTATCCAACCAAGTAGGAGTATAAAAACATGGAAGAAAACTTTGATGAAAACTTTGGAAAACCTTTATACTTAAGAAAATCACGACTTGGTATTCTTTTGTAAAATAAGTTTGAAACCTTTAGAAATCCTTTGAAAACCTTTCATAAACAAGTTTTAAATGAAACTTTGATAAAACATTATAGGTAAAGAAATGCTTTGTTTAAAATACTGCTGTAACTAAATTTGAAATAAAACATACAGTGCGAGAGTCAATTTGAGAAAAGCTTTGAACAAGTAAAGACGTTTTAGAAAACCATTTACAGTATCATACTTGGTAAAACAGTTAACAGTGTAATATTTCCTTGTGCATGCGGGTTATCAAACACATGTGATTGATATGATAACTGGCATGTTTTAACTTGTATCCCCCCCATAAAAACATGTATCCCAATATAAGGCATACGAATGGGTTTAAAGCAACAAATGGACCATTTAAGGAGTTTACGGCCGTAAACTCTCACTTGATCATTTCCTTCATAGATCTAAGCCTTAAATGATGGAGTATAAAGTTCTAAGCATTATTCCAAGCCAAATGGGGGTGTTAGGGCATCATTTGGCCACCTTTTGGGAGTTTACGGCCCATGGACCAATTCTAGGGGGGTTTACGGCCATAAACTCCTATTTCCTTGGTTTAATTGATGTTTAATGCCTTTACTACAATGGGGGTTGCTTCTAGACATTTTCCAAGTCCATAGGAGGTGTTTGAGGGCATTTCTAACACCTTAAAAGGTGTTCACGACCTATGAAGAGGGGTTTATGGTCCAAGAGTGTTCTTGGGCCGTAAACTCATGTTTACTCTCCAAAATGCAAGGTTTTAGTGTTCTAAGCTCGAAGGTGTAAGTCCACAAGTCATATCTAAGCCCTAGGGGTAGTTTAGAGGGGTTTTGGGGCTTAAAAACCCCACTTAAGGGTGTTCACGGTCCAAGAGTGTTCTTGGGCCGTAAACACATAATCTTGCCCCTATTTGATGTCTTAAACATGAATTCGCATGTTAACTAAGCTATACAATAGATTACTTACTAGTTTGGGGCTTGAAACGGGCGTTTTTGGCTCGAAAACAAGTTGTAGAGAGAGAGTGTAGAGAGAGAGTGGAAAGAGTGTGAATGGAGTCCACTCCCCTTTATATAGGGGTTGAGCTTGTGGCTAAGTGGAAATCTACCCTATGCTGACGTTAAACGGGGCTTTTGGTCGCACCCGATTAATTTGTCGTATTTTGACTTGGTAGCAACTAAAACTTTTTCAAGGGAATATTTTGGTGTTTCTAATTTGTTTCAACCCTTACTAAGTCATTTAAAAAGTCCCAAATTAATTAACCTCTTCCAAAAGGTTAACGGACAATTAATAAAGCGAGGCTTATTAACGGAAGGAGGGGTTAAATATGAAGGAATAAATTTCGGGTTGTCACATCATCCCCCCGTTAGAGGGAATTTCGTCCCGAAATTCAGGTTTAAGCAAGGAAGTAATCATGAACAATCGGGTAGAGGTATGAGGGACCTTCCTATGAAGAGGGGTTTACGGTCCAAGAGTGTTCTTGGGCCGTAAACTCATGTTTACTCTCCAAAATGCAAGGTTTTAGTGTTCTAAGCTCGAAGGTGTAAGTCCACAAGTCATATCTAAGCCCTAGGGGTAGTTTAGAGGGGTTTTGGGGCTTAAAAACCCCACTTAAGGGTGTTCACGGTCCAAGAGTGTTCTTGGGCCGTAAACACATAATCTTGCCCCTATTTGATGTCTTAAACATGAATTTGCATGATAACTAAGCTATACAACAAGTTAGGATAGATTACTTACTAGTTTGGGGCTCGAAACGGGCGTTTTTGGCTCGAAAACAAGTTGTAGAGAGAGAGTGTAGAGAGAGAGAGAGTGGAAAGAGTGTGAATGGAGTCCACTCCCCCTTATATAGGGGTTGAGCTTGTGGCTCAGTGGAAATCTACCCAATACTGACGTTAAACGGGGCTTTTGGTCGCACCCCATTAATTTGTCGTATTTTGACTTGGTAGCAACTAAAACTTTTTCAAGGGAATATTGTGGCGTTTCTAATTTGTTTCAACCCTTACTAAGTCATTTAAAAAGTCCCAAATTAATTAACCTCTTCCAAAAGGTTAACGGACAATTAATAAAGCGAGGCTTATTAACGAAAGGAGGGGTTAAATATGACGGAATAAATTTTGGGTTGTCACACTTTACGTCCATGCATGGGTCTTCAAGATCAAAAGACTCAAAAATGAGGTCCACAAGGTGCATGGGACTCCTATGGCCATAAAGTTGGCATATTTATGCCATGGGAACCGTAAATGGTTCCAAATATGATGTCATATCCCCTAGAACCACAAAATCCCAAAAATGGCTCTACTAAAACTTAGAAAAGGTAGGAAATTGCCCTAACTAGAGGTCTAAGAGATAAATGGTCAAGGTTGAAGCTTTTTACCTTAAACAAGCCGGGAATGTGCCAAAACTCCTGGATCTACTAGGCTTCTCTTGATCTCCCAAGTCATTTCCTTGTTCTCAAGCTTCAAACACACACAAAATGGCACAAGGAGCTCAAAGTCACTCAAAAATCGATTAGGGTTTCGTGAGGAGGGGCTAAGGGTGCTGGAGGCTGTAAAGGAAGCCAGTTAAGGTGTTTAAATAGGGTGCAAACCCTTAAAATTAGGGTTTCCTTTAGACAGTTGGGTCCTCCAACTCGCCGAGTCCCAAACTAAATGTGCAAAAATTCATATTAAAAGTACGTACCGTGAACCAGGCGCTACAAATTTCCCCCACTTATTTTAGACTTCGTCCTCGAAGTCTGCTTTCGCGTCTGGAAAAAAGCTCGGGGTAGTGCTCTCTCATCTCGTCCTCTGACTCCCAAGTCAATTCTGAGCCCTTGCGGTGCTACCATTTCTGTTGAGGATAGCTACTGGCCGCTTGATGTAGTCCAGGCTATCATCCACCTGAATATCCTCTAGGGGTACCACCGCTGAGTCGTCTACTAATGTGAACTGGCTCCAAACCACCTTTGCTACCAGGAGACGGTTGTCAGAATGGAAAGATGCTCTGACGATCAAGTTCGTGGGATGAGTATGAAGTATGGAGGTAGATGATCGGGGAAGAATGGCTTACCTCTCAAAGCAAGGTGACCGACCTTTTATACTGAGGATCTTCCTCGGTCCGTACGAGGGACAAGGACTACGACTCCAACAGGATCCGCCGTCCTTATTGGAGGACCATGCTCCACATTTGTGTCTGGTCCTGCGATTGGTCCAGGCGATAATGCTTTGACTGCAGTCTTTGTCGCCCGGAGCCATTATCCTTGGACTGTAGCTAAAGGATGACGCTTAGCGAGGGCGGAATTCCTATACGGTCGCCTTGCGGGTGTTTGGGGTTGCCAGAGAGGCCGAGTCGCTGGCCCGGGCTTCACTAGGAACTCCTTGCCGGGGGTTCACTGTTTGTGGCCCGCTCTGAGGGGCGCATCATCAAGTCCCCCAGTCTAGTAGTCATAGTGTATGCTAGCTAGCTATGATGTTCTGGACTTAACTGCTGGTATATGTGTCACGCTTTTACTTGGTCGTCGCTTCATTTCCGGTGATGTGATGTTTCGACGTGTGCGCGGCGGTTCTGTCAGCCGTGTCTGGGATTTTTGTAAACTTCACTCTTTCCCTCTTATTGTTCTCAGAAGATTTTCCTTTTTCAGTTTCTACCTTGTTTCTCCACCTCTTCTCCCTCTTCTCCTTCTTCTGTGCTTTCGCCATGGCTTCTCCTCTAAGTTTGATCCCCAGTTCTGCTGAGTTTGTCACCCTTCAAGAGGCTTACGACCTTAATCCGACCGACGGAGTAGAGTTTCCAGCCTCCGGGTCTCTGATTACCCAGCCTCCTCCTGGAAAAGTGGGTGTCTACCTGAAAACCTTTGACGCCGGCCTTCGCCTTCCACTAATTGATTTCCAAGAGGAAATACTTCGGTGTAATGGGTGTAGTGTTCAAAATTTGACCCCTGGTGTTGTTCATAAGATGGTAGCTTTCGAGATGAAATGTTGGGTCAACGACACTGTTCCCGACTACTTTGTTTTCAAGTTCTTTTTTCGGTTTTCTGCCACCAATGATAAGTATACCTTCTCTGCTCGTCGGGGAGGCCATAACCTTGTCCTTGATAGTAAGGCTCCCAAGAACTGGCAAGACGAATGGTTGCGGGTCAACCGAGAACTGCTTGGGCGTGAGTATCCCCGGGCGACAACGTTATTCAACCTCATTCCCAAATTGTTTCCCCACAATCAGGCGACTGCCGACCTCTTGCGCACTCTCCAGGTGGACGTTGATGTGATGTCGGAGTCATACTTGCTGGTGTCGGGATGAGCCCCAGTTGGCGTGGTCGGGTGGAGATGTCCGTCTTCTACACTGTTTCTAATGGTAAGTCGTTTTTACTTCTTCCTTTGCCTCCTTTATCCTTCTCCCCCATTTTGTTTTTTTAAAGAAAAAGAAGAGGGATGGGGGACTCCTGCTTGTGTTTGTGCTCTCGTGCTTGTTTCCTTACGTTTGACATACGATTGATAGGTGTTGAATGCTCCGTCTCCATGGACTCTGTGCTGCAGGGGCGTTACCAGGGAAACTGGAGCGCCGCGTGGTGCCATTGTACGAGACTTTGCCTCCCCCGCCATTTAAGTTCTGCTACCCAGGCGTCCCCACAACCAATGGGGAGCTCCACTACATCGAGGAGCCATCCGGGTTCCCATGCTATCGTGACCCCTGTCTCTATGTCTCGCCCTCCTGTGCAGTCGACAACTGATAATATGGTGGAAAGTAAGGTTGGGATTGCTACCAGCGCTCGCCGAGTTGCAAAAAATAATGAAGGTTGTGCATGTGATGTGTAGGGCGGCACCCGAGGGGAGTTCAGGGCCCATTGGTCGGCGTGTGATGCAGCGCCGTGGCCTTATGCGTTTGTTGTCTTCTGCGCCGCCACATTCGAGGGATGTGTAAGTGATACCTGATGATGACGTTAAACAGTTTGAGGGTATCAAGAGGGCGTCTCATCAACTTGTTATTCCTGTTCTAATCTCTTTATGTCCTGGTTTTAGCCCTCAGTCTTCAAAGGGTAGCCCTGAGCAGTTGTTTCAGGAGCCTGCTGTTGTGAGGGTGCTTTATAGTGCACCTTCTTTTGTTCCAAGATGGAGTTTGCGATCTGATTCCCGTTTGTCTGTGCGTTCTGTTGCATTGGATTTTACCCGCCATACTCTTCCTCCTGCTACCATGAATGATATGGATTCAATGAGCAATGCCGTCTTGGATCATAACCTTTCCTATGCCACTGTGCAGGCCATGACATACTTGGCCGCTAGGTCTCGTCGTGTGCAGTGGTTCAGTGAGTTAGAACATGCACACTCTGCTCTTGTGGCAAGCGAAGCTGGTTTGAGGGGCGAGGTGGTGGATCTTGGTGTCACCATTCATCGACTGGAGTGTGAAAACAAGTCATTGGTGTCGGAAAATCGGTGTTGGAAGATGTTTGGAGTGCTCTGGAGGCCCAGGTGGAATCTCTGACCCAGACGAATGAAGGTCTGATGATACAAAATGAGAGTCTGGAGCGGGACCTTGCAGACCGTGAACGCGAGTTGGAGGTGTCAAGGGCTGATCGCAATTGGCTTCTCCAGGTTGGCCTTATGTGTATGATGGATAAGCTTCTTGAGCTTCCTGAGTTTACCGGTGGTATTAGTCGTATTCACCATGCTGCTTTTGCTGCTGGTGAAGAATCGGGCTGGGCTAACTTAAAAGCACTGGTTGATGCTGGAACTTATGACCCTTCTGCTAGTGACTCGCGGTTGAGTCATTCTTCAGCCTTGGATGATGCTCTCTTGGCTTTTGCAACTATGGACTTTGCTGGCTTGCTTGGGTTAGGCTACCTAGATGTGGACAGGGTGAGAGTGTTGTGCGCTTTTGATGAGGGTGAGGGTGCTGTGGAAGGTTTGGGTGTGGGAGTTTGTGGGGCAAGCGGTGGTATTGGTGGTGATGCTGGTGGAGCAGGTGATGGAGTCGGTGGTAATGCTGATGGAAATGTTGGTGGCGCAGGTGATGGTTTAGTTGGGATTGGTGTTGATGCTGGTGGTGGTGTGTGAATTTTTGTAGAGCTGCCCTTTCAGGGTGTGAAAAATCTTGTTGAAGCTTTGTCTTGTTTTGTTGTGTTTTGGATATTTTATGGCCTCTAAGGCCTTTATCGTGTTGCGTTGGTAGTTTTTTAGTTTGTGGCCCCTAAGGTCCTTATGCATAAATTTACAATGGTTCTACTTCTTTATTATGTGCTTTGCTTTTTGATTATTACATTGTCTCATTTGCATGTTTTCTTACTTTGGCTATGTTGAACTTTCTGTGTAGGTTTTCTCGTATTTTCTGAGATTTTCCATCTCGTTACATGCATGTGGATTTACTAGGTGTCCTCCATGCTGTGGTTAAAAAATTATATGTTAAGCATGCTCACTGCACTACGTATTAAAGATAATGCGTTTTCTTTTATTTATGTAATTCTAATACATAATGATTTTGCACTATAATTCACTATCGGACTACCCTAAGTGTCCGCCTGTTGGTGCGGTCGATCAATCCGGCCAAGGGATGTCTCCTTGCTATCCCTTTTGTATAGGGGTTATAATTCTGCTTGAAAGTGGTATACCATCGTTCTCCCTTCTGCGTAGGGGCTTATGGTTTTGCTCAAATGTGGAATCTTCTCAGATTCCTTGCGTTCCATGCTCTTGGTATTTTCCTTCCCTATGGAGTTTCCAGGGAGTATGACCCGTTGCGATGTGCCTCTGTTACTTTGTATGGTCCCTCCCACTTCTGGCTCAGATTCCCATGGGGTTATGCATGGCTAACTTCATTCTTTCGTAGGACGTAATCCCCGACCCGCAAAGCCTTGTCTTTGACCTGTTGTTTGTAGTATCTTTCCACTACCTTTTTGTAGGCAGCCTGACGCATACTCGAGCGCTCTCGCCGCTCTTCCAGGAGATCCAAGTTTTCCCTTAGATTTTCACTGTTTTTTTTGCTCCTGACAATACTATGTTCGTATTGACCCTATCATTATCTCCGCTGGTAGCATTGCCTCAGCTCCATAAGCCAAGCTGAACAGTGTTTCCATTGTGCTAGTCCATGGCGTGGTTCGGTATGACCAAAGGACTTCCGGTAGTTCGTCTACTCAGTTGCCTTTTTCTTTTCCCAGTCGCTTGTTGATCCTCTGTACCAACGTCTTGTTAGACACCTCTGTTTGTCCATTGGCTTAGGGGTGTGTCACAGATGTGAATGTCTGCTCTATTCCTCTTTTGCTGCACCATTCCCCGAAAGGATTCTCGGCAAACTGCAAACCATTATTGCCGGTTAAGACTTTGGGTGTTCCAAATATTGAAAGACCCTAACTTTCGTATTTATGAAAGACCCAAACTTTCATGCTCGACAATATAGTTACTCCAAAACATGCTACTTGCATATTCATAAAAACAATATTTTACATTGATAAAGAGATTACAAACTACTAGATACAAACCGACTATTTTAAAGTGTTATATATTACATAACTTCCCAGGATTCTATAGTTTTATACATATGAGAGTGCAAAATACAATAGTTTCAAACTATTCATAAGCTTCTATCGATACAATAGTTTCAAACTATTCAAAAATCTTCTACCAGTATATAACTATACTGGATGTTTATCTCCTGCAATTTGTTAAACATCGAGAGGGTAAGCAGTGACGCTTAGTGAGTTCAATAATAGATACAATATAACGTTATGCCATATATATACTTTAATAGGGCAGAAGCAAAGAGGAACAAGGAACAACAAGGGCATATGTGAATCATGTGACAAACATTCCATATCAATCATTGATTTGATTTAAAGATATACAATCAATGAGACATAACAATTTCCATGCTTGATATACATCAATAAAGCTTTGGCCCAAACGGCACAGAAGATATACAACTTCGGATTAACATTTCGGTAGATTTCAGGCTTATAGCCCTGTCTAACCTTCTGCCACTACCATAGAATAGAATTCATTCTCTTACGGAGGCATGTTCCACATGGCCAGAGGCTACATACCAGTACCAATGTGAATCTAAGTCCTTTCACTGATCACATGGTCAAAGGTATTTCTTTGCTATTAAAAATAGCAAATAAAAATAACCCGGGAAAATAACACTGAAAAGCACGTAGCACATATAACACATAACATACAATTATTTCTATATATTAAACTCACCGTGAAATAACCGGGGGCTAAAATATTAATTTGGGCAGTACTTCGGCTCTAAATATGACTTTCGTCGTTGAAAACCGGGCTCTGCAAAGGTAGAGCTTCGAAACCGAAAAGATAAATTTTTCGGGCTTCTCGGGAGTCTCGGGGCGTGTTTCGGGCTTTGGAATCAGTATCGGGGCTTCGGGGGAAGTCGGAATAGTAAAAGTATCAAAAAGGGGGGTGAAAGTGGAAATTTTCTAAAGTTAGCCGAGAGGGTTCGCACCCCTTATATAGGGCCGAGCTTCGGATCCGAAGCGAAGGGAAGAAGGCACGCGTCTGCGAGGTTCGGACCAGGTGGCAGCTTCGGCGAGGCTCGGATGCGAGGAGTCATCAGCTTCAGGCGCGTCATCGGCTGGGTCTTCGGCTCGGAACAGCAGGCTCGCTGACGGCAGCTTCGGATTGGACCTAACTTCGGTCCAATGGGAGGATGGCACGAGGGTGCGAGGGTGATCCGGGGTGTCTCCTGCGAAGGTGTCCCTCGCTTAGTGGACCTCAGACTTGGTCCAATCAGAAGGTGACACAGCAACCTCGTTCCTATCAGAAGGTGACACGTGGAGGTTGCATGCGAGGGCTGACGTGGCAATCACTATTCATGCGAAATTTCTCGAAAAATGTGCCAAATATTGTAAAATCCATAACTTTCAAATACGAGCTCCATTTTTGATGTTCTTTATATGCACGCGAAGCTAAAATTATGCTCTACAACTTTCGTTTAGACTTCATCGGCTAATTTTGACTTTAATTTTTAATATTATTATTTTTAACAGACAGGAAAATCCGTTAAAAATTCATAATTTCTTCATCCGACGTCCGTTTTCGTCAGACTTTTCACCGTTGCACTACTAATGACGAGACCTTCAATTTTCGTTTAGGTTGTGTCGGCTAAAAATCACTCGATCTAAAATTCGAGTTTTTAGGTGTCTATTGCTAAGCTGAAACTTCGAAAAATCATAACTTCCTCATACGAAGTCAGATTCAAACGGTTTTTATATGAAAGTTGATTATTTTCACAAGTTCTACAACTTTCATTTACATCACTAAGGCTAAAAATTAGTTTATCGAAAACTAAATTTTTACGCGACAAAGTATTTTTCGGATTTATCACGGATCTTCGTTTGGTCATAACTTCTTTGTTATAACTCGGATTTCGATGAGGTTTTCGCCTAAATGTTTCTAACGAGATTATCTACAACTTTCAATAATAAAGTTTTACTCATTCCAAATTTTGTATCTTCGCTATATTTCACTATTTGGCTTTTAATTGAAATCTCATAAGACTTCCAATATTTTATGAGTGATTCTAAACATAGTTTTACTTCATTTCTAGTAAAAGCTATCTGTTAGAACTCAACATTCAAATTCACATAATATTTCATAATATTATTTACTTAAAACATGATTTCAAAACGTGTATGTTACAAATACCTCCTTTTTTGAGGATTTCGTCCCCGAAATTACATCGATTAAAATTAAATGGGGATATTTTGTTCTTATCTCATTCTTATTTTCCCAAGTATAATTTGGTCCTCGATGGTGTTTCCACTTGACAAGCACCAAATCCACTTCTTTATTACGTAGATTAGTTGTTCTTTCATTCACGATCTCTTCTGGCTCTTCTATATATCTTAACTTATTATCTAATTTCACCTCGGATAATGGAACTGTCTCATCATTGATGCTCAAGCATTTGCGCAGATAGCTCACATGAAACACATCATGAATACCTGCCAAATCTTCAGGTAATTCTAAGCGGTATGCTTGCTTTCCAATTCTCTGGATGATTTTGAAAGGACCAACAAATCTAGGACTTAACTTTCCCTTCTTCCCAAATCTCATAAGGCCTTTCCATGGAGATACCTTCAGCATCACAAAATCACCCACTTGGAATTCTATGGGTCGTCTTCTCTTTTCTGTATAGGACTTCTGTCGATCCTGGGCCGCTTTCATTCTTTCTCGTACGATTTGAATTTTGTCGGTGGTGTCTTGAATCATTTTAGGGCCTCCAAAGATCTTCTGTCCTATGTCTCGCCAACATAATGGAGTACGACACTTGCGACCATATAATGCTTCATATGGTGGCATTTTGATTGAAGCGTGGTAACTATTGTTATACGAGAATTCGACAAGAGGTAAGTATTTATCCCAGTTACCACCGAACTCCAAGACACATGCACGAAGCATATCTTCTACTGTTTGGATTGTTCTCTCTGTTTGACCATCTGTCTGGGGATGATAAGCTGTGCTGAGAGCAACTCGAGATCCTAATTCACGTTGCATACTCGCCCAAAAGTGAGAAGTGAAGCGAGTATCACTATCGGAAATGATCTTTAGTGGCACACCATGTTTTGCCACAATTTCATCCAAATATACTTGTGCGTATTTTTCCATTGGGGCCGTTTCACGCATGGCAAGAAAATGAGCGCTTTTAGTCAGGCGGTCGACAATTACCCAAATGCTATCATGCTGTCTAGCAGTTTTTGGCAATTTGGTAATGAAATCCATGGACAATTCCTCCCATTTCCATACAGGAACACTAAGACTTTCTGGGGTTCCATAAGGCTTTTGGTGCTCTGCTTTGACTTGTAAGCATACTAAGCATTCCTGTACAAATCTTCCAATGTCTCTTTAATCCAGGCCACCAATAATCAGCTCTTACATCATAGTACATTTTACTTGTACCAGGATGGATTGACAGTTTAGATTTATGGGCTTCATCTAAAATTTTCTGTCTCAATCCACCGATCTTTGGAATCCACAGCCGATTCTTGAATACTTTTAATCCTCGCAGATCATCAAGTAGAGCATCATTATAATGTATCATCCCTTCTTTCTTCACATTTTCTGGCTTTAGGGCCTCTTCTTGCCATTTCTCTAATTCATCTAAAATAGTGAATTTTACTGTAGTATGAGTAATGGCATAACATATACTATTGCGATAAACTTTTCTGCTAAGTGCATCAGCAACCACGTTAGCTTTTCCAGGATGATATAGGATTTCACAATCATAATCTTTGATCAGTTCCATGGCTCGTTGTTGTCTCATATTCAAAGTTTTCTGACTGAATATGTACTTGAGACTTTTGTGGTCGGTAAATAATTGGCACTTTGTACCAAAAAGATAATGCGTCCAAAGTTTTAGGGCAAATACCACTGCAACGAGTTCGAGATCATGAGTGGGATAATTCTTTTCATAATCTTTCAGTTGTCTTGAGGCATAGGCTATCACTTTGCCACGTTGCATCAACACACAACCGAGTCCCAATCTTGAAGCATCGCTATAAACGGAGAAGTCATCATCACCTTCTGGGAGTGATAAGATTGGAGCATGAGTCAAAAGATCTTTAGAGTTGAGAAAGCTTTTTCTTGGGTTTCACCCCATTCGAACTTCACTTCTATCCGTGTAAGACTCGTGAGAGGTACTGCTATACGAGAAAAGTTTTTAATGAATCTCTGGTAATATCACGCGAGACCTAAGAAACTACGAATTTCGGAAGCATTACGGGGCACTTCCCAATTTTGAATGGCTTCGATTTTGATAGGATCTACGGATACACCATCACTAGAAATAACATGGCTGAGAAATTGAACTTGGCGAAGCCAAAATTCACATTTTGAGAATTTAGCATATAGTTTCTCCTTTCGAAGAAGTTCCAATACCGCACGAATATGAATGACATGATCAGCTTCAGACTTTGAATAGATTAGAATATCATCAATGAATACGATGACTGATTTATCGAGCATTGGGCGGCATACCCGATTCATCATATCCATGAATACAGCCGGAGCGTTTGTTAAACCAAACGACATAACAAGGAATTCATAATGCCCATATCAAGTACGAAAAGCAGTCTTCGGTACATCTTGCTTGTGAACTTTCAACTGATGATAGCCAGATCTTAAATCAATTTTTGAGAAATAGCTAACACCATGAAGTTGATTGAATAAATCGTCGATGCGAGGTAGTGGGTAATTTGTACCATTCATAACATCATTCGTACTTCCTTGTTCCTTGTTCCTAGATTTCTTACCTATCAAATTTTGGGTCGAAGATTTTCTTACCACAGTTCACACCCATAATCTTCTTCCAACCTTTACCCTTTCATTCAAAAAACCCTTTGAAATATTGTTTGGTTTCTTTCAAACGTATGTGTATTTGCATGTTTTCGGGTGCCTTTGCTAACCGAATACATCCTTCACTACCTCTCACAAACTTGCACCTCGCTCTTCCACGTGTTTCTACCTTGGCCTTGATGGGTTTTCTAGACTACTTCAATGTACTTGCGAAATTTCACATAAATAACTTATGGGCACATGAAGTCTAAGAAAATTTTATGGATTTTCTCATAATAGCAACATACTTTGAAACTACTAAATAATCTAGGTAAAATTGAAAATCAAAAGGGTTAACAAAACCATATCTTACTATTATTTTTGAAAATAATAATGTACTTTGTAGAACCCTTGAAAGGCTAGCCCTATTAATGTGGAAGCCTCTAATGAATTACACCAAACCCTAGGAAATCCTAGAATCGAAATAAGAGAAAGGAAAGAGGTATTCTCAAAATTCCTGATGATTGTGTAGGTTTTTGAAACTTATGGAGGTCCCTATTTATAGTTGTAGGAAACTTTGATTTAAATTCAAGATATTAATAAAATATTCCTAATCCTTATTCATTTCCTTATCAATAAATGGAGCTTCCATAACTATCCCCCCTAGGGACGTTCTAGAATGCTTCTTTGTTCAATTCTTGAACAATTGCATTCTAAACCTTAGAATCAATATGTAATTCCAATTAATCCATATAATTAAATAAATCAACTATAATTAATTCTTAATTAGTTAATTCTATTTCTAATTAATATATTAATCAAATAATATTAACAAATTGTTTATCTCTCTCTTATTATCAATCCAGACCATTTTGTTGGTTATGAGGGTAACCCAAAAAGGAATTTACTATTATTTAACCAATCATACCAATTTATTTAAGACTATAGACACCCTAATACAACAGTCCCCTACTTGGATAAGTCATCAACTACAACTACAAGTATAATTCTCTGAGCAACTAGTAAAGAGTGCATTCCCAGCCACATTCATACTTTAATTAAATCAGACTTCAACCCTAAGACACGTGATCAACTATTCCTCCATTATTGCTAATATCGTATGGATATGAAGCATGAATTAGAATCAATATCATGGTCCAAGATTCTGTTTCTCGATTTCTCGATTTGTGATGACATCATTAGAGTACAAATTGAACACATCTATGTTAGTCCCAGTTGGGTCCAACTCTTATAATGTCAACATTAAATGATTGATGGGTCCAAAGATATCACTTTTTCTATTAATAGGCAAAAGGAACAGATAAACTTTGACTATATAATCATACATTTTACTTGTCATATCATGTTTAGCATTACGCTTTATGACATCTAGTTATTGATGCGTTCGAGTAAACCAATTCACAAACTATGACATATATATATCTTCGTTTCAAGAATAAAATATATTATTGTCTTATAATTATTCGTGATTAAAATACATGAAGAAATATCTATGTGCGGGTTTAACCAATACTCAAAATCTCCATTTTCTAAGTACTCGTGAATATTACCGTAATTCCTATGCAATGTACAATCCCTATAGAAAATAAAACGATTCATGACAGTCGTAAATAATACCAACTCCCCATAAGTATGATTGACTGTGACATTTCAAGTAAAATAATATCTGGGAAGTAAAATACGCAAAGTGAAACACAAGAATAAATTAATTGACAAATGGTATCACACACTTTGAGCATAAATAAATCCCCATTAATTAATCACCATTCAATTACAATTTATTAATGTTACATTGTTTTAAAATATCAACTAACTACTAAAATCTAATATCATCTCTTAGCCAAATGCTCCTATCATTCGCGAAGTGCTTGATCTTTCTTAATCCTTTTGTGAGAGGATCAACAGGATTATCCTCTGACGATACAAGTTTCACCATTATTTTCCTTATTCAACTCGATGTCGGATATAATGGTATTTTCTGTAGATGTGCCTTGATATACTATGATACCTTAGTTCTCTGGTCAAAGCAACCGCACCTTCGTTGTCACATAAAATGTCAGTTGGATCTTGGATTGAAGGAAAAACTCCAAGATCTCCAAAAAAGCTTTTCAATCATGCCGCTTCCTTCATTTCCTCGCTTGCTGTGATGTACTCTGATTCACAAGTAGAATCAGTCACTATCTGTTTCTTGGATTTTTTCCATGTAATTGATCCACCGTTTAAAACAAACACCCATCAAGATTATGAATAACTATTAACTCAATCTATTCGAAAACTAGCATCACTATAACCACTCACTTTAATTTCATCTTTTCCTCCAAAGAGTAGGATCATATCCTTAGTATACCGCAAAACTTAAGTATATTCTTCACCGCTATCAAATAATCCATGCCAATATTTCCCTGATATCTATTAACCATGCTCAGAGCAAAAGTTACATCAGGTCAATTACATGTCATAGCATACATGATCGATCCTAAAGCCAAAACATATATGGTTCGGCTCATCATATCTATATCCTAATCATTGTTGGAACATTGACTCTTACTCAACCTAATAGTATGATGCATGGGCAACTCCCCTTTCTTGGAATTCTCAATATTGAACTGTTTTGATATTTTATCCAAATATGTACCCTGGCTAAGCCCAAGAAAACACATATGCATGTCTCTATAAATTCTTATTCCAAGTATGTATGTGGCCTTTCCTAGATACTTCATAGAGAAACACCATTCAAGCCAAGACTTCACCTCTTTCAAAGTTGTAATTTCATTTCCTATAAGGAGTATGTCATCTACGTATAAGACTAGGAAGGTAACTACACTCCTACTAACTTTGACATACACACATGTGACAACCCGAAATTTTCTTTTGTACAAACTCTAAAGTCAAGTACTTCAATTAAAAGTCAATTACATTTCTGATAATTGTTAGCCAACTTAAAGTACGTTTGAGTGTTTTTTTAGTATTTATTCTTCAAACGAACGAATGAAAGGAAGTATCGTCTCGGGTCTTAGAGTTGCAAGACTGCACATACCACCCTAATAAGGAGTTCACAACCAAACTTTTAGAGTTTGGGCCGTAAACTCCCATGTGGCCGTGAAGTCATGCCTTAGGCATGAGTTTACTCCCTAAACTCTTCATTTCTCACTTCCACCCTCAAGAACACTCCCCATTCTCTCTCAACTATCATCCAGTTCTTCGCCCGATCTTCCAAAAACGTAAGTATTTCTCGACTTGATTTGTTGTTATAACTTAACATCTAGTAGTTATACATCATTTCATCCATTCATTCTTTCTTTTCAACTAGATCTTCAAGTGTTCTACAAAACCCCAAGAACACCAAGAACACACACTAGTGTTCTTGGAACTTAAACACCCAATCAAGCTGTTATCTTGTAAGGACACTTGCCCTAGCTTCTTGTGTGCTTAATATGAACTTGATAACACTTGAAAATCATCAAGAATCATAAGAACAAAAGAGTTTACGGCCAAGGATGTTCTTGGGTCGTAAACCCTTCTTAAGGTGGTTAAATGGACCCTAGTCCCTACCTAAGACTTGGCTGCCAACCTTGATCCTTCCTAGAAGTGTTTAAGACCTTAAAAAACAATCAAAAAAAGTCCCCATAAGAGTTTACGGCCGTAAACACCTAAGGAAGTGGTCCTTAGGCCGTAAACTCTACAAAGTAGTCTTATTGTGCCGTAATGCTTTCCTAAGGCTTGGACTTGATCATTGGATGCTCAATCATGACTTGTAAGACCTCAAAACACGAATTTGCACTTAATACCATGAGTTTACGGCCATAAACTCACGAGGAAATGGCCATGGGCCGTAAAATCCAAAAGGAGTGGTCCTTGGGCCATAACCTCCAATGCCATGCCATACAACCCTTAGATGCAACCCGTTGGTACCTATAACACTTGAATCAAAGTGTTTCCATGTCCTGGGGGGGGGGTCTTAACTTGATTAATTAGTGGTTAAATGTCTAAGTAGATACATATATGTTTATTATATGTTAACTAGGATTATTGTGTGTGTTCAAGTCCTCACTTGACACCTAGCACCTTGTCCAACACTTCCATACAAACTACTCACTACAGGTGAGTTCATACCCCTTAATTAACCTTTGAAATGTTCTTAAATGTTTTTTTAATGCTTTTATGGGGGGGGGGGAATACAAGTTGAACCATGTTAGTTATTAGATCAACCGCATGTGATTAATAACTAGCATACTAATGAATTTTTCATACTTTAAACTGTTTTACCAAACAAATGACTTCATATTGTTTATCAAACTATTTTACATGTCAAACTCTTTATCAAATTCACTTTTTTATACTAAACCTTTCTTTTACAGTTTTCCAACTTATATATTGTTAAAACCATGTCTACTACATATATAGTTATATAAATAAGGTTTGAAGGACTTAGGATAGATAACCCACTTTATTTCCTGTCCTTGTTTGGTTGTGGAGTTAAAGTACCAGGTTGTTTGTCCGAGTTTCGTTGAATCCTTACTTATATATTATATATATATGTATATATATAAAGACTTTTATCTCAGTTTAGTACATTCAGTCATACAAACAAGTCTTCAAATAAACTATAATAGGTATAGTTTAGGGTTATACTACTTATTATTTCTAGTTCAATGAAACATACAAGAGTCAGTTCATTCATGAGTCATTACTTACTACTATGAGAACTTATACAACTATACTATGATGAGAACATATACAACTATACTATGACGAGAACTTATACAACTATACTAGGATGAGAACATATACAACGATACTATGATGAGAAACAGTACATTCATTACACAAGTACATACATTCCATATACAAGTATACGATAACATAAATGTGATCCACTGTATCTAAACATGCCTTCATTGTCATGGCCCAAGTTGTGACCAGAATCTTCTGGAGGGAGAGCGTGAGTTTGCGTATAGATCTATACTGGATTGACTATCCTACACCTTACTGCTAGCTACAGTGGTACCTGCAGGTCTTCAGGTGCCAAATGTCATACCTTTTGACGACTTACATTGTCGTGTTTCATAGTCGATAGTATGGTACAATTTATCACATAATACCTTAATATAAATTCGGTTTAAGGTAGTTAGTACAACAGTAGTTCCTATAATACAACACTACAATACTACATTAATTTACCCTTTTCATTTATTTGGTGATTACTTCACTTAAACATTAATGTACAAACTATATTTTGATAATGATAGTTACACTTGGGAAAATTACACACTTTTACATGAAACAAACATACAAAACAGTTGTGCCTTGGTAGAAGGCTACTTTTAGTAGAAAATATAGGATTTTCTTGGAGTTACAAACTTTTACAAACACTTATAAGCATTCACATACTTTTACTACAAACGTTTACAAACTTGTACTTCAATCACTGTTTCAGACATTTTGATACAAACATAGACACTAAATACTTATGAACTCACCAACTTTAATGCTGATAAACTCTTTCAAAATAACTTGCATTATCAAGTCATCAGGAGACAGGTAAAGATGCCAACTTTTGAGAAGATGGAGCGCATACAAGACTCATCTTATATTTTGATTTATGTTTTGGTGTTTTATATACTACAGAACACACTTGTATTAAAATTATATATTTAATGCAATGAATGATGTTGTTTACTTGTTTACTATTATACTATGTTGTGATACTTTACATGACGTCCTCCGCCCCAGAATGTTTCCGCCGTTCTTGGTTTTGGGGTGTGACAACACATGACTCATTCTCGCTTCTAGAAAATCCAAACTCCTTGACCTTTTCATGGAAGAAAAGATTACAACTACGAGATACTTGTTTCAGTTCGTAGATAGAATTCTCAAGCTTGCACACCTTATTATGGAATTTGGCATGTTAAAATCCTTATGGATGAGCCATGTACATATCCTCAATCAGTTTCCCGTTAAGGAAATCAGCCTTAACATCCATTTGCCATACTTCATAATCATGATAAGCAAGTATGGCAAGCATTACCCTTATTGATTTAATCTTGGAAACTGGTGAAAAGGTCTCACCATAGTCAATCCCTTGAGTTTGGGTAAAGCCTTTTGCAACCAACCTTGCCCCAAAGGTCTATAAATTACCATCCATGTCGTTCTTCTTCATAAATATCCATTTACGCCTCACTATCTTTCGACCAGGTGTCTGACCAACCAAAGTCAATAGTTGGTTATCATACATGGATTGGATCTCGTTATCCATTGCCTCTTTCCAGTTAGTAGATTCAGGGCCTACCATCCCTTCCTTGTAGTTAGCCAGCTCATCCAAATTTACTAATGTCTATTCACTGATAAACGTATCCCCACACACCTTTATATGAAAACCATAACACTTAGGTAGTGTACTAACTCTATTGGATCGAAGAAGAGGTAACAAATTGTCAATGGGCACAACAATATCATCCAAGGTTTCTTCATTGGGTGACTCTTTAATCTCTTCAAGATCAATTGCACTCCTACTGTCTCCTTTCGATATGAGCTCCCTTTCACGAAAGACTCCACTTCGAGCTACAAAGACCACGTTCTCACTCGGTCTATAGAACAAGTATCCAAACAAATTTTGTGGGTAACCAATGAAAATACACTTGTAGGCTCTAGGTTCCGGTTTGTATTGAGTTCCGTTCGTAACAAATACCTCACAACCCCAGACCTTGATATCTGCGAGCGAGGGAGGTTTCCATGTCCACATCTCATGAGGTTTTTTTGGCAACCTTCTTGGTAGGAACATGATTGAGGATATGGGTGGCTGTCTTTAAGGCATACCTCCTGATTGATATAGGAATTGATGCTCGAATCATCATGGAATGAAACATATCCAACAAGTTTTGATTTCGTATCTTGGCTACACCATTAAGTTGTGGTGTTTAGGAGGAAAAAATTGTGAAAAAATTCCACATTCCTTAAGATTGTCATTGGACTTAATACTAAGATATTCTCCACCTCTATCTGATTGGAGCATCTTTATCTTCTTTCCCAACTGATTCTCTACTTCGTGCTTAAACTCTTTGAGCTTTTCAAAAGTTTCTGATTTATACTTGATTAAATAGATATACCCATATCTACTATAATCACCAGTAAATGTCATGTAGTAGCAATTTGCATTTCTTGTGGCAGATCTGAAAGGCCCACACACATCCGTATGTATTAGGTCTAACAATCCTTCACCTCTTTCACAAGTACCAATGAAAGGTGAGTTATTCATCTTGCCTAAAAGACAAGACTCACATAGATCCTCTGATTTTATGTTAAAAGATTCCAATACTCCATCATCTTGAAGTTGGGCAAGATGTTTCTTATTTATATGTCGAAGACGACAATGCCATAAGCATGCCTTGTCCAAACTATTGGAAGAATCAATATTGTTAACACAATTCACAAGTTTATTCACACATACAACAGTTTCATATACACCATTACAAGGAAAAGCTTAAAAAATAAATGCAACATTTTTATAAACTAAAATTACACCATTGTCATTATCAAAACCATATTGATATCCTTGTCCAAATAAAGCATGAAATGAAATTATGTTTCTTGTCATTTTCTGAGAATTACAACAATTGTCTAATCCAACCCTAATAGTATTGTCAAACATTAGCTCATAAGTTCCAATCCTAGTAACAAATGAATTTCTCTTATTCCCCTTGATGAGGTTCAGTTTTCCATCCTCGACTTCTTCACTTTTCCTTAGTCCCTGAATATCAGAACACATGTGGAAATCACATCTTGTACCAGGATCTAAGAGTTTGAAACATAAGTGTTATTGATTATAATAAAGTACATACTAGATGAAGAGCAATACACATTTCCCTTATCATCTTTCACTTTTTTCAGGTACTTTAGGCAACTTCTCTTCCAATGACCCTTATGGTCAAAGTGAAAGCATATGTGTCACACCCCCAAACCAAGGATGGCGGAAACGTCCGGGGGTGGAGGACTTCATGTATAGTATCACAACAATGAGTATAATTGTGTTCAAAGTAAATACAACCATCATAAATATAATTGAAAAAGTTACACCAAAGTATATGTTTACATGATTCAAATCAATTACATTATGATGACAAAATGAACTGCTTAAAAATTTATCGTCCCATCCTCAAAACGCTGTTGATTTCCTGTTTCACTGAATTCCTGAGAATACAAGTTGTTTGAAAAAGTGCCAACACAAAGGTTGGTGAGTTCATAAGCTTTTTAGATAAAGAGTTTGGAAACCGTTCTTTGTAATGTGCGGTGTGTTACCAAGAAAAATCCAATATTTTCATTATAAAAGTTATGTGGTCCTAAATGCCGGGACCGAGAATGAACAAGTATTTGTCATACATAAAGATATAAAAGTGGTTTTAAATTGGCGTAAAACCCTTTCTGATTTGAGAAAAATCCCGTAATGAATGATGTGTAGTCTTAAATACCAAGACTGAAAATATACAATAATATCTGTAATTATTGATATAAAAAGTGATTTTAAATCTACATAAAACCCCTTTTGATTTATGAAAATCCCTGTAAACTTTATGTGTTGTTAACTCCCTATGTGAGCCGCTATAATCATACTATGACTGAATGAACCTGCCATGACGTTTCTCAGGCGTCGCGAAACTGAAATGACACTTGTCACCTCAGACCTGCCGGTCTAGCTGTTGCAAGCAGCTCTGGTGTGGGTTTGTCAAACCCAATATAGATCTATACACAACTATCACGTTCTCCCTCCAGGAGACTCTGATTATAACTACCAGGAATTTAGATCCCGCACTCGGACGTACGGAAAGAGAATGTATCATAATTTAGGTTAACAAGTTTACGTGTGGTGTGCGTGAATGTAAAACCTTTTTGTATGAATGTACCCTTTTTGTATGAGTGTGTTATGTGATGAATCATAAACTATACCTATTATAGTTTATCAAAACAAGTGTAGAAGTGGTAATGTACATAGACTATACTTAACATAGTTTATTCAAATGTTTGTATGTAATAGGTGTACTTTGACTTCAACAAATTGTTATTTCTATACTTTGTCTAGAAAAATCCCTTTGTTAACTGATGTATGTCCACAAACTAAGACAATACTGTCATATATTGCAACACCATATAATCACATAAAGATATACACCTTGCTTAACATGTTACAAAGTGAAATGAAATTGATAGCATTTTTCTGTTATTAATGTTTTCATTTACTGTCCTTAGAAAATTTATAGAAAAACCATCAGAGGTCCAAATCAGAATCCGTCAATTCTGAGAGTTTGGTAAATGAGTCTAGTTTGCTCATAATTTTTATTATGAATTTTAATGACCTCTAACTTGTGTGAACAAGTCCATAATCACAGACTGGTCCGGATTGATGTTTGAAATGATAGGCAGTTTTGTAAAAGTCACCACAAATTGTAGAAAAATCGTATGGAGATGTGCAAGTAGTCATTTTAAAGCTAAGAACTGGAACTACTTACTCCTCAAACAGTTTTAAAAAAAAAATGTTTAAGTTGTCCAAAACAGTTCGTGAATGAAGCCCAACTTTTCTGATAAAAGCTGTTAGAAAAATTTAGTTATGTTCTTGGTGTTTTAACTTGTATTCCCCCCCCCCCCCCCCCCTAAAAACTTGAGAAAACATGAAAATATAGGGGTATGAACTCACCTTGAGTGGGTTCAGTAGATGAGTGTTGAAGAAGAGAAGTTTTCAACTCAAGAACACTTGAAGAATCACTTGAAGATTTGAAGATCTAACAAGAATGTGACGATGTTTGTGTAAGGAATCAATGATTTGAGACAAAGGGAAGTGTAATAATCATAGAGAATGATGAACTTACCAAAATGAAGGAGAAAAGCTGGAAAATGCCTTGGGAATCTCGAATTTGTGGGAGGAAGTTGGAGAGAAAAGGTGTTTGATCTTCTTGGTGAAAATGAGGAAAATGTGTGAAGTAAAGAGTGAAAGAGGGTTCTCCAGCTCTTTTTGGACATGTGTTTGCTGGGAGAATGAGTAGGGTAAGGCCTTGAGGTGACTAGGAGTAGAGAGGATTACAAGGATTGGTCAAAGGAATGGGCATGGGGTGGTGGTTTGTGCGAAATATTATGGCAAGATTCACACTCCACCTCAAGATCTCTCTTAAAAGATTTTATTCTTATATATATTCCCATAAAAATATGCCCAAATTATGAATATTTAGGGTCTTATATGTTAAAATATGATTTCTGGAGAAAATCCCACGTTAAAATGATTAAAAACGGACTTAAAACGGAGAAATGATCGAAAACCGGGTGAAAAATGAAGAAATCCGAAGTTCAAGACCGAAGGCGCTAAGGCTCGGTCATCAGCAGTCAATATCCGAAGGGTGGTCTTGGTCGCGGAGGCAGATCTGAAGGAAAAGGGCTGCGGTCCGAAGTCTTGATGCGGTCAGGAGGCGAGGCTCGCTGCGGCTGGACGGCTGCGGTCTCCTTGGCTGCGGATTCGGATGGCTGCGGCTGGCTGGCTGCAGCTGCTGGCTAGGTGACCGCGGATCCTCAAGAAGACTGCAGTTGCTCAAAAGGGCCTCGGATCCAAGAGGACTTGACCCTCAAAGAGAGGCTTCGGTCCTAAGGGTTATTTTCCTTGGTTTTTCCCTTCTTTGAGTGATTTCTCATCAAACCAAGTATCAGGATGCCCAAATTGATTATAAAAATTTCAAGAGAGGTTTCGGGAGAGATTTTGGAGAGATTTTACAATCTTGGAGAGATTCTTCATATGGAGAGAGATTTGGAAGACATTCCACATTCTTGGAGAGATTTGGGAGAGATTCCACATTCTTGGAGAGATTTAGGAGAGATTCCACATTCTTGGAGAGATTTGGGAGAGATTTCGCATTCTTGGAGAGATTTCTCATACAAAGAGAGATTTGGGAGAGATTTGTTGTTCTTGGAGAGATTTGGGAGAGATTCTCGATAAAGAGAGGTAGAGTGAAAACGATTGAGAGAGGTTTCGTGTGTGACATTTGTGAGTGTTTGGCTCCGCAACGCAAGGTCCATAAACCCCATTATGTCATGTTTAAGGATCTTACACACTCCCAATGAGTATGCAACAATGTTTTATCGGTTTGGTTCGTTACCTTCCACAGTTTTAGGTTAAGGAAATCTAGATGTATGATCTTTCGATTTATGATCTCTCATTAGAATAGCGAGTTGTTTAGTAATTACATAAAGTAAGCCCTAGTACAAGGGTTAGTTGAGTCGATCGGTTTGACTTGTTGACTTTAGTTGACTTTGACTTGACCGAAAATTGACGGTTGTCACATCATCCCCCCGTTAGAGGGAATTTCGTCCCGAAATTTGAATTTAGACAAGGAGTAGGCATGAATAATCGAGCCAAGAAGTGGGGATACTTCCTAATCGATCGATTCTCGTGCTCCCAAGTGAATCCAGGTCCTTGGTTAGTATTCCAGCGAACCTTGACTAATGGGAAGCTGCGTTGCTTCGTCCGCTTGACCTCTCGGTCCGTGGTCACTACAGTTCTTCCATGAAGGTAAGGCTCTTGTGGAACTCGTCGTCGAGGTGGATTTCAAGAGTCTCGTCGGATAAATGCTTCTGCAAGTTCAAGATGTGGTGGGTAGAATGTACTTTACCAAGCTTGCGGGGTAGATTGAAGTTGCGAGTTACAGGGCTGATTCTGACAAGAATCCCGAAGGGCATAATTATCTGGGGTTTTACCTTTCCACGCTTTCTGAAGCGTACTAAGCCTTCCCAGAGTGAGGCTTCCAGGGGAATTTGGTCTCTTACTCTGGAGTTCTAAAGGTTTCTCCCTCTTGCTTCTCTTCCTAGACAAGGGTTTGCTCCCTTCAGGGTCAAAGTTGTAAGGGGATTCTGTAATTTGCGAGAAGTTCTAAAGGAACTAAGACGGTAGGTCAGCGAGACCCAGAATTTCGGCGTGTTCCCGTCGACGCCTTTGGTGCTGACAATTTCTCAATGATTTTGATTAATTGAAAGGGGTCCTCAAGAATTTCCACATAAATAATAGTGTGTCATAGGAATTTGACTCTTCAATTCCAAAACTCGTATCTAGAGAACTTCGGGTAAGGCTTCTCTGATCGTATTGTCCCCACGGTTTGTTGTAGCTGCTCTTTTTGGTTTTCTTCTTACTACTAGGGTAGATAAGCAAGTCATTTTCAAGGATAATGACGAACTAATCCCAGTAAGAATGGCGTACCCTATACATTAAGTTCACGAAGACTGCGAGCGGGTTGGTTGTATCCGAGGGGTATCACTTCGGACTTGTAGCGTCCGCATTGAATTTGGAGGATTGTCCTCGGACATCCTTCTTCAACACTCGTGACTGGTGATATTTGGATCTCAGGTCGAATTCCTGAAGGTTACCTCGTTCCTTGCGGTTGGTCGGCCTATTCGTCTATGCGGGGCAGATAGTAATGATTTCTATTGGAGATATTGTCAGGGCCTCTGAAGTCGATGGACCTACGAGCAATTCGCCTTTCTATTTGAAGAACAAGACCGGAGCTCTTCATGGTGAGGAGCTTGGTTCTTCAATTCCATTGTTGAGTAGTTCGACAGGTTTGACCTGACAGTTCTTGCAGCTCGGCAGGGGGGTTAGACTGTAGGGCGATCTAGTCACTGGAGTCATATATAATTAAGATTGAAAAGGTAATTGAACAAATGATTCTTCTTTAAGCTCACACCCCAACGAGGAAAAGAAGTAACAGGGGAATCGTTAATTCTAAACCTGTAGAACCTTAGTTATATACCACCCTTGTGTATACATTCTTTAGCGATAGATTAACCGTATGGGTCTTTGGATTGAACTTAAAGTACTACCCGAGTAGTACTTCGGGGAGGTTTGTTGAGGTTTCTTCGGAAAAGGATAAGAAACCTGAGGTACTCTACGCATGAGTACTTCGGAGTTCTGGAATGACGGTTTCGCAAGAAAGATGATTTCGAAGGAAGAGATTCACGCACGAAACTGGTATTGTGAGGATTGAATGGACTCCAGTTGTATGATAAAAATCGAAGTCACTTGAAATAAGGCGCTAGATTTGATTGCAAAGGCGTTACAGACAAAACAAAAATGTGCAACCTTTAACAGAGTTACAGTACTATAGGTTTACTACAAGACTATTGCTGTGAACTAGGTATACTACAAAAGGCGAGTATACGCAGTGCGAGGGTCCCTTCACTGACGGGGTCTTGCAAAAGATAAGAATCTAGTTGCACTAGTTTTGAACAGTTTATGAGTCTGTTACAACGAATGCCTTAGATATTTTTAACGGGGTCCCGAGTAGTTTCTCCTACGATAGTGATCCTTAGTATCTTCCCGTCTGCGCCAGAGTTCTTTATTATTGGACAATCCTTTTTGAGGTGTCCTATTTCGCCGCATTGGTGACACATTTGGCTTGTACTAGCATTGGTGGTGGAAGTGAGGTGTTTAGTCAGAGTTACGTGGACATGGGTGCCTTCCTCATTCACCCACTTTGAAAATTTCCTTTTATGGGGTCCGATTTTACCACCACTTTTGTGTGCAGGGATGGTCCCATTGCCAGGGTCTTGAGGAATGGGTCGTGCTGGTGCTGAAGGGGCAGGATTTGCCACTCGCTGTTGTGGCATGGCAAGTCTTTGGGATCGTTGGCGCTCCATTCGAGCTCGGCGATTTCTTTTCCTCCTCTCGGTTTTACCACTTTGTACGCCCGTGACTGTTGCCCTTTGGTGGCTTCCTAGATCGATACGTCGATCAGAATTTTTAATTCCTTTGCTAGTCGTGATTGCGTTGCCAGCATTGAGGTTTGCAAGGACAGTTGTTACGACAGCTGTTATTGTGGCTTGGAATGTGGCGACATCGATATGAAGGATAGGGGCTTCGTTGATCGGCTGACTATTTCCCGATGATGACATGATTCTGCAATACGAACGGCGAGGAGTTCGTGAGTGACCAAGGTTGACTCTATATTATTTTGAGTCTGACTAGGAGATGAGTCATTATACATGAAAACTTAACTTATACACATTATGATATAACGAAGACTGGGCGGATAGTGAAATGTGTGATTCTACTTTAGTTTCACATCCCAACGAGTAAAAGAAACTAAGTTAGAAATCTCACATTCTATTGTCTACCAGGTCTTTGTTATACATAACTATGGAATGTATAAGTGAGGAAGTCATATTAATAACATTCTTATTGGTCCCTCTCAATGAACTAGAATTCCTAGCAAGGCCAATATTGAACCTAGATGTATTTCAATTGTCCACCTATAGAGTAGAAGTATGTTCTCAAAGGTTTGACCTACATCCCTATGATGCAGTCCTATTATGGAGTATAAATGAGTTCGTAGAGTGGTCTCATGACGTTTGTCATTCAAACCGGGTTCTGTAACACCGCAAATTTCAATACAATTTTTCGCATTTTATAAAAACATAATTCGTTCATTACTCATAAAAACATCATTGTTTTAAACTCAATTTATAACATATATCAATCCCAGGATCTCGTAACATAAAAATCCTGTGTGTGTACTGATCAGGCCGACGCCTTCCCGCGATCCTCGCTAGTACCTAAAACACATAACACATAACACTGTAAGCACGAAGCTGAGTGAGTTCTCCAAAATACCATATATAACACATATCAGCCACTCGAGGCTATAACTCTGTGGGTCCGTGCACCCAAACTCTGCGAACCCTCAGGTTCTATCTCTGTGAACCTTCCGGTTCTAACTCTGTAACATGCACAACATAAATCACATAGAATAATGCAATGCAACACATAACACATATATAGCATACAACACTGTATCACATAACTCTGATTACCTACTCAAGGTAAAGTATAGTGAGAAGACTCATCTCGGACTCTCATAAATCCCTGACTCGGTAGAAGTATTGCCTAGGCCCCGCCTATTCACACAAGTAAATATCCTCATAAATATAACACTCAAGGCTAGACTCGACCCTCTATTGTCACCCGCAGAAGGGTAAAATACTATTTTACCCCCTTCTCGACTCAAGGACTCCGTTGTTGGCCAAACCCTAAAAGTCAACAAAAGTCAACGGTCAAACTTTGACCCAACTCGTCGAGTGCACTCTGGTGACTCGGCGAGTACACACATGACTCCTAACTCTTTGTCCCGCTTGGCACGTCGAGTCCCTCCCTAAACTCAACGAGTCTCATCAGACATGAATTGCGGGGCCACCCCGACTCAACTCGCCGAGTTTCAAGAACAACTCGGCGAGTACAGTCTTGAACTTCAGTCCTCTAATCCCCTTCTGACTAACCGAGTCATCCCCCAACTCGGCAGTTCACTCACTGAATGATTAATGGGCAACCTTCATACTACTCGCCGAGTCTGTTCTTGGGACTCGGCGAGTTCATACCATGCACACTCTCAAAACAACTTCTGAGGTCAGATCCGTCCCATACAATCATAGATCTGGCCTCCCCAAGCATGATAATCACGTAAAGCTAACATCTTGGTGCTCATGCAAAGGCTTAAAGGCCTTATTTTAAGATACGACCACTAAAATGACATCCAAAACTCATGACTCCCATTAACACTCATAAAGCTCAAGGGAAAAGGGTCTCTGGACCTCTTTGGGTCCAGATCTATAGCACCAACACGAGAAGGGACCAATTACTCAATAACCTTCCTCTAAAAGGGGCTAAAAACCCCTAACTCTAGGAATTACACCATAAACTGAAGAAGGGTCGAATAAATACCTCAAAATGAAGTCTCTGAGCCCTAGAATCACTGGATTAACACCCTCTTCAGTTTCCTCTTGCCTTGGTCCTCTTCTATTTGCAAAAACACCAACAAATGATCAAGAAATGGCTCCTTTCCTCTCACAATCGCTCTAGCTCATTTAGGGTTTCTCTTTAGGGTCCGGTAGCCGCAAATGACGGCCATAAGGCCCCTTAAATAGGCCCCAAACCCGAGGAATTAGGGTTTCATTAAACAGTGTGGACTCGCCGAGTCCACGGGGCGACTCGCCGAGTCCAGCCGTCCACCCAGATAATGATTCACGTCTCTACTTGGCGAGTCTACGCACCAACTCGCCGAGTTCTTCCACAAAACTTGAAATAAAATGAAAAAATATAATACCTGAATTTCCGGATATTACACGTTCCATTAGTTGGTGAATAACATGATCCAACCTTTGAAAGAGAATTGGGAACGATCCCGGAGCTAAATTATCCTAGTCCAACAACTTGACTAGAGTGGTTTTCAGATAGACTCCTATGATTGTATGATGGAAGAATTTGAACAAGGAGTGACACAAAATTTAGCCAACTGACAATGTCATTGATGTTCAAGATGTAACAGGTTAGGGAAAATTAACCTTGTAGGAGGGTCTTACATCACATCCGGAGTAGGAGAGTTTTGGCCGCCTAAAGGCCTAACTAAAAGTACCCACCGTACAAGATAGTCTCATTGAAAATACCACATAGGGCATAGATAGGAAAACAATTTCTTTTTAGTAGGGAAAGGAAAGTAAGGCATCTAATACTGGTGGCGTACCTCCCTCTGGTGTACTCGGAGTTCTATGAGTTTGGCTCTTGTTTCACGATGAAAATGACTTCGTGAGTGGGAATAATTATCTCAAGTGCATCCTTACGATTTATATTCACATATATAAATTCTTGCACATTACTGAACTATTCCTAGTGTTTATGCTAACGTTCCTGAGACGGAGTTATGGTAGTGGGTAGGAGTAGGTTTCATACGGGCGTTAAGCTTTACTCATCTTAGAATCATGTCTGTCCAAACACGCTTGGCTGAGGAGTTTTGATGGGATCCGGTGCATTAGTGATGGTATGATCGCACCCTATAGGTCTAAGAAGAAGGCACCTCTCAACCAAGGTGTTTAAAGGTGAGACGATAATGAGTCGTTAGAAAGGGCAATGTTTCACGAGTTTTATAACTAAGTTTATCGATCTTAGTTCAATTTGTAACGTAATTCGGTTGTTAAGGGTGTTCTGTAAACAGTTCATACCGAGAGTCTTTATATGATAAACTCATGTGTTTGGGTAGTTTTGTATCCAAGTGAACCTTGTAAGTTGACCCAAGCTAGGTCCTTATTATGACCCATTGATGTATGCTTAATGGTATGATGAAGACTTAATAGACCTTTGAGTCTGATGGATTTGCCGTAAACCCGTTTTGCTAATATGATGCTAGAAATTTTGGTTTTAGAGAAAGTTTTGACCTCGATGCAGGTCTGTCTCACATCCATGCAAGGAAAACTTTTGATAGCAACTAGATCTCTCGATTAGTATGAAAGCTTAAATCGCAGTGTCGTGTTTACGCTTAGAATAGAGTAGCACCAACGCATACTCATGAACCTATTTTACGAGGTCTTGTGAGCGGTATGAACTCTACTCACGACGGTCCGTCCCTTGCGATGCCTGAGGCAAGGTCGATGCACCTTGCAGTTCTGCCAATCGATGCTTGGTTGCAATCATCCTTTCTTTGAATGTCGTGTGTCTACCCTGTTACTCTCTTGCCTCTACTCAAGCGGCGATAAGGTCCTAAAAAGAGAGTTGGTCTCGGGAATAGTGGTCTAATTCCGAGTCTCGGGTATGTGAGACGGTAGGATCTGTAGTAGCGCACGGTTTCTGAACTCGGGTTGTAGTCTTCCTGTTTTAATCCCCGATCTTCGCGCTCTGCCGGGTCTTTGCCGGGAGGGCTCTGCTAGTCGGTCCCCCGTGGTTGAGGTCATAGCACCCTCGTTGGTCTCCACATGGTGGTTGTTGTCATTGCTGTCGACATTCAACCCTCGATCACGGTTGCCCAACGGGGCACAGGTTTGATGTAGTCGAAACGGTTCGCGGAAACCCTTGTTATGCATGGAGGATTGAGTACCTCCGGTTCTGCTTTTGATTCTTCTCATAACCATTCACCATTTCTCGGGTTCGGATTGGGAAAGTAGGGGTCGCCCGGTAAGTAGGATCTTGGTATGTTATAGGTGCGAGAATAGGAGTGGAAGAGATAACTACTAGGCGTCTAACTCTATAATTAATTACTTATAGGGGTCTTTAGTTTTCACATAAGTTGGTTATAATATTACAAAATACTCCTATAGTATTTTAAACTCATGTTCTGTTCTAATGTTCTCATTGTGGTAGTGTTGGTAAGTTTTTAGACTTGTTGCCATATCACAACCATTCTTGGGCATGTGCTAATCACTCTTCGGACCATCATAGTTGATCAGGCTATGCCACTCCCAAGACTGACCATACATCCCCGAGCTTACCCGTGATATTCAACAATCATTACTTTTGTTTTGTTCTAGAATGATGCTAACCTTAGTATGTATGCATGCATGTATACTTTTAACAAGAAACTATTTATTTCTAAAAGTATAGTTGTTTTAAAATCTTTAAATCAGAGACCTTAGTCCCAATGTATTTATAGTTTGTATATCTTATGTGGTTCGATATACTTAGTTCACTATAAACAATGCTCTGAAACCAATCTGTCACACCCCTAAACCAAGGATGGCGGAAACGTCTGGGGGTGGAGGACTTCATGTATAGTATCACAACAATGAGTATAATAGTGTTCAAAGTAAATACAACCATCATAAATATAATTGAAAAAGTTACACCAAAGTATATGTTTACATGATTCAAATCAATTACATTATGATGACAAAATGAACTGTTTAAAAATTTATCGTCCCATCCTCAAAACGCTGTTGATTTCCTGTTTCACTGAATTCCTGAGAATACAAGTTGTTTGAAAAAGTGTCAACACAAAGGTTGGTGAGTTCATAAGCTTTTTAGATAAAGAGTTTGGAAACCGTTCTTTGTAATGTGCGGTGTGTTACCAAGAAAAATCCAATATTTTCCTTATAAAAGTTATGTGGTCCTAAATGCCGGGACAAAGAATGAACAAGTATTTGTCATACTTAAAGATATAAAAGTGGTTTTAAATTGGCGTAAAACCCTTTCTGATTTGAGAAAAATCCCGTAATGAATGATGTGTAGTCTTAAATACCAAGACTGAAAATATACAATAATATCTGTAATTATTGATATAAAAAGTGATTTTAAATCGACATAAAACCCCTTTTGATTTATGAAAATCCATGTAAACTTTATGTGTTGTTAACTCCCTATGTGAGCCTCTATAATCATACTAGGACTGAATGAACCTGCCACGACGTTTCTCAAGCGTCGCGAAACTGAAATGACACTTGTCACCTCAGACCTGCCGGTCTAGCTGTTGCAAGCAGCTCTGGTGTGGGTTTGTCAAACCCAATATAGATCTATACACAACTATCACGTTCTCCCTCCAAAAGACTCTGATTATAACTACCAGGAATTTAGATCCCGCACTCAGACGTACGGAAAGAGAATGTCTTGCAATTTAGGTTAACAAGTTTATGTGTGGTGTGCGTGAATGTAAAACCTTTTTGTATGAATGTACCCTTTTTGTATGAGTGTGTTATGTGATGAATCATAAACTATACCTATTATAGTTTATCAAAACAAGTGTAAAAGTGGTAATGTACATAGACTATACTTAACATAGTTTATTCAAATGTTTGTATGTAATAGGTGTACTTTGACTTCAACAAATTGTTATTTCTATACTTTGTCTAGAAAAATCCCTTTGTTAACTGATGTATGTCCACAAACTAAGACAATACTGTCATATATTGCAATAACATATAATCACATAAAGATATACACCTTGCTCAACATGTTACAAGGTGAAATTAAATTGATATCATTTTTCTGTTATTAATGTTTTCATTTACTGTCCTTAGAAAATTTATAGAAAATCATCAGAGGTCCAAATCAGAATCCGTAAATTCTGAGAGTTTGAAAAATGAGTCTAGTTTGCTCATAATTTTTATTATGAATTTTAATGACCTCTAACTTGTGTGAACAAGTCCATAATCACATACTGGTCTGGATTGATGTTTGAAATGATAGGCAGTTTTGTAAAAATCACCACAAATTGTAGAAAAATCGTATGGAGATGTGCAAGTAGTCATTTTAAAGCTAAGAACTGGAACTACTTACTCCTAAAACAGTTTTGAAAAAAAAAAATTTTAAGTTGTCCAAAATAGTCCGTGAATGAAGCCCAACTTTTCTGATAAAAGCTGTTAGAAAATTTTAGTTATGTTCATGGTGTTTTAACTTGTATTCCCCCCCCCCCCCCCCCCCCTAAAAACTTGAGAAAACATGAAAATGTAGGGGTATGAACTCACCTTGAGTGGGTTCAGTAGATGAGTGTTGAAGAAGAGAAGTTTTCAACTCAAGAACACTTGAAGAATCACTTGAAGATTTGAAGATCTAACAAGAATGTGATGATGTTTGTGTAAGGAATCAATGATTTGAGACAAAGGGAAGTGTAATAATCATAGAGAATGATGAAATTACCAAAATGAAGGAGAAAAGCTGGAAAATGCCTTGGGAATCTCGAATTTGTGGGAGGAAGTTGGAGAGAAAAGGTGTTTGATCTTCTTGGTGAAAACGAGGAAAATGTGTGAAGTGAAGAGTGAAAGAGGGTTCTCCAGCTCTTTTTGGACGTGAGTTTGCTGGGAGAATGAGTGGGGTAAGGCCTTGAGGTGACTAGGAGTAGAGAGGAGTACAATGATTGGTCAAAGGAATGGGCATGGGGTGGTGGTTTGTGCCAAATATTATGGCAAGATTCACACTCCACCTCAAGATCTCTCTTAAAAGATTTTATTCTTATATATAGCCCCATAAAAATATGCCCAAATTATGAATATTTAGGGTCTTATATGTTAAAATATGATTTCTGGAGAAAATCCCACGTTAAAATGATTAAAAACGGACTTAAAACGGAGAAATGATCGAAAACCAGGTGAAAAATGAAGAAATCCGAAGTTCAGGACCGGAGGCGCTAAGGCTCGGTCATCAGCAGTCCATATCCGAAGGGTGGTCTTGGTCGCGGAGGCAGATCTGAAGGAAAAGGGCTGCGGTCCGAAGTCTTGATGTGGTTAGGAGGCGAGGCTCGCTGCGGCTGGACGGCTGCGGTCTCCTTGGCTGCGGCTGCTGGCTAGGTGACCGCAGATCCTCAAGAAGACTCTGGTTGCTCAAAGGGGCCTCGGATCCAAGAGGACTTAACCCTCAAAGAGAGGCTTCGGTCCTAAGGGTTATTTTCCTTGGTTTTTCCCTTCTTTGAGTGATTTCTCATCAAACCAAGTATTAGGATGCCCAAATTGATTATAAAAATTTCAAGAGAGGTTTTGGGAGAGATTTTGGAGAGATTTTACAATTTTGGAGAGATTCTTCATATGGAGAGAGATTTGGAAGACATTCCACATTCTTGGAGAGATTTGGGAGAGATTCCACATTCTTGGAGAGATTTAGGAGAGATTCCACATTCTTGGAGAGATTTGGGAGAGATTTCGCATTCTTGGAGAGATTTCTCATACAAAGAGAGATTTGGAAGAGATTTGTTGTTCTTGGAGAGATTTGGGAGAGATTCTCGATAAAGAGAGGTAGAGTGAAAACGATTGAGAGAGGTTTCGTGTGTGACATTTGTGAGTGTTTGGCTCCGCAACGCAAGGTCCATAAACCCCATTATGTCATGTTTAAGGATCTTACACACTCCCAATGAGTATGCAACAATGTTTTATCGGTTTGGTTCGTTACCTTCCACAGTTTTAGGTTAAGGAAATCTAGATGTATGATCTTTCGATTTATGATCTCTCATTAGAATAGCGAGTTGTTTAGTAATTACATAACGTAAGCCCTAGTACACAAGGGTTAGTTGAGTCGATCGGTTTGACTTGTTGACTTTAGCTGACTTTGACTTGACCGAAAATTGACGGTTGTCACAATATGGCTTTTTTTATCACATATGGGTGGAGCATCAAAGTTAACCTTTCCCTTTAACCTCCTAGACTCTCCAGTATGGGCTTTACCTTTCCACTTAGATTGGGAATATGCCTTTCTCTTCTTTCCATTTCCTTGTTGAATATCCATGACTGGGCCACTTGCATAATTGTTGGAATGATACTTCTTCATTCCAGCTTCAATAGTTTGCAATAGGTTATAAAGCTCAATCAATGTGGCCTTAGTATTGTTCAAATGATAAGTCAAGATGAACTAATCATAACTACTGGGAAAGGAGTTAAGCACCATGTCAACGAAAAGCTCCTTGTCGAAGTCCATATTGAGCTTCTCTATCCTTTTTATGTGTCTTTGCATTTTCTGCACATGAGCACATATATTCCCCTTCTTTCAATTTGCATGCCATTAGATCCTTCACAACTTCATAACACTCTTGACTTGCTTTCTTATGGAACATTTGAGCAAGATATTGGTTCATCTCGTAAGGCCAGTAGTTCTCATAGGAATTTTGAAGTTCAGGTGCCTCGGTTGCAATCATTATGCAAGCGACATTGGTGACATCATCAACGTGCAAATTATAATCAACGAGTTCCTCGGGAGTAGCAGTCTCTTTGTCTATTTATGAGATTAAATTCTCGGGAACATACTCTTTGTTCTCTTATCTCAAGGTTATCTTCAAATTTCCCATCCAGTCCTTATAATTAGGATCAGTGAGCTTCTCCATTGAGAGGATCACAAGAGATGGAAGTTTTGAGTGCATGGGTTAGGAGGAGGAGGAGGAAGAGGAAGATCAACATTTCTATACATCTTACATAGGATATATATATATATATATATATATATATATATATATATATATATATATATATATATATATATATAAAAGATTTTATTTAGTTGATTATCCTTAAACAGTTTAACCCAAATTAATATTCAAGGCTTGGACCAAAAAATACAAATTGAAATTAAGAAGAGGGGTTTCGTAATTTAAACTCGAATTTATTTAACGTAGGTAGTTCACTTTACCAATTTCAATTTAATATGATACTCATAGATATTTTGAGATTCATTGAACCTCTCAACGACATGTTTACTCTCAGATTATGCTCTTCGATTTGTGACTAGGATGTTGAGGATCACAAACTAAATGTGAATAACCGTGTAAACATGCGTGACATGCTTGAGGTTATTTATGATTTCATATTAATGTGCCGGTTAACCACACACACTCCATCAGCAACCATAAATTTGAGTATGTACCATTGTTCCAATTTGTAGTCCCCAATTAGTGTGTTGGTTAACCACACACGCTTCACTAACGACTTACAGAGAACCAATTTGTGTTTTCATGGATTAGCATACAATTTCACATTTTTATCCTAAGTAACTTGAGTAGGATTTTGGAAGGTTCTAGTACTTGTATATTATACTTTTAATATGAGTATGTCGTATCAAACTCATTCGGCTAACGAACCTCCACCACAAAAAGAAGCGGTGGGTGAAAATGATACATATTTAATGGTCATTTTATAGGCCGTTTCCTTATACCTATCTTAGAGTGTGGTTTCGTGAATGAGACATATTATTGATTCACTTTTAGTTATGCATATACTATTAATAATCTTATATATGTATACGGTGTATTTTAAAACCTTTTAAAAATACAAGGTTTAAATTTAATTATCTTGATTAACAATTAATTAATTAATCTTTTAAACCATCTTGATTTAAAAATTTATATTTTATTAACCAATTAATTAACTTAATTAAATCATTTAGGAATTGATAATTATCTTTAATTAAGCCATTAAAAATTAATTTAATTTAATCCTAATTCTTCCTAATTTTTGAAAATTAGGGTTAGGTTTTCTAGTTTTAGTTTTTCAAATTTTATGGCAATTAAAATAACAAATAAGCAAGCTAGAAGAACCCTACCAAAACCTTAGCTATTTTCGAAAAAGGCAACAAGCCAAGGAGATTTTGAAAAAACCCAAGAGGGCTAGGATTTTCAATTTCCTAGTTTCTTTTAAGGTTTCACAAATGTGCGAATTGTAGAACAAGCCTTAGGCTTTGATACCACTAGTGATTTTTCTAGATTACTTCAATGTACTTGTAGAATTTCACATAACTAACTTATGGGCACATACAATCCTAGAAAATTCTATGGCTTTTCTCATATTTGTAACATACTTTGAAACTACTAAATAACCTAGGTAAAATCGAAAATCAAAAGGGTTAAGAAAACCATACCTTATTGTTATTTTCGAAAATAACAATGTACTTTGTACAACCCTTGGAATTGTAACACCTGGATACCGAGGTAATTCAAATTCCAATTTCTAGCATTTTAAGGTTTGCTACGGTGTAGGGGAGGCACCATAACGTGGTAAATCAAGAAGCACCGCATCTCATTTTTAAGCCGCCACGACGTGGTAGTATATGGCCATGACGTGGCAGCTGGCAAAGTATAAAACCCTATTTCTGGGTTTTTCTCTCTATTTAAAGGAATGAGGAGGCTAGTGTTTTCTTACCCTCAGCCTCCACCAGCCTCTTTGAGACCTGAGAATACCCTAATTCCCTCCTACTTTGTTTAAGCCTTGTTTTGGTGTTCTTTGAAGCCATTTAAGGAAGAAAGAAGAATAAATGAGCTAAGTTCCAACAAGAAACTCTCATCTTCAATCTTGAGCACATTTCTAGACTCTTGTAAATCCTCAAAATCGAATCTTTATGCTTTTTATGTATAGATCTAGCTATTTTCTCCCCATATCTTCATGATGAGAGAAATTTGAAGGTTGGATCTAATAAAGGTGGCAACTTTATGGATCCATCGGATCATTCCTATGTCATATGTTCCAAATCTGGAGATCTAGGTAGTTTTTGGTCCCATGCTCAAGTTTAAGCCTTTGTTTCCATGATTTGACCTAAAATGGAAGGGACATGCATTGGACATACATGTCCATAAAGCTGTGATTTTTAAGGCTTGTTGGGAGTAAGAAACTCTTCTAGGAACTTTGGCAGAGAAACTCTAAGGATATGATGCTTAATGGGTGTCTTAATGCTTTTAGCCATCCTTAAGTATCTAGGATTTGAAATCATGTCTTATTGGGATGTTTTGATGGATAAAGTTGGAAAATTATCCATCCTAATCATGGAAATGATCATATCTGAGCTTTGGAGCTCCTGAAGTCGTGGGAAAATGACTTAATGGATTATTATGTCCAGACTAGTCCCCACGGTGTGGCCTGAAGGTGCTATGGTGTGGCGACTGGGTTGCAACCCGTCTGCTTTTTCGTTTGGCAGCCATGACGTGGCGACCAGTTGGAGTTGACTTTGGTGTTCACCGTTGACTTTGACCAAGTTTAAATTTAGATCATTTGGGATATTTTGAGTAGTAGATTGAGGCTTGGTCCCTAGGTGTTGTACAGGTGACCCTTAGAGCCGTTAGTTACATAAGCATTCAATTCTACTATCTTTTGTCATTAAGGCGAGTTTTCCTCATTATACTTGTGTGTCGAAGGCACCAATTCCGACCCACTAGGTTATGTATCCTAGTATATGGGATGTCACTATGCTATAGCGATCTATGTTGATTTGTATGACTATTTGTATTGTTATATGATTTATCTGTTGCATATGTCGACATAGTGTGACATGGGTTGAGGATTTACTACTATGTGAGTAAGCCAACAAACTGGGGTATTCTAGTCCATTGACATATTAGGCAGTGGCAATCTCGTTTGATGACTGTAGGCCGAGGGTAATCTAGCCCGACAACTGTGTACCTGAGGGTAATCTAGTCCGATGATTGTGGACCCAACATGCATGTTTGTATATGTTCTGTTATGTGGAGTATTTTGGGGGAAATCGCTAAGCTTGGCGTACAGTTTAACTATTATATTTCAGGTACTTTTGATGATTGGGGAAAGGCGAATGTGTGATCATATACATCCCTCGGTGTATGTTTTGGAGATTTTATGATACTTTGATTATGGGGTATTTGTATCTGATACTTGGTTTATGACTTACGTTTTTATTGAAACAATGATTTTAATTTAATTGAAAAATGAAAAAATTTATCGTGATTTTTGGGTTGTTATAGGAATACTAGCCCTAATATTGTGGAAGCCTCTAATAAATAACACCCAAACCCTAAGATCAAATTAAGAGAGGGGAGGTAGGGATTTTCAAAATTCCTTATGATTATGTAGGTTTTTGAGTGTTATGGAGGTCCCTATTTATAGTTGTAGGAAACCCTGATTTGAATTCAAGATATTAATAAAATATTCCTAATCCTTATCAATTTCCTTATCAACCAAGGGAGCTTTCAGAACTCTCCCAAAATAGCTCCAGAACCGTCCCCCCTCAAGGAGGTTCTAGAATGCTTCCTTATTCAACTATTGAACAATTGCATTATAACCCTTAGAGTCAATAACTAATTCCATTTAATCCATATAATTAAATAAATTAACTCTAATTAATTCTTGATTAATTACTTTTATTTCTAATTAATATATTAATCCAATAATATATTAACAAATTATTTATCTCTCTCTTATTATCAATCCATACCATTTCCTAGTTATAAGAGAACCCAAAGAAAGACTTTACTATTAATCTACCAATCATAATAATTTAGTTAAGACCTTAGTCACCCTAATCCAACATGTCCTTCTCCCGATCACAAAGGATATCATTATCTTGAACTCATCACTCGACACATTATCATTTCTCATCATGTCATTTTTGATGAGGATCATTTACCTTATAATGATTTTCAACCCTCTTCTTCCACATTCGTTTATGACTTGCTTGCGTCTGGTGACGATCCTCCTTTGATTCTCCATACTATCACTCCTTCTTCCCTTTCCCTCCAATGGATACCTCCTCTCCCTTGGTATCTTCATCCTTTACTCACTATTCCCTGTCTTCTCCTTCATAGTCCATTCCCCCATCCAATCACTTACTCCTTCATCTAGAACTTATGGACATTATATGATCACTCGTTCTCGTACTGGCTCTCAGAAACCACATCAAATTCTCAACCTATCTGCATCTTATATCTCTCCGATTCCTTGTTCTACTTTTCAAGATCTTTGTGATCCGAAATTGATATCTACCATGGATTTAGAAATGGCAGCTCTTCAATCTAACCATACGTGGGATCTCGTGTCTTCTCCGTCTAATGGCAACATTGTTGGTTGTTGATGGTTATTTAGATACAATTTTGACTTAAAAGGCAACCTTAATCGATATAAAGGTTGTCTTGTCTCTCAAGGATTCTCTCAACAACCAAGATTGGAATTTGATGATAACTATAGCCTTGTGGTCAAGCCTACCACCATTCGTACTATTCTCAACATTGATGTCTCTCGAAATTGATCCATCAATAAAACTGATTTTAAAAATGTCTTTCTCCATGGTAATCTCATTGAGGATTCATACATGAGACAACCCATGGCTATATACACCATCAATATCCTCATCATGTTTGTTGTCTTTGCAAGGCCTTATATGGTCTAAAACATGATTCTTTTTCTTGGTATCAATGTTTTGATGTCTATATCTATTTTGGTCAAAATTTTATCTAAGAGATATCAACCTAACTATATGAGAGGCTATGGTGTTGTGACTAATTTGTACATGGAATTGAGATCAAAGTTACACAAGTGATTTACAAGGAAATCCATTGATCCTTGCTATGATCTCTGACATAACAACTTTGGAGGTGATAATGATCATCTGCCTTGTTTGATTTTATTAATTGAAGTGAAAGATACCGAAGTAAGCTTGAGAGTACGAGTACAAATGATTCAGTGAGTCTAATTTGTGTTTTTTGTGTGATTTTTACAAGTGTATATATAGCCTAGGTCGAATAACTAAAAGTCTAATATTCCTAGGATCCTGTTGAACAAGTATTTGCCTGTTGCCTTGAATTGGTATTTCTAGGTCTTAATCTTGATTGAAATAATTCTTTAGAGTTGATGAGTCTTTTTTTGACTAATTCTGCAGACGTGAAGAATAAACAAGAAATATATTCGTTCATTTAGTTAGCAAAAAATAATAATGGTGACGGTCAGGATCCTGATGTATGTTTTGGGATCCTAAGACTCCTTTATGATAAATGACCCTGGATAGGTTTAAGGATCTTGACCCCTAACAATATCATCTCTATGGGGTTTCGAAGTAGCCATTGTGATACTTCTCTATTCACATATCACCATAGGAATGATGTTCCATATCTTTTTCTCTATTTCGGCAATATCATACTTACTTCCTCCACCTCAAACTTAGTTACACAAATTATTTCTCATTTGTATTTTGAGTTTCCCATGTTTGATTTGGGGCCTAGCTCCTTCTTTCTCAACATTGTTTCCACTCGGTTGTCATAGAGTATGTTTCTCTCTCAGACTATGTTCATTCATGAGATTCTTTCTCGTGCTGACATGACCACCTGTAATCCTTGTAGCACTCCTACGAACTCTAAGGCCAAGCTTTCAACACTTGGAAAGCTTGTGGCTGACCCTACCTTATACTGAAGTCTCGCTGGTGCTCTTTAGTATATGACTTTCACCCATCCATATATTTCTTATGTGGTTCAACAAATATGTCTCTTCATGCACGATCCATGTGAACCCTATTTTCTAGAAGTCAAGCACATCGTTTGTTATCTTCAGGGTACCAACCAACCATGAGTTCACGGCCATGACTCATGTGATTATGGTCTTAGGGCCGTAAACTCTTCTAAGAGTTTACTCTTGAAGAGTAAACTCCATTCCTAAGCCATACAAGTCCGTAGATGTCACCCGGGTCACTTCAAACACTTGATTTGAAGTGTTTTCGCTCATTGGAGTGTATTATCATATCTAATTAGTGGTTTAAAATCTAATTAGATACATTTGGATATTATTTCATATTACTTAGGAACCTCGCGTGTTATCAAGCCCCGAAACAACGCTTAGCATTCAAATCGTCGCGTTTTCTCGTTTGGTGAGTTCATACCCCTACCCTTTTTCAATGTTTTTCACTGTTTTCAGGGGGGAATACAAGCAAAGTACAAGGGATACTTGTCCTCAAAACTTGTTTTACATGTGTGTATTTCATATTTCATATGCTTTTAACACTGATAATCGTAACAAATAACCGTTTGAAACTTGCAAAAACACTTATACACATTATTTGTGAAATACGTTATAAACTGTTATGTTTTATATTTCACAAATGGTTTTCCATATTATATCAGTTAAAAGCGTTATAAACTGTTATGTTTTATATTTCACAAATGGAACTCGTAATTTGGATAACAGAGATTTACTAAATAGTAATAATGAATAAAGTAATTAATTTACTTTGTACATATTAGTTTTATATATGTGTTAAAACTAATACATTTCACAAGGACAACCGGGTTTTCAATATACATCTTTCACATTTGATAACCAACATTCAGGAAAATATGGGATTTTCCTGGGGAACATTTGTACCTAACCAGAAACGTGTAACAAACCAGATAACTAAACTTTACATTTCACAAGGATAATCAGGTTTTCAGTTTACAGCTTTCACATTTGGTAACCAACATTCACGAAAATATGGGATTTTCATGGGAAAATATTTGTACATAACCAGAAAAGTGTAACAAACCAGATAACTAAACTTTACATTTTACAAGGGTAAACATGTTTTCAGTGTACATCTTTTACTTTACATTTTGGGATTCAATAACCAACTTTTAAGAAAATATGGGATTTTCTTGGTGTGCATCTTTTTCAGAAACAGAAAGGAAACCGTCCATTTTCAGAAAACAAAACCAGTTATGAACTCACCAGCGTTATGCTGATTTTCAAACCGCTTGTATTCTCAGGTCCGCATTAGACAGGTACCCGATGATTCCTTTTGGCGAAGACGAAGTGCGTAGAAGACACGTCTTATTTTGTTCATATATACTATGTATCACTTGAACAACTTACTTTTGAAACAAATGTAAACTTTTATGTATATGTAATGTAATGCTTGTTTACTTTACTTACTTTGTGCATTGGATTTGATACTCAACGTGGAGTCAACCCCGAAAATGTTTCCGAAATCGGTTTTCGGGGTGTGACAATTAATTTGCTAATATTTTTACAAAGAGACTTCCTAGATAGTTGTTTCTAGATTTTCGGAAGAGTTTAAGCATACGAGAACCTCCCGCTCAAACTGAGGGGGGGTGTTAAATTGTATTGTTATTATTTTATTCATTATATATTATAGGATCCCTATTGTAACTTTTACACCTATATAAAAAGATGGAACATACAGAAACCCTAACATATATTTTCACTAATTATCAGATATCGATGATTATAACACTAAGTATTCTTACTTGTAAGTAATTCACAAAGCCACAGATGAACTAGCATTTGGAGGCAACACCCTCCAAGTTATTTAACTCATAGAATTTAGACAAAACTACATACTTGGTCCCTATGATATTCAAAAAACTGTGGATATGGTCAAAAAAGTTTTCAGCTTGCATGGAATGTCCAAATCAAAGAATTTTCTATGAAATTGGTCCATGGTAAATTGAAAGGACTTTTTTACCCTTACTATTTCGTATTTGTACATTTTTTTATTCATTTTAGTATTTTAGAAAAGAAAAAAGAAAATCCCACCCCTCCCCACTGATAACCCCCCCCCCCCCCCTCTTTCTCTCTCATCAATCATCTTCTTCATCACATATTCATATTCTTCCTCTATAGTAAAACCACACACACACTTCATATATAGATATCCACGTTGAAAATTTGAAACAACCAAACATAATGCACCTGCAACTTAAAAGCATATATGCATCACAAACACACACACACACATATACTTTGTAAATCTAAAGGGTAAAATCGTTTTGTTTATTGGGGATATGAGAAAAGAAAACTTTAAAACCTAGGTGAAAAACTCAATAAAGTAAAACCCAAAAACCAATTATGAGAAACTCACACACCTTCAAATCTCAATCCATGGATGTTGAAAAAAGACGATGATGATTAATTATGATCGAAGAAGAAATTTAAGATAAAGGCCATCGGCCCAAAGTTGAACCCTGGTCCAGGTCCACCAGTGAATAGGGTTTCGAATGAAGTTTATATGGGAATCGAAATCATTGGTGGAACCGATCGTGGTTGTTATGATGGTGTTGTTGTTGACCCTCTGTTTTTCTCCGCCGTGACACTATCTACTATACAACCTGTATGATAGAGAGTTTTCACTTTCTCACACGGTTTCTCTCTTTAAATTTAGCGATGATTCTCATTTAAAAACTGTTGCAAATGATTTTGGGGGTTTAATTGTGAGTTATTGTGTATCTACTTACTCCAATCGACTTTTAAATTCCATATAAGAACAACAGTTTACAAAGGGCAAAGGGTAGCATCCTTGGCAGAACATATTTTGGTCTTGTTGGTCGCCCATGGCTGATCTGATTTTCATCTTGATGGTTGGCCATGATTGAAGCATTGCTTGATCTCTCCAATTTAACACATACTAACTGTGAAATCGTTAGGTCATAATAGGCAATATGATGACGCAGGTGGCTAGTGGAGAGGGAGGATGAAGAAGATGTAGGTCGATCGTGAAGATGGAGGAGATGTAATCATTGATGAAGAGAGATGAGGAAGGAGATACAATCGACATTATGAATTACAGTTGAGAGGTTAGAACCTGATAGGCAAGAGATGAACGAAGATAATAGAGGGTAGGTACACGTGGGGGTTAGGGTGGGCCGGATAGACCCAACTTTTTATTTATTTATTAAATTTTAAATTGAAAAAACATTTAACCAGATATAAAAATATAAAAAGAAATTAAAATGGTAAAATGATCATTTCAAGTAGTCTATGGACCAAAACCTCAAGAATTTTTTAATTTTGGGACCAAAACAAATATATATATATATATATATATATATATATATATATATATATATATATATATATATATATATATATATATATATTAATTTTGAATCTTTAATGCAAGTCAGGAACTTTATAGATTATATCAATGATTTTTTACAAACCGAATCAAATTTACAGTTTTGTCTGGAATTTATAAAATCAATTAATGGATAGTAAATAAAAAAAATATCTCCCATAAAACATAAAATAAAGGTATAAATATTTTATAGCTTTCACGTGTCCTTCATAGGTTCTTTTGGCTCCACTGTGAACTTGGTGATATTGATGAACACTTTTGAAATGCCGAGTTGGCCACCTTTTACTCAGTTGCTGTACATATGTTAGTACGAACTACGAAGGGGTCCAGGTTATAACTATTTTGGTAATGTTAACATTAAAATATTAGAAAAAAAATATTAGACTTATATATATATATATATATATATATATATATATATATATATATATATATATATATATATATATATATATATATATATATATATATATATGGAGTGGTTGAAATGAGATTAAAAAAGATTAAGAACCTAAGAACCAATTAATTAAGAAAAATGCTTCTTAAAACACAGAATGATATAAATTGTAATTATCAAGAAATAGAAGGTATGCTATGTATCATATTACAAAAAAAAACACGGTGGCAATTTCGTAAATATACAAAACATATTACCACTCATTAAATTGCCAAAACACTTCAAAACCCTAATTCAATTAACGACTTTTTCAAATAAAAAAAAAACCACTCTAATTCAATTCACTGCAACGAGATCAACGATCATTCAGACAAAATTCAAAAACAACAAAATCTATTCAGTACAATGACAAAAAGACATAAAACAAGAGAATTTGGGGAAAAAAATCGAACGACAATTCAATTTATGAAGAAATGACTCAAACACAAAAACAAAAAAAACAAAACAAAACAAAACAAAACAAAAAACTACGAACATTTCAGCTGAAGAAACTCGATTCACGCCCATCAAAACCACGACAGAAAAAGAAGAAACATCGAAGAGGATGATTTCAACAGAAGAATCTCGAGCTACAAACAAAACAACACTCATCAAAAAAGGTGAAACCCTAAATACAGTATAAAACGTAATAAACTCAAAAAGTTGAAAAACGAACAAATATTAGATGGTTTCGTTATAAAATCTTCGTATTTACTTATAACATGATTTTTTTAAAAATATGCATTTTTTTAACTGTGAATAAACGTTTTATATATTTGAATATAAAAACAATTTTAAGTTAACATGGTAATAATGATTTAAACTATGAATGTTGAATTTTATAATATGAATATATATATTAATGATTTTATAACTTTATAAATTTAAAATAATGATTTTCAACTGTGAATTATGATAATGATTTAAAACTGTGATTATTGAATATTAAATATATATAATGATTTAAACTGTGATACATGATGAAAGTATGCATTTCTTAGACTGTGAATAAAGATTTTACAGATTTGAATATAAAAACAATTTACAGTTAACATGGTAATAATGATTTTAAACTATGAATGTTGAATTTTATAAAGTGAATATATATTAATGATTTTATATATTTATAAATTTAAAATAATGAATTTTAATTGTGAATGATGATAATGATTTAAAACTGTAATTATTGAATATTATATATATATATATATATATATATATATATATATATATATATATATATATATATATATATATATATATATAATGATTTAAACTGTGATACATGACAAATATAATTGTTGAGATTATAAAATATAAAATTACAATTTTAATTTTATGTATGTATCACATATTCACGTATGAGCAAATGAAAATAGAACAAACAAATGTAATTAAAAAAGAAAAAGTAAACTCTGAATTTAATGAAATTTTAAACTGTGAATTTACCTTTAGAGTATATAAAATATCAAATATTCAATATTAAGTATTAAATATATAATATACATAAACTAACACATGGTTTAATGTTAAAATGTGCAGGTGAAAAAAAAAAGATAAAAGAAAGTGAATCTAAAGAGTTATGACAAAAGCATTGATAAGGAAACAAACAACAAGAGTTGTTCAAATACAATAACAAAAACAATCAAATGATAAAGGTATCATACATTTATGAAAAAAAAATTTAATTTAGTTTTTTATTCTTAAAAATCATAAAATTTCATTTTTCTTTTGATTAAATTTTCAGATAAGGGAAAAAGCATTTTGATGAAAAAATAAAAAAAAATGGTAAATATGTTAATTGTGAATTATATTTTATTAATTAAACTGTGAATTATGTGTTAACTTGTGAATTATGAAAAAAAATAAAGTTGTTGAAAAGAATAAAAAATAGAAAATGAAGGAAAAGGAAAAGGAACAAGAACATTAAGGTATATTTTAAAACTATATATAATTAACTGAGAACTTATTTAATTTTTCATATAATAGTTCATTATCATTACATGATGAAATTTTTTATAGGGAAAAAAAGGAAAGAAAAGCAAACAATAAAAAAGAAAAACAAAAAAAGCTAAAATAGAGCATGCGGAAAATGATGACAAGTTTCAACCATTAAGAACAAGGGTTGCAACACAAAGCTTATGGAAAGCTGTAAATATATTAAGTAGTGAACAGAGAGACTGTGTAGAAAACTTAGGTTTAAGATCACTCTTAAAGATGACATTGGATGTGATTCCTTAAAAAATAGGCTTCTTTTATGTGTTTAGCTACAACCATACAACAAACTCCATTGATTTAGGACATGGAAGAATAACAATAACAGAAGAAACAATAGGAGAAATTCTTGGGTTAAAAAATAAAGGCATAGATCTTGAAACAGTTGATGATTGTGAACAAGATAACAGCACATTGATTAAATGGAAAGAACAACATCCAAAAATTACAAAGTCTGCTCAAGCACTGGTAGATCTTATAGAACAATCGCAAATTGTAGATGAGATGTTTGTGCTTAACTTCATTGTACTATTTGTCAACTCAATTAGAGAGAAAACAACATCTGGAGCCATAGAAACAAGATCTTTGCTGAAGTTGATTAAAGTTGAGGATAAAGAAAATATCAATTGGTGCAAGTATATCAATCACACAATAGTTAAGAGTAAAAAAAATTTGGAAGCCAAGTTGTAAAAATAGCTACTATATTGGACCATTACCATTTCTAATTCTAAGAATAATTTAAAATAATTTAATTTCTCATAAAATAAAAATATTTAATACTAATGTTAATCAAACTTATGTTGTTTTCATGTATCTTGAAGCTTCTGTATGTGCATAGAACTCAATGCATTGAACAACAGTTCATTAAAAGAAGAATAACACCACTTTACTTCTTGAACTATAGGAGACTGAAAACAAGACAAACAAATGAAATTGCAAATGAAAAATTTGGAATGGTACAAATTTTTTCCAAATTCTGGACAATATGGAGATGATTAAAGATGATGAAGAAGAATATGTTGATTTGGATAAGGAAAATAATGAAAAGAATGAAGAGGAATTTTCATATTCAGATGACAATGAGGATATTGGTGCAGAGGTAATACAACTTATACATAAATCTTGGATAATAAAAATACAAAAATTATATAAAGTTCATATAAAAACAATAATCATAATACTATGAAAATATTCTTACTATATGAATACAAAAAGTAATGATTAAGTTGCGAATTTTAGTATTAAAAATGAATTGATTGTTGATATTAATATTAATAAACTATGAATAAAATTTTAACATTTAGATATAAAATATAACACATGAAAACACATGGTTAATTAAACTGTGAATTAGCGGTTAAGTTGTGAATATCATACAATAAAAACCTTCTTTTATTAGAACCTTGTTTATTATGAATCAACAAAATATATACACCACATGTATTTTGCTTGCTGAAAGAAAAAGTTTAAAAATAATAAAATAGAAAAATTAATCATTGTATTATGAAATTATTCTTACTATATGAATAAAAAAAAGAATAATTAAGTTGTTAATCTAATAATTAAAAATGAATTCATTGTTGATATTAATATTACTAAACTGTGAATAAGTTGTGAATTTCATAAAATAAAATATAACACATTATTAGTTTGTTTTATTGAAATCTTATTTATAATAAACTAACAAAAAATATACAATACAGGAATTTTGCTTAATGATAGAAAAAGATTACAAAATGGTATTAGCTTACAAAAAGAGAATGGAAGATACATTAGTGAAGGCGAAAGAAAAACATGCAGATGACATAACAATTAAAAGATGGTTTGTGAAATATGAGAGTTTGTTCAAGAATCATATTGGTGAAACATCAAAAGTGAATGAAAATGAAGTTCAAGTTGAAAAGAAAATAGAAGAATCAGAAGATGAAAATCTAACAAATGATATTGCATTTCAAAAAGCAATAGTTTTGTATATACCGAAAGAGAATCAAGTACAACATACTGAAGTTGAAAACACAGTGAATGTAGAAGAAATTGAAGAAATGGTTGTGGCCCAAACAACAAACACACAGCAAGAAATTCAAAATGAAGCAGGAGGAGGAAATAAATGGAAAGGAAAAGAAAAAATTGAAAAAACAATTGATGCAGAACAACACCAAGAAATGGTTATGTATCAAACAACAGCCACGCGAGAAGAAAATGAAGAAGAAGAAGACAGAGTTAATACAACTCAAAAAACACCACCACTTACTGATTCTCAATCTATTTGAAAATCATCATCTTTCACACCAACATTAGAGTCACCAACAATTTATGCTTTAGTTGACAAAGTTGTTGAAGAAAGCTTAAACAAAAATGCTTTAACTACAATTCCAAAACAAAAACAAGATGAAATAACTTGCACACCATATGTTCAAAAACCATCTTCTCAACTATCTTTTTCACTTGGACTAACCCCGGATATCAAATATGATGTAAACTCTCCAAAAGTTGCTACAAGATCAAGCAAAGATAAAGAACATAAAAACAGAGAACAAAAAAAAAGATGAAGAGTAAGTTCAAACAAAAAAATGAGGAGGAAATAAAAGAAAAGGAAAAGAAATTTTTATTGAAGAGGAACATGAAGAAAAAAGGATCAGAACATAAAAAGGAGAGATCATTCCAATAAAAACTTACTTCACTCATTACAGTGAATAGTGGAAGCAAAAGACATGGTATTTAATGCAAAGATACTAATTGTAAACTCAATATTTTCAATGCAAAGCAACCACAAGTAAGTATATATTTTTAATAAAAAGTTAAATAAATGTAATTTATGAAACAAAAATTAGTTTTTTATAAAAATTCACAACTTAATAAATATTAACAGGGAAATTATATTCATAACAAGAAATGGGGATGCAGTAGAAAGAATTTTCTTTGAAACATTAATCCTAGGTGCCTACATCCACCAAAAAGTCATTGATTGCTGGTCAATTTTGTTAAATGACGAGGAGAGCAGAAAACAAAAGGGATCTCCGTTAAGATTCCATTTTCTAACCGGAATCATAGTAAGTAATATTTATATTATGTATATATGTTAATAGATTAACAAAATTCTAACAAAATAAAATATTTAATATATGTAATTATACTGAAGACATGACAAATGAGGAGATACCAATGGATGACAGATGTAAAATGTTTGATCAAAAAGCAACAGAAGCAATGAAATTCCATCCATATGCACATGATTTTGATAAACTAGGATTTGTAAGTTACAACAATCTATTATATTTCATATATATATATATATATATATATATATATATATATATATATATATATATATATATATATATATATATATATATATATATATATGCTGACAGTTTAGAATTTAATATAAATGCAGCTCTTCTTTCCAATCAAGAAGAAAATACATTACTATTTGTTATGTATAAATCTCAAAAATATATCAATAGTTTTGATTGATAGTCATAAAGGAACGTCGAATATTAATGTTGAATATGGGCTATTACCACAATCTTTGGTAAGAATTACTATTTTAGATTTATTCCAAATTAAAATATGAATTATCAGAATGACTGAATTTATTTTCTTTGTAATACAGGTAGAATTGATGGCAAATTTTATGATGGAAAGAGGATTTGAAAAAGCATTTGATTTGCTTACAAAAGAAATTTCAGTACTTAAAATCAATTAATGGTTAAAAAACAATTTTGAGGAAAATGGAGTTGAATTAATGAGACATATGGAATGTTTTCAAGAACAGGCTGAGAGCAGATGGGATTGTGACATTGAGAAAGATCAAAAGCAATAGAAAGAAAAATTAACTAAACTAAGATTAAAGTATCTTACAAAACTGCTACTGAATGACATCAACTTAAATAGAAAAAAAAATATTTGATGAAGGAATGCAATTTGATAAAAAAAACAGAAGAAGAGAAAAAAAAAAGCATTGGTGAAGATTGAAATACAGAAGTATAAGGAAAGATTTAAGCTCATGGAAGATGTTTAGAAATTAAAAAAAAAAAGAACAAACAAGATAACAATGATTTATGTACCTTTTATTTTGAGAACACTTTGAATTTTTATTTTTATAATGGGGTACTGATGAATCTACTACTTAGATATATGAGAATTTCAACATTATATTCCTATGAATGTTAAAAATTTATTGAAGACTTCTATCTAGTTGAACAAATATGGTGTTTATGATGTTTTTATTTTGGATAATGTTTGCATACATGGTGAACATGTTGGAATGATATATTTTCTTAGCTAAATATGAATTTCTAGTTAATTGTTGATGTTGATATAAAAAATTCATAAGAAAATGAATGTTTAGCATAACTTTGACAATTGTGAATGTTTAAATTAAAACGAAATTAATAAAGTATTAAGTTGTGAATTGAATTTTTTTAAATTTAAAAAAAAATGATCAAATATTTTAAATAACATTTGAATGCACTTGATATATACAAGACAATTGTGAATATTTAAATTAAAACAAAATGACTAAGGAATTAAGGTGAGAATTGAATTTTTGAAATTAAAAAAAAAAGAAGATAAAATTTTTTAAAAACATTTGTATTAGTACTTATAAATCTACTTTTTACATATATTAGAATTTCAAAATTATATTACTATGAATGTTAAAAATTTATAATGAAATATCAATGTTTTATATAAAAAAATTAAACTGTATATAAACGAATCTACAATACATCTTTTATTTAAAATGTGATTCTTTTTTAAATATATGTTATAGAATTTAAAATAATTTTAATGAACAATGTATATACTATAATTTTTACTGTAATCTTTTACATGATATATAAATTTTTTTTTAAAATATTAAACTTTGAACAAATTATTTACTAATAATACTTAAAATATTTGAAACAAATACTTAAAAAAAATTAATTGAAATGATATAACCAGAAAAAATTCAAAAATGGAACAAAATTTACAAAGACCAAAGTTGAAGAAATAATTGTTAAAATACAAAAATATCAATATTGTAGTTATGTTAAAATCAAAAGAATCCAAATTTTTATATTAATAAATGACCTGTGCTACTTTTGTGAATAAAACAAATTTATTAGTGTTTTACAGATTTGGGTAAATAAAAAATAATAAAATACTCTCATTAAAAGCTTAATATCTATATGTATATAATATATTTTGTACTTTTCCAATAGAACATGAGTTATTCATGTAATACTAACAAAATAGGAAAAGGCGGTTGCAACATAGTAATACTAAATAACTCATTAGAAAACATCTCATCAAAAACCAACTAGTCTCATTCATTTCATATCACAGCCCCGATTTACTTTTTTTTCAAAAAAAAAAAAAGAAACCCCACATTCACAAACCTCCATTTCAAACAATTGATCTAAACAACATCGACCGATTCTTCAAAAATCAAGCAAAAGATGTCTTCAAAATCTAAATGAACTACATCGAGTACAGATTCTTCAGGACAAACAATATCCCAAGAAGAAAACCCTGGAGAAACAACAACTAGAAGCAAAAAAAGTTTCAAGTCTCAAATTGAAGATTTCGACAAAAAAATCACAACATCTAACAATCAAAAATGTGGAAACGGAAAAACAAAATGCTTCCGAAAGCATTTCTCCAAAAGCAAAAACTACATGGAAGATAATAGTCAAAATGAACGAAGTAACACAAGGTATTTTATTTCAAAACTTCTAACAATGTTTAACGAAATATGCATTCTTTTTTATAATGTTTAAATAAATATAAAATATATTGTTACAAAAACATTTAAAACAAAAGTCATCTTAATCTATGTTATTTTGTAAATATATGATATGTTAAACAATGAACATATCATTACAAACTTATATTTGATTTAATACAAATGAAAATGTTAAATTATTAGAAAAATATGTATATAAATGATTTTATTACATGATTAATGTTAAGTGTTATATATGATTCTAATATATTTTAAGATGATACTATTAGGTTGACTATAAATAATTTAATTAGACTGTGAATATAAAAATATAAATGTTATTTTCATATTTTAGAGAATGAAAATGTATATATATATGTTTTTTTAGAATGTGAATGTAAAAATTATATGTTATTTAAATATATTTAAGAAAGATAAATATGAAGGATGACTCATATTAGTATTTGACTGTATACATCAGATTATTAAACTGTGAATTTAAAAAAATAAATGTATTTTATCATACCAAAAAATGAATTCAAATAATCAAAATGTATATTAATATTTAATAATTGTAAAATTATGTAATTAAAATATATTAAACAATTAATATATGACTTAATGTATGATATGCCATTTGCAGGAAAGAATACAAGACATGTAATGACAAAGACTACAATCAAAAAGCTTAAAGGATTGCCTATTTATCATTCAAAAGAAAAGAAACGTTCTATAGTGGAAGGTAAAACATGATTATAAAAAAAATATTTGAATTATAATAATATTCTATTACATATGCTTTTTGGTTTTGATTTTTAATTGAATAACAGAAACAGATGTGAATAAACAAATTCAAAACATATTATTTGATCTTCAAAGAACAAAAGAAATGGAAAAAAAGGTGAAATAAAAATTAGACAAAATCACAAAAATGGTCCCTGTTGTTGGTAAATTTATGCGATTTTGGTCCAAAACGAAATGTTATTGCACCACTGGTCCAAAATTGAATATCTTGTGTAGTTTTAGTCCTTATGGTTATCATTTTTTATGGTTTTGGTCCATATCCTACCCAAAATGACGATTATGCCCTTAACTGATTTTTTTAATTGAGTTCTTATTATTTTAATTAAAAAAATCCAATACCCTATCTTCCTGTTTTTTAAACATAAATTTCCTCCATTCCCCTTTCTCCCTTCCAAACCTACAACATCGCCCTGACCATCATCTCTAAATCTTTCCCGATTCCGCCGATGACAACAACCAACAAACTCTTGGCTTCGGCAACGGTAGTGGGGATATATTACGTCGCCTACCACGGGGTCGCCCCTTGGTTCAAAAAACAAGCCAAAAGCACTGGTGATCATCACTAGGGAGAGCACAAATACTCTCCCAGCATACATCCTTGATTGCTTCCAATCTATTCATTCTAATCCTTCTAATCTCTCATCATGGCTTAAATCGATGATTTGTGAGCTTAATCCCAAAACTGGACCACCAATGATTAACAATTCGTTTATGAACACCAGCTCAGCTAGCGCCGACACCGCTGATCCCTCGCCGGGTTTAACCTCTTTTTTTGTGGACGATCTGCAAGCGATACCCGGGAACGCGATTTACCCTCTGACGAAAAAAGCAAAACATTCTCCCCCTTCTTCATCGGGTTCCACATTTGCTTCATCTTCGTATAACTCGAAGCCTGATCCCAACTCTAATTCGGTGGTTTCGATCTACATTTTTTAGGTCTAGGGTTTTTATTTTTGAGGGTTAGGGTTTCCTAATTGCAACAGACGGTAGTGTAAAACGGTGATGGTATACGAGATTGATGGTGGTGGCCGAATTCATTCTACAAACTCTAGCCACGACTGCAGCTTCGACAAAGGAGTGATGTGTGTGTGTGTGTTATGATTTTTTGGAAAATTTCTGATATGTGTGTGTGTTTGGGGAAAAACATCACAGATCCGTTGAGGTTCAAAATCAATGGAAAGAGTGAATATGGGGGTCTGATTGAAAGAGTGAGGATGGAGGATGAATAAAGAACCTCTCACTCTGTGTTTCAGAGAGAGAGAGGGAGGGAGAGAGAGAGAGAGAGACTTTTTCTTAATTTTAATTAATAAAAAACATTTGAATAAATATAAAAGAAATTAAATATATATATATATATATATATATATAATATAAGGGTATAATAGTCTTTTTATGTTGATAGGGACCAAAAACAATAGAAAGATCAAATTTTGGACTCATGGTGCACCAACATTTCGTTTTTGACCAAAAACACATAAATTTGCCAACCACAGGGACCATTTTTGCAATTTTGTCTAAAAATTATACTATGACACTATAAATAATATCTTACGTTGTGAATACACAATATTACGTACATTTAAGGTATGAATATACTTATGTATATGTACATATGTATCTATGTACATATTTATGTATGTACATACATACATATATGCATATGTATATTCAAACTTTAAATGTATGTATCTACATACATACATATATACGTATGTATATTTACAGTTTAAGTATATATACATATGCATGTATCTACATATCTATGTATATATACACATATATGTATGTTTACAATTTATATTTATATACAAATGTATGTACATACATATATAGATATGTATATATACATATGTATGCATGTATGTATGTATGTACATACATACATATGTACATATGTGTATGTATGAACTATGTATATTCACAATCTAAATTTATATACATACATATGTAAATACATATGTATGTATAGTCACAATCAAAATTTATATACATACATATTTACATAAATACATATGTATATTCATAGTTTAAAAGAATGTATGTACATATGTACATACATTCGTATGTATATTCACAGTTTAAAAGTATGTACATATGTACATATGTACATATTTACATATGTAAGTCTATGTATGTAAAAACATACATATACGCGTACATGGATATGTATGTACAATGTAATTACATATATTTACATATCGTAAACATTATATTAAAAAATGTTTCATTTTTTTTTATAACCTTTTAAACTGTGAATATACTTAAAATTCGTTTAAATTTATTTCGATTATACATATGTAAAAATTGTGAATATACATACATATACATATATACATATTCACGTATGTATGTACATACAAACATATGTACATATGTGTATGTATGAACTATGTATCTTCACAATCCAAATTTATGTACATACATATACATACATACATATGTATATCACAATCCAAATTTATGTACATACATATACACACATATTTACATACATACATACATATGTATATTCATAGTTGAAATGTATGTATGTACATATATACATGCATTCATATGTATATTCACAGTTTAAATGGTCGTACATATGTACATATGTACGTATTTACATATGTATATTTATGTATGTACAAACATACATATGTACATACATGGATATGTATGTAAAATGTAATTACATATATTTTAATATCTTAAACATTCTATTAAAAAATGTTTTCTTATTTTTTAATAACCTCTTAAACTATGAATATACTTAAAATTCTTTTAAATTTATTTCGATTATACATATATACAAATTGAAGAATCAGACAATTGAGCATCAGACAATGGAGCATCAGACAATGATAAGGATATGACAAAGCCATTCGTTGTTGTGGAAAACAAAGAAGAAGGAGATGCAAATAATGACAAAATTCAAGAAAAAATATCAACAAGGAAAATAAAACAAATGGCAAGAAAGAAGAGTGGAAAACAAATGCAAAAAACAAGAAGAAGAACAATGTCTGAAACATCTACCAAGAAAGATGAAGAAACACAATGTAAAGCAAAATTCATCAAAAAAATATTTTTTGACAAAATATCTTATTAAATATTACTAAAATTTTAATATGTTTTATAGTTCAAAAATATATAAGGAGAAAAAACACACGCACAAAGGTAGAAGATAACACAGAAGATGAAATTGAAGGTATTAACACACACACACACACACACACACACACACACATATATATATATATATATATATATATATATATATATATATATATATATATATATATAAATTTTTAATAACACATTTTTGTTTTGAATCTTATTAGGAAAACCAAGAAAGAAAAGAGGGAGAAAGAAGAAAATTAAAGAAGAGGGTGATACCACAGAAGATGAAATTGAAGGTGTGTATATATATATATATATATATATATATATATATATATATATATATATATATAATTTTTAATAACACTTTTTTGTTTTGAATCTTATTAGCAAAACCAAGAAAGAAAAGAGGGAGAAAGAAGAAGATGGTAATACCACAGAAGATGAAATTAAAGGTGTAACGCCCGCGTTTCCAGGCTAGGCATTTTCGTTGATGTAATAGTCTAGGTTAACCCTTGTAACTCTTTTTGGAGTATTAATGATGAAATATTTGAGTATTATGTGAATTATGTGTTTATTTTCTTAATTATTATAATTTAATGAATTAAGAATAAAATAAGCGTCAAAATTAAAGTATGAGATTAGCCCGATATCTTTGCATAAAGATGTAGTGGTTGAAACAAGGATTCCAAAGATGTAAAGAATGCCGAAATTCGAGTTATAACGAAGAAGTTATGACCTGTCGAAGTTTCGCGACAGAACCGGCAACGCTGAATGACGTAAAAAGTGAAATTTACGTTAGAGTGATATTTAGCCTTAGTGATCTACACGAAAGTCGTAGAGTTCGTTAAACTGAGAGCATGCATAAAAAGAACGCCCAAATCTGACTTCGTATGAGGAAGTTATGATTTTTCGAAGTTTCGACTTAGCGGTATGTAGCCCAAATACTCGATTTAAGACCGAGCGGTTTTTAGCCGAAACAATCTAAATGAGAATCGAAGATCTCGTTGTTGGTATCAAAGCGATGAAAAGTTAGGCGAGAACGGACGTCAAACGAAGAAGTTATGAATTTATAATGAAGTTTTCCGACGAAGTCTAAACGAAAGTTGTAGAGCGTAGTCTCACCTACGCGTGGATATAAAGAACGTCGAAAACGGAGTTCGTATGAAGAAGATATGAATTTCCGAAGTTTATTAAATAATTTGTATTTAAATTTAATCTTTAATTCGGATGTATATCCGAAGGAGTCACCGATCTGATCCGAAGTACGCCCAGCGTACTGGCATACGCCCAGCGTACCGCGAAGCATGACGCGCCTCGCACTCGAGTTCTTCGGATGACGCATGCAGTGACGCATTCGGAGGCTTACGCCCCACGTAGGGCAGTATGCCCAGCGTACTGCGAGGCCTCAGCCTCCTATAAATAGGATGCGAGGGTTCCGGGCATATTTGCTCAATTCTTCTCTTTTTCGTGCCGAAGCTCTGCGTGTGAACCCCCAAAGTCATCCCGACACCCCGGATCTCAGATCCAAATTAAGAAGGAAGTTTTACGCTCCCGGGATCCCTAGAAGTGCGATTCCCGAGCCGAAACTCTGCCCGCGAGAAGTTCTATTTTTGTAGAGATCTTCCAGATCTGCTGAGGATTACTACTTCTACAAGCCGTAGTGTTGTCCGATCATCTTCTGATCAAGTGAGTGTGTGGTTACTTTCTTCTAACGCATAATTATAAAGTATTTTATACGAAATACGTGTTATGTGTATATTTTGTGTTATATGCGTGAATGTATATTCGTTCTCTTCTATCTCATGGATCTGGTTTATTTTCTATGAAATACGTGTTATGTGTGTGTGCCTCATCTGTTATGTGGAATATGTATTGATTAAAGCATGCTATACAGGTTTTTAAATTATGTATAAGAATGTATATTTTTATCTACTAATATGTTCGGTAGAACATGGGTAGATAGTTGGTGTGTAGTAAACAGATGAGAGGCCTCGTTGTTATTTTGATTCAGTCATCTAGCGGAGTTTAGATGACGACCACGGACTTTTCTAGATAGTCTTGTGAAACACTAGCAGACTCGCCACCTGTAGGTGTTAATGAACTTGGGTGTTCATTCGCTGTACTCCATCCTCCTCATGGTTGCCTTATTTGACTTATATTGCTGAGGAACCCCCAAAGCATGTGTTGTCGCCCCGAAGAAATATTCTAAGACTAGGTCCCTTATGTTAGTTGTCTTAGGGACGTAAAGTGAGAATAACAGGAATGGGTAATTGAGTTATTGTTGGTTGGTGGAATTAAATATAATTATTTATTGTGGGTTGAAAACCCTATATGCTCACCAAGCTCTCAAGCCTGACCCACTCAGTTTTATTTGTATTACAGGAAGTGGCGCAAGGGCATAAGATGGATGAACCATCAAGTTTTTTTGTTTACAAGTCTGTATATGTATATATTTGTTGAATGACTTGTAATGTTATCGTTTATGCTTTATGATCTGTATCGGAACATGACATCTCGAGTTTTGATTATATAATGAAAATACATTTCTATTATGAAATGTTTTGGTAAATATTATTTTATCATACTTTGTTTTTTTGGGAACAAATTCCGCAACTCTTTCAAATCAAAAGGATTTACTCTGAAATTATTTTAAAAGCATAAATGAAAATCGGTCTTTTCTGGCCGAGATTTTGGGGATGTCACAAAAGGTACATATATATATATATATATATATATATATATATATATATATATATATATATATATATATTTGTTTAATTATTTATGTAGAAATGATTTTTAATAATTTTTTAATCTTATTAGCAAAACCAAGAAAGAAAAGCAGGAGAAATAAGAAAATTATAGAAGATGTTGATCCTACAGAATATGAAATTGAAGGTGTGTATATATATATATAAATATATATATATATATATATATATATATATATATATATATATATATATATATATATATATATATATATATATATATATGTAGATCCGGTAAGAAATTTTTTTTGGTAGGAAGGTAAGAAGTTTTTTTTCTACATATTTTTTTGACGAACAAAAGAAATGAATCACTAGATGATTCATTTGTAAAATGATTCACAAGAAAAAATTGCCAAAAAAAACATTTTATGATTCATTTTTAAGTAAATTAAGAAAAAATTCACTTTTGTGACAATTTTAGTGAATAACAACAAAATCATTTTATAAATGAATCATCGAGATGTTTTTTTGAGAATTTTTTCTTGTGAATCATCTAATGATTCATTTTGTTTGTTCGCGAAAAAAATATGTAGAAAAAAAACTTCTTACCTTCCTACCAAAAATTTCCTTCTTATTTGATGTTGACTCTATATATATATATATATATATATATATATATATATATATGTAATATTATTATTAAAAAAATTATATAAAATTTTTTTGTTAATAATTTTTTTTTAATATTATTAGCAAAACCAGTAAAAAAAAGGTCGAAAGAAGCAAGATAAACAAGATGATGATAATGATGATGAAAAGTTCCCACCATTGAGAACAAGAGTGACAACAAAAGTATTCTACACTATTGTTAAATCTTTAAGCATGGAACATAAAGAATGTTTAGAAAGATTAGGTTTCAAGGCAATATCATAAACATCACTTGATACAATTCCATCAGTTTTATTACATTTTGTTGTTGAAAGATATAACCCTATTTTCAAACTGTATTGATTTAGGGGACATAAAACTGATGATAAATGAAGAAAAAAAATCATCAGATCCTTGGAATACCAAAAACAGGAATATATTTATCTACTGTGAATGAGTGTGAGGAAGACAATGAGATTATTGCCCAATGGAAACAACAACATCCTGAAGTAACAAAATCACAACAAACTCTTTGTGAACTTACAGAAGCGTCGGATGTTGCAGATGAAATGTTTGTGTTAAATTTCATCACATTGTTTGTGAATACAATGATAGAGAAAAAATCTTGTGGAGGTTTACAAACAAGCATTACAATGAAGATCGCAGCAATTAAAAACTGGGAAAATATAAACTGGTGCAAATATCTTAGTGATGCATTGCCACATAGTAGGACTTCATGGAAACCAAGAAACAAAGGTGTTTACTATGTTGGGCCACTTCCATTCTTGCTTGTAAGTAAAATTTAAATTAAATTGCATTCGATATCATCAGAGTGATTAAAATAATAGCATTTTAATTTGTTACCAAATAATTCACAGCTTCTCTATCTACATTCAACTGATTGTCAAAAGCAATACATCAACCGAAAAATAAGACCAATATGCTACTGGAATTATGGAAAAATTAAATAAAGGCAAAACATTTAAAAAGCTCAAGGTCAGTTAGGATTGGTCACATTGGTTGAGGATATTGATTTGACACAATACAAAGATGAAGAAGATGTTGACTTTTTCAAAGATAAAGGAAAAGGAATACAAGTTGAAAAAGATGCATATATAGAAGAAAATGATGACATTGGTGTAGAGGTAATAATGGAACTTACTCTATTAAATTATGAACTGGATTTTAATTGTGAATTAATTTTTATAAAAATGTACATATAAATTAACAATAATTTAATACTTATTGCAAAACTATTGTCTTTTGATAGAAAGTGAGTTTGAAAACATTTTGGAGTGTAGAAACAGAATTCAAAAAACATTGCAGCATGCACTTCAAAAATATCCAGATGATAGAGAACTATGTGGATGGTTTGAAAGATTTGTGAACATTGAAAAAGTGTTTAACAAAAGCATTGGCAAATCATCTAGAACAAGAGAAAAAGAAAATGAAAATGAGACAGGTGAAAAAGAGTTTGAACATCACTTAGAAACACAAAAAGGTGAAGAAAATGCTACAACAAAAACAAAATATGATAATCCAAACTTTCAAGATAATATGCCAAACACACCAAATATGGAGGCTGAACAAAAGGATTTTCTTACCAATGAATCTCAAGGAGAAGGTAATATGAAAAACAAAAATATAACTTAGAAACAAACTTAAATTTTCAATTAAAATGACTACTATACAATATATCTTACAGGAACAACAAACAACAAAGAAGAAAAGGAAAATGAACAAAAACATACTTGAAGAAAAGAATGGTCAAGGAAAAAGAAGAGAAAAACAAGTTTACAAAAGATCAAAGAGGACAACAACTAAAACAGAGCCTTACCAATCACCTTACATGTTGAAGTGAGAAAAAAGTTAGAAGCTGTTGAGACAAGGATTTCAAAATCCATAATCTCACTACAAAAGGATCACAAGTAAGTGAATGGTTTTAATATAAATAATATTTAAAAACTTCATTATTTAATTGTATTAAGTTGTGAATAAAAATGTAAATATGAACAAAACTAAAATAAAAACAACTTTTTTTTTCAATTATTTTTATTTTTTTCTTGATAAAAAGAAAAACTAATATCAGTATTCACAACTTAATAAAATTAAATTTAATAATTTTATATTAATCAAACAGGGAAATAATATTTGAAACAAAGCAGGGCATAAAGTGGAAATGATATTTTTTTAAAACATTAATACCAAGTGCATGGATCCACCCAAAAGTAATCGACTGGTGGTAGATGTTATTGAATGATGAGGAGAAGCGTAAAGCAAATACAACACCATTATGCTTCTATTTCCCAATAGGAATGGTGGTAAAAAATATTTTAAAATATAAGTATAGAATTTTAATGTTGATATAAAATAACTAACGATAATTTAATAAAATAGCATTTTCATTTTTTCCTAGAGCGATGAAATGTTGGATAGGGATACAACATATGATAGAAGATTGGAAAAGTTTGAAGAAAAATTGAATGAAGCCATGAAGAACTACCCACATCTGAAGGATTTTAAAAAAGTTGGAATTGTAATAAAAAAACTATTTATTACTTTTTATTATAATTATATAGTATATATATATATAAATATTTATATAAAAATACTAACAACTTCAACTATATTATTAATGCATATATTCTTCCCAATACTGCACAGAAAGCACTACTACATCATTTACTTCAATCTACAAAAATATAGTGTACATCTAATTGACAATGAAAAAACCACAAGAGATATTGTGCATACTTATGGAATGTTGCCATATTATTTGGTGAGTATTAATTAATAACTTAGAAAAAAGAGCAAATGTTTTCTATTAAAACTTAAACTGTGAATTTTATATCTTATTATCATTACTGATAAATTTTTTGAATACAGTTCAATTTCATGATATCGTACTTGATTGATAAAAAAACACCCAAAAGCAGACTATTTAATGAAGAAGGAAATTGAGATTTTTAAACTAAAGTGGTGGACAGAAAACAACATGAACGACAATGAAGTTATGTTGATGAGACATATGGAAACTTTCAAGGGACAAGGGCCAAATAATTGGGATTCTGAGATTGACAAAGATCAAAAGCAAAAACACAATTGACAAAGCTTCGATCAATATATGTTACAAAGATCTTGGCGAATGATATCAATATCCACTACAACAAGATAATAGAAGAAGGTCTTGAGTTTGAAAAGCTGACAACGGAAGAACAAAAACAAGTTGTGAATCATGGAATGCAGAACTATGAGGAAAGGTTTCAGTTGATTGGTGAAAACTAAAAAAAATAAATTTTTATTGTTTTTATTTTTATAAATGCCTAGCTGCTATTGAAGACTTCTATCTAGTCGAACAAATACAGTGTTTATGATGTTTTTATTTCGGGTAATGTCTGCACACATGGTGAACATGTTGGAATGATATATTTTCTTAGCTAAATATGAATTTCTAGTTAATTGTTGATGTTGATATAAAAATTATTAATAAAATGAATGTTTATCTTAACTTTGACAATTGTGAGTATTTACATTAAAACAAAATGACTAAAGTATTAAGTTGTGAATTGAATTTTTCAAATTTAAAAAAAAATGATAATTATTTAAAAAAAAAAACATTTGAATGCACTTGATATATATATATATATATATATATATATATATATATATATATATATATATATATATATATATATATATATATATATATATATATATAAGACAACAATATGCAATAAAATAAAAATTAAGAAACATAACTACTATCTTTAAGTACAATATATATTAATGATATATAATAATTAAGTTGTGAATAACATACACAAAAATTTTAGAAACATAATTAAAAAATTCACAGTTGTTAAATACAATATATTGATATAATATCAATAATCATAAATATTAATAATATCAAACTTAACAATTATTATTAAGTAAAATTCATTATATTTAAAAAAATAAAACTGTGAGTACAAAACAAATACTATTCAAATCAAAAAGAAAAAAATCTTATATATAAAGAACCTATTATTAAGTAAAAATTAAAAGATAAAAATCTTCAAAATTTCTCAAATAGATCTTGCATCCATATTTTTGCCATTTGAACACATTTCTTTTTCTTTTGCTTGTCTTTCCAAATGCTCACATGACCTACTATTGTGACTAATAACATATTGTTTGCATCTAGAACAAAACCTTTTTTGTTTAGTTGATTTAGTAATGGCTTTTTCTCTAGTTCCTTTCAACCTCTTACCTGTACCACATCCTTTATTACTTATGTCATCTGAAGGGTTTCCAATACTAGAAATAAATGGCTTCTTTACTCCATAGGATGACTCAACAAACTCAGAAATATCTTTTCTTTTCAATAATGAATCTGAACAAATTGTGCAGAACAAACACCATTAACTTTCAACTTTGCTTCTTCAATGAGCTCAAAAAACTCATTAAGCTTATCCGCATCTTTACTTAAAATATACACACTTTCTTCCACAAAACTCAAAACCTGACGAGAAAGAGGATCATATAACAATGATGATGATGATGATGCCTCACCACTTGAACGTTGTTTCATAAGAACCTCAGATGGAATTACACCTTTGCACCAACGCCTAAGTATGTATTTTGAAGGAATCTTGTTTATTTGGTAAGTCTTAAAAATGCAAAATATATGCCTACACAATATACCATACTGAAAGAACAATGAACAAGAGCATTCAAAACTTGATTCCTTTTTGTCATAAACAACCTTTGCAAAATAAACACAAACAAAAATATTAATAATTCACAACTTAAAATTTGAAAAAAGAAATTAAAAAAAATATAATTTACCTTGAAAAAAAAAGTCTTTTCTGGAACAACAAACTCACACTCACTTTCTGAATCTTCTTTATTAACAACTTTTGGAGTAGAACCCATAATATCTTTATATTGCATAACAACAAATCTATCATAAAATTCTTTATTTGTAACACTGTGTTGTGAACATGAAAATAAAGATTGTTCAATTTCTTTCTTCACTTATATGAAAACTTCATAGTATATATATCAGCAGCATGTTCCATAATTTTTAGTGAAATTTTACTTTTAATCTTGGAAATATTGCTAAGATGGTCTAAGAAACACTAATTATGTCTTTGTCTGTCCATAGCTGAATCAAAAGAATCAAAGAACTTAACCAATGAATTACCCCAGTGAGCAACTTTGTTAAATGCATAATTCATGCTCTCTGACCTAGAAGTGGTCCTCATCAAACCAGACAATGGCATGTCTCTAAAATATGTTGGAATCCAACTTTCTCTAATATCAAACATTTTCGAAAACCATGATACCTCTTGGAGCTTATAATCTTCAATAAAACTTCTCCATCTAATATCAAACTCAGAAGCATCTATCCTAGAATTCCAAATTAGCTTATTGAAACATTTCTTGAATTTCATATCATTAGAAAGTTCAGCACATACCTAAAGAACACATTCATAAAACACATATATAAGATAATAAACTATAAAAAGATGATATAACTATTAAAATAGTAATAACATATACAATTAAATTCATATAAAATGATATTATTCACAATTTAAAAACATACTAACATGTGAATATTTAAAAATAAAAATATAAACAAAAAAAATCACAACTTAATAAACATATAATAATTAACATAATGAAAAATGAACTAAAAATAATATAATTTAACAAAATTCAATTCATAAACAAAAAAAAATATAAAAATTCTCAGCTTAACAAAAAGAGATAACATTTAAAAAAACAAAAGATAACAACAAAAATATATAATGATGATATATACAGAATAAATAGTCTAAAAATTACAAATACATACCTTAGAAGACAACTTTTGGGTTATGTGCCAGATACATAACCGATGACGTGAATAAGGAAATATTCTCTCAATTGCAATTTTCATTGCTGCATCTTCATCAATTTGAACAACAGTAGGTTGTTTACCAAAAGTCTTCAAAAAAGTTTTAAGGAGCCATAAATAAGACTCTATAGTTTCGCTGTGCAAAATACCAATTGCAAAAGTAACACTCTTTCTATGGTTATCAATCCCTGTGAAAGGAACAAATACCATACGATACCTAAAAAATAAACATATAACAAAAGTTAATATAAAAAAAACAAAAGAAAATAATATAAAAAAACAAAATATAAAAAAAATTACTTGGTTGTCCGAAAAGTAGCATCAAAAGAAACAACATCACCAAATTCTCTATAATTCACCTTTACAGCTTCATCAGCCCAAAAAAGTGAAACCAACTTTCCCTTATCACATATAAACTCAAATGTAAGGCTTGGATCCTCTTTCATTTTATTTAAATACTTATTAACTACTATCTATGCGTCATCCTTTTCAATATAACAATTCACTTTTCTAGATTGATTCTTGTAGTCAACAACATTACCTTCAACATTGTTTGAGCCTCTAAATTCTTGCATTATCCTGTATGCTTTCATTGGACCAATCATTACCCTTCCCATTTTCTCAATGAATTCTTGAGCAACATTGTCCAATTGCCTGTTAGACCTCAAGAAATGCCTTTAATCTGCTATAACCAAATCATGATTATGCATTTTTTCATATTTGTATAGCTCAAAAACTTATGAATTTCCTACTCTTCTAAATTTTGCAAAAGCTAGATATCCTTTCCTTTTAATATTAGAATTTCTTTGAGCTTTTTTTTTTTTTTTTTAGAATCAGTTATGTCTGCATAAACACTTTGAGGAAATCCCTCTCTACTGAACAACATAGATCGATGACGATGAGTAAGAACACGTGACTTATTGTTTAACTTTGTAGAACCTTTTCTTACATCAAAACCACCTTTAGCAGCATAAGCCTTATACATATCTATTGCATCATCAACACTTAGATATTTGCTATACAACTTTGGCTTAACATCATCAACATTCTCAGGAATCCATATTTTACGAGTTCCACCAGGAGAGAAAAAAATCAGAAAATATAGGTTGACCTAATAATAAAAATAAAAACATATATCAGCTTAACATACACATATTACAAAATAAATGAAAAAAAAATAAAAAAATTCACAGTATAATTACACATGGAAAATAAGATTAACATATATATTATACATTTACATGTAAAAACATCTACATAACCAAAAAAATTCATATGTTAATAACAGTTAGAAAATCATAACTATACTTATAAAAACATTTATCAACTAAAAATATAAATATTATAAACAAAAACAACTACATAACAAACCAATTCACATCTTAATAACAGATAGAAAATCAATAGTTACAGCTCAATAATAATGAAACTCGATTTAATAAACAAAAAGCAAAAGAAATATATTAAAGTACAAATTAATAACTTTTCGTCTAAAAGATTTAAAAACAAATGAAAAACAAACAAATTAAGGAACTTTTTCATTTAAAAGATTTAAAAAAAATTAAATTATTAACAGAAGTAAACGAGATACATGTTGCTGATTCACATTCGATTCCAATATCATCATCATTTAATTGATCTGTTCCTGATACGATTTGAACATTAAATTGATTTGCTCCTGATACGATTTCAACATTACTTTGAACACACATTGAATCGGACAGAAACGATGATACTTCACCTTGAAAGCAACTGAAAACAGATCGAACTATTGAAGAGCACTGATCAATTTTGTCAATCAAATACTATAATCTACTAGAATCACTTTCAGATAATGATTTCATATAAAATAAATCTATATGAAAATCTAACAATTTAAGACAATCGATTAACAGAATCGATCGATTTAACAAAAAACGAAGATCAAGAAATATGAATCACTGAAGAATAAACATCGAATCTTTGAAGAAAATAGACATCGACCATTCTCATTAAAAAACATATTTAATTAGACGTTCACTTTTTGTTTACATTTGTTAATTACTAAAACACCTTTACAAAAAAATAATGAAAATTTTGAAATTGACAAAAAAAATCCTTTAAACATTTCAATAAAATATTTGGTTTAAAGGTTTAATAATAAAGAACTTAATAATAACTTATAAATAAAAGCTTTTTATGGTTCTTAATCTTTTTTGGTTCTTATTTGAACTTTTCTCTATCTCTCTCTCTCTCTCTCTCTCTCTATATATATATATATATATATATATATATATATATATATATATATATATATATATATATATATATATATATATATTCTTAAATTTAATACAATGATCTACTTTACATATATAAACATAATATGGATTTAAATTTAAAAAAATAACAAATAAAAAAAATAATTCAAAATTTTCAAATCATTACATATATCAAATTCAATAAAAACATGACTTTCGACAAAAATAATTTTTATTTATTAGGTTATTTAAATAGAATTCGATTATGATTGTACGTTAACATCAACTTATTTGAAAGAACTCCTAAAACACAGAGGAGTAAAATAGATGTGTTCAACTTGATTATATTTATTTCTCATTTATCCAAAACATTTAACAATCACGCTTTTTTAAAATCCACCAAAGAAATGCCACACTTACTTATGAGGGTTTGAACAAAATTTCAATCATTTTACAATGGTTTGAACAAAATTTCAATTATTTTCTGTAGACTATATTTCACATCCTATTTACTTAAATCAGATACATATGTTTTATAGGAGTTGTTCTAGGTACTTTTCATAATTCATAAAATTCATTCATCCATTCTTTTTTTGTCGTTTTATTGTCTTTAAAACCCTTTTTGATTAAATATATTTTGTATTTTTGTTTTGTCTTTTGTCTTTTTTTTGTGTGTATTATTATTATTATTATTATTATTTAAAAAATGATTGGATTAGATGTCTCTTTAATAGTCTTAATTAAAAACTAATAATAATACAAGGGTAGTCTTAATAAAAAATAACACAAAAATAGTTTGAATGAAAAAAAATAATAATATATGAATAGTTTAAACGGAAATATAACACATATATAATCGTAACGAAAAAACAATACAAAGATAGTTAGAACGAAAAAAGTAACACACTGATTGTTTAAATGAAAATAAAAATAACACAAAAATAATCTGAACGAAAAAATATATTTTTAATGTTAACAACAACAACAACAACAACAACAATAATAATAATAATAATAATAATAATAATAATAATAATAATAATAATAATAATAATAAGTATTTATTAAAAGTAATGAAAATAAAAAAAATAACCAAAATAAATAAATAAATGGATAGTTTAAACACAAGGATAGTTAAACACAAGGATAGTTAAAAAGAAAAAAAAATATATTATTTATTTATTAAAAACAAAAAAATAACTAAAAAACATAAAAAAAAAAAAAAAAAAGATGGTAGAAAGGTAAATTTGGAGGAATACATAAATAAATAAATAAATAAAAACATGTTTTATACGTTAGGTCTATTTAAAACCATCAATTATTTGACCTAGAATAAATAATTTTTTTTAAACAGATGTTTTAGATATTTTTTTAAATGATCTTTTTATAATATTATATTTAGTAAAACATTATATGTTTAGATAAAAAAAACATAAGTAATAGACACTTATTAATTTAAAGCCAAACTAATATTAACCCATAAATGAAAATACTAATTAATATTCTTAGATCATCCACGATAACAATGCAATTCGACTATACTTTTTTATGTCACGTAACTAAAACAAAAATCTCAAAATATGTTCATAATTTAAAAGCTTTTGGCTAAGTTTTTACTAAATTAAAATAATAAAAAGAAAGATATGGCCACAGACTAAACGGTTGAAAAATCTTTTGTTTAAAAAAATCTATGATATAAGAGTTTTCTTCATTAGAAAACTTAAAATGATTTTTCTTTTCATTTCCACAATAAAAAAGATTTTTATTTTTTTTCGACATTATAAGATGACTATTTACAAGTTATTGAAAACATATAGGATCCCACTAAATCGTTGAAAAACCCTTGCCAACAAATTAGTAATTGACAAGTTTTTGAAAAAACTTTTCTAAATGGAGTTTTAAGTTTTCATAATTGAAAAAATCCACATAAATCGAGAGAAATCATCAACACATAACAAAAAATAATTGTGACCATCGGAAGAGGTCACAAGTGCGGGGGCCCAAACATCTCACACGACATGATCTAAAAACTTTTTGCTATTAAAAGTAGAAGTAGATAAATGAAGTTTAGATGATTTGCCAATATGACAAGAATTACAAAAAGAATTTGTTGAACTAGAAACAGGTAAACAATATTTAGAAAACATAAACTTCAAAAATTACGGATGAGGATGCATGAGCCGATGATGCCAAGTGTCAGAAGGGGTTTTAAGAGTAGTAAAAGCAACTTTTGGAAGATGCTGAAAAGAAGAAAGGCAAATGGAGTAGAGCCTGTTGTTACTTGCACCTGTGAGGAGGATAGTTTTGGTAGAATTGTCCTTCACAATAAAAAAGAAGAGTGAAATTCAAATAAAAATTCATTATCTAAGCAGAATTTTTGGACATAAAGAAGGTTCTTTTTATTTCAGCAACATGAAGAATATTGGACAAGGAAAAAGTGTTTGAAGGTGAATAAAAATTAAAAGAACCAATATGAAAAATAGGTAAACCCATATCATTGCCAACATGAAAAGCATCCTCACCAAAATAGGATGTATGATTGTTAATGAGGGAGAGATCATGAGAAACATGGTTATTGGAGCCAGTGTCTGGAAGCCAGGTGGTAGTTTGAGAGCGATTTTCTGCAAAATTTGCAAAGGGTTGTGGGTGGGAGCGGATGGTGGTAGGATCACAGTTAGGACACTGGGATGAAATGTGGCCAATACCGCATCGGTTACATGTTCCATACATGTTGTTTCGAGTGGAAGCCCATGAGAACTGACTCCTAGTACCACCTGATGTGGGGTTATAGTTGCCTCGACCACGACGATTGTTGGAGCCGCGACCTCGAGAGGGTTGCGACCGGCCGACATAGAAGGCTTGAGGAGAGGGAGCTTGGTTGAGTTGAATTCTGAGTTGGGAAACAAGTTGTTGAAGAGCATGTAGGTGATGAGGTGATAGGGGTAGTGGTGAATGGAGTGGACCAGTTGGATAAGGTGGCGGTAAAATCTTGGACATGAGCAACCGTGTGTGAGTTTTTCTTGATCATAAAGTCATGATCAACTAGAAGACCATGGAGATCTTGAAAAGAAGTAGGTGATTGTCGAGCAAGGAGAGTGGATTTAAGACCATTGTATTCCTCACGAAGACCAGAAATCACCAATATAACAAGGTCTTTCTCCTTGACAGGTTCTCCAATGTTTGCCAAGGCGTCAAAGTATTCTTGAGCACGAAGAAGGTAAGTAGAAGTGGTTTCATCGGCTTTCATATCCAATTTAAGAAGCTGAGTTTTGAGTGTGTATTCCCTGGAGGAAGATTGTGGTGCACATGCTCGTTGTAGAGAGAGCCAAAGATCTTTAGATGTCGTTTAACATTTATTTAAAATGATACACTTAAGTTTAATAAAAACTAAAAAAATAAAGAAAGTTAGATAATGTGATTAAAAATTAGATAATTAACACAAAAATGATGTGTTCATAAACTTTACCTATCAGTCTTTATTGAAACTGGTCCCATGTTGATCTTGTGTCGGTTTCGAACGATATGATAATTTTTGGGATTGGTCTCGAAACGATCCAATTTTTTTCAATCCTGTCTTGTTTTAGACCAATTCGGTTCAGGTCCTTCTTTGGGTTTTGTTCGAAACTGATATTTTTGTGCATGTCTAATTATGGTTATTGTTGTTTTTCATTGGTTGAAATTCATAGACTACACTAAAATATTTAAAAAAAAAAACTCTCTCCATTGAATTCATTGTAAAAATGCTCACTTTAAAAAATCTCTCACAATAGATGATAAGTTTTTCAAAGCTTTATAATTTTGAAAAAGTTAAATAAAAAAAAACTTATATTTTAACTTCTCTTAAAGCATCATGAATCACCGACTTTATCTATAATTTTTTGTTTTCTTAGGTATTTTTTCCACTGAATTTGTCAAATAAAATAAAAAAAATTACAAAACTAACTATTTTCTTTAATTATTTTTTAGTTTTTAGCAAAAAATTAACATTTATCTCAAAATAGCCACTGAAACCGTAGGTGATTAAGAAACCTACGATCAATGCAAGATTGACTATGGTCAACATTGTGTTGACTACTCTTTCAGACAATGAGCTACTGTCATGAGTCGTCCACTGTTTTAAGGCCCGTTAGCCTATAATATATAAAGTTGAAAATTTTCATTTTTGCTCATTTTTTGTGTTTTTGAACTTAAGAAAAATCCTTTCAACGGAGCCTTCAAAGAACGACCAAACATACGGTGTACAAACAATCAACGTATATTCTTTTAGAACAACAGTTTATTATATGTCGGTGACAGAACTCGAAACCTCCTTGTTAGTAACTCTTTGTTAGTCATCTAGTTAGTCAAATGGCTAGCTTTAGCTTGTAATAATATATTACATACATGAAATTACATATATTATAATATCATGTTTTTTTAAAATAAAAGTAATTATAAATTATTATGTTTATAGTTATACAAATAAGGAAATTCTATGATCATTACGAATTTATCATTTAATATTAATACTTAAAATGATAATACTTATAATTAAATAATATAAGGAAGTAGAAAGAAATATTGCTAAATAAGTGAGCTATTTATATAATTCACCGAAAAAGAATAATTTATTTCAATGTTAAAAAGCTCTATTTATATAATTCACTCAAAAATAAGTGAGCTATTTATATAATTCACTCAAAAAGAATAATTTATTTCAATGTTAAAAAGCTCGATTTTTTTTAATTTTTATGAAATGCAAATCCCATTCAAATATTTTAATTGTCATCGTACAATAAGTGAGATGGCAAACGGGCAACAAGCTGTGCCTCTAAGCCTTTTTGAATGGTAAAACTAACTCTTTTAAAGACTACATCCGAATATCTAGAGATATAACATTACTATGTATGATTCGTTGTACTCTTTTAAGAAGCTCTACCGCATCCAGTGCGAGGAAACCAAACGTATCAAATGCAAATGGTATGAACACGTGTTGATTTTTCATGCACAATTTCTCATGTTTGGTGACTTTGCCTAGGACTGTTAATCGGGTCAACCCGATCGGGTTTCGGGTTAGACGGGTCGGGTTAATCGGGTTTTCACAAAAAAAAAAATAACCCGACACCCGACCCTATTAAGGTATGGGTTGGTCAGGTTCGGGTTAATCGGGTTTCGGGTTAATAGGGTCGGGTTAGCCGGGTTAGTCGGGTTAATTCACTAAACACTTAATTTAAACATAATATATATAGTTTTTTCAAGAGTGAAACCATTTTTTTTTACTCTTTTCTTAACATCAAGAATGCATACAAATTGAAATAAATTAAAAATAAAAGATCATGGAGCTCATGGTTATTACAGCATACGAGAAATCATGCATACCACAATAGCTAAAAGAGTTCTTCCATTATAAATATTAAATAGATGAACTTTCAAACTCTAGTTAACGATCAACACCATGTAGTTTATTCATGTTTATAGTTAGTTTAAAGTAAAAATAACAATCAAAATAAAATCTTTACTTTCTCAACCGCTCCAATACTTTTGAGATGTGGAGGTTTTATATCTTTTTGGACTTCAAGTTCACAAATGGGAATTACTTGACCCTCATATGCTTCTAGAGTCACAAAATTTTACATTTTCAAAGGGTTTATAGTCTTTTTGTACTGTTCAAATAGAGAGCAGTGGAATATGTAAAGGTTGTGAATTCCTAACCGGGTTATTCGGGTTGACCCGAAACCCGATTTTTTTTATAAAAATCAACCCTAAACCCGACCTTAACTACAAATCGGATTTGTCGGGTTGACCCGAAACCCGATTTTTTTATAAAAATCAACCCTAAACCCGACCTTAACTACAAATCGGGTTTGTCAGGTTAACCCGAATAACCCGATTTGGAATTTTAACCCTATTGAACCTGACCCTAATTATCTTATTCGGGTTAGGGTCGGGTCGGGTTAATCGGGTTCGTGTTTTTTTTGACACCCCTAACTTTGCATGTAGCTGCTTTTAAAGCAGCATGTCCCGCCGTGAAGCCCCCAACCTTCAGGCCCACGAGAGGGGATACCCCAAGATCCACACATGCGTGTTTCCCTCTGACCCATCCAAAAATCAAAAATGTCAGCAGGTCTGAGGGTTGACCTTCCTTCTGTCGGGTCAGTCACGAAATTAACAGGTGCCTCTTTCTTAGCAGAAACCCCCGCACGCTTAAATATGTCAAACAAAACATCCCTAACCATATCATGCATGTATTTGAACCCCGGGAGTTCTTTACAGTGAACTGCATGCTCTCCAAAAGAGTCCAAACATGCCTTGCGACACACAGGACATATCTCGTCAGCTGGGAATATGGGAATCATGAGTCGATATTTGAAAATAGTATGATACTCCACGGGAGACATGTGTTGGCCAAACCCATCTATAGGGATAGCCAGAAGAAAATCTTGAGTATGTGGTGCACGTAAGCATTGGAAAACCGCTTTCTGCCAAGCCGTCATGTCGAGATGCACTTCCATATCTTGGACAATTTTACGAAAAAGGGCACTCGCTAGTGTATTCTGGGATTTTTTTTAGGGGGGGGGGTGTCTTTAGTAGTAAAATTGTTAAGGTCAAAATATGGAAGCTTGTTGCGAAGGGATGCCAAGCCACAATCATAATCAGAATTCATACCATGTATACCGCTATCTCGTAAGATGTGGTCTTGCAATACCCAAGATTAGGCCCTTGAGGCAACAAAAGCATAGAAGGTAGCCTCTACTGCCGTGTATAAACCCAAACCCCCAAACCTAATGAATAAGGAAGCAATTCGCCATTGTAGGTCACCAAAGAAAGGGCCCCTACAAACCACAACGTCCTCAATCGCCCCGCACAGTCCATTGTCAAAGAATATTGCCGCCTCCTCCATGTGAACGGGTTGGCACGTCCTCAACCCAAAGAAAAGCTTAGCAATACCCATACAAGACCGAAGAAGAAGGAGCTCACTCTGGGTGTTAAACAATTGTGGAAGAAGGTGCATCAAATTCACAACGTTTTCGGCTCTCTTTATGGCTAAGTTGCGAATGAAAGTAGCATCTCTACTAACAGCCCCCGCAAGAAGTTTCACTCCCAAAGGCGGCCTCCCAATGTCTGGCGGAAATAGCCCCTCTCGTAACTTCCTACCATCACACGAGGGCCAAAAGAGCTCGGTTTTCTTGATATTCAGCCGAAGGCCCAATTTTGGGCCAATCAACCGTAATGATGTCCAATGCTTTGGCCACCTCCTCCGAGTCTCTGATAAGTGTGCCATCATCCAAGTACCATGCATGGAGAAGAAGCTTGTAATTGTCTCTAATCTTATGCAAGAGCGGGTGTAACACAATGGCAAAGAGAAATGATCCTAAGAGGTCTCCTTGCTGAACCCCAGTAGAAGACCGAATATGTGTGTTGCCTAGATATAACCTTGCTGGTTGACCATATAAGAATTCTACCCACAAGGAAATAAAGGGACACCTCAATCTGGCCTCATGAAGTAATGCAGATCTGTCAACAAGGTTAAAGGAATTAGAGAAGTCCACGGTAAGCATGGAAAGAGATTTGTCATCATGACGCTTACTCAACAACCTATTGGCGCTATGTAAAACGGCTTCAGTGCCACCCGACACCCCGACTCCGAACTGAAAATCATTGAGATACGTGGCCATTTCTTTACCAACCCCTTTTCATGGCCAACTTGGAAACCAAACGTCTCCATATAGTACCTACTGCAATAGGTCATATTCCCTTGTCAGGTTTTAAGAGCAGCGTGAGAGGAGCAGAGGCAACAAATTCTGTCAAGCTCGAAGTGCATCTTCCCCCTAGCCATAGATTAACCACATAAGTAATAGCATGTAGGAGGTCTTTGGCTATAGCCGAACCTTCTCCACAAAGGAAATCTAAAATGTATTGAGCTCTCAACCCATCCCTCCCACACAAGGTACCTTTAAGGAAGGATTTAATTCCCCAAAGGACATTGTCAACACCCACTACCAGGGGAGGTTATGAAAATATGGTGTTGGGCATGGAAGGCGGTGGCTTGTATGGATGCTTATCCTCTAATGCCTTCGTGGTATCACCCCCAAATGGAGCAACCCCCGAAGAACATAAAACTTTCACTGCTGCTGCAAAATGTCCATCGGCAACCTTATGAAGACATTGTCTAACATTGGTGCTTTCCAGTGTTCTTTTCTACTGAATGTACTCTTTTTTTTATCTTGTTGCTCCAGTCTTGCATTGTCAACTAAGTTTTTAACTAGCTTGGCGATACCGTCTTCAGTCCACCAAGTAGCTAAACGCTCAAGATATTACGATGTTGCAAAGACTTCCTGTTTCCAGACCTACTTTCTTGCCTATTCTTGGGCCTGAACACCTAAAGAGTACACCTAGGAAGAATTAACAAAGAAACCCACGCTTCAACGGATCCGGGATGAGCAACCACCTTGGAAAGGGCTGCTTTCAAAGCCTGAGAGAAAGCCATACGACAGTTATGAGGGATGCTTTTGACAGTGGTGATAGGTAGCTTAAAAACACGATCAAGTAGTTGAGCATCCATCACCAACCCATCATTGAGGTTGGCTTCCGGTTCATTGGGTAGCGGCTTTAGAATGCCAACAATATGCATGGTCATGTCATCAGCCTCGTTAATAAACTTAATCAAGCCACCCGGGTGGTGACATGAATGACTCAGGGCATGAAGCTTCATGCAATCCCCACATATCCATTGACCAAACTCCTTCAAAGTTGCTGCCACAGACATAAACAATCCAATATCGGAAGTAATAGCCTCCCGTAACACAACTCTGCGTTCATCTGTATGGAGGTGTAAGCTCTTGAGATGGGATATCATACAAGAATTTCCTCTACTTCCAACAATACCATTGAGGCAACAGTGAAACCCTCGAAAAGGACACGACCAAGCCCCACTCTCAAAGGAATGAGAGGACGCCATAAACCAACAAATAAAGTTTATTTAAGCCTCAAGGTGAGACCTAAAATTAGAAGCACTAACCCAAAAGAAAAAGTGACACTCCAACAAAAGGCTGGAGTGTGCACAATGGAACCCACACCGGATAGAATCTCTACATCAACTTGATTCGAAAATTGGCAACAACACTTGAAAAACTTAGGCATTTAATCAAACACTTGGCGGGCAGAAAAAGAAACACCTTGTTTGCATCGCCAAGACTTAAATTTTTTTTCCCAAATACAATTCGGATTCCATCGATCAAAGAAACTTTTCTCAATGTTTGTTATGTTGTTCATCACCAACACCAATCCCACGAGATCATCCATCCCTTCTTTCGAGAGAATTACTTCAATGGCCGAAGCATAAACAACCCAAAATTCATGGCTTCTAGAACCCACTTAACAGATCTCGGAAGCATCACCAACGTCGATTACGGTTTTGAAGGCTGATTTTCGATAAATTCGTAGGACATATAAATTCCGAACGATCATACACGAAGCATCGAACAACAAGATCTAATTTGATTCTTGATAATTCCATTTCGATTTCGTTGTACAATTCCAAATTCGGTTTTGATATTCCTCAATTCCGAAACCTATTGACACAAAGGAATCGATTTCCGATTTCGATTTTAAAGCGTGAAATCTCGATTCCAGATTTCAATGGAATACCCACTGAGACCCTGTGAAGTCGATTCCGAGTCTAAATCATCACAGAACATCCGAAATAAAAATAAGAAAAATTAAATATTTTTTTAACCTTTATTTTTTATTTTTCTTTATACTCATATAAAATAATAATTTATAAAATCTATTAATTTTTTATTTTAATAATTTTTTTTATTTTAACTCATATCCTGATCTAATAAATAGAAACAAAAGTTAAAAAGATATTTGATTTCTATAAAAATAATGTCCTATATTTTAAAACAAGATTGACGAAGGAATTGAATTCTTTACAAATCATTTAATTAATGTATTATACTTAATATGAAAAAATATATATACAGAGAGATATCTCTTGGGAACATATCTTTCTGACTAAGAAGACATTCCGTACAATAAGAGTCAACGTCGGTGTCAGCCTTTTCTTACACAATCCTCTGTTTCCATATATTTTTCTATTTCCGCTTCTACCCCTATTCCCCTTCAATTATTCTTATTTTTTTCTTTTTAAAATGAAGGTTTATAATAATAAAACAACCAAGCATTTCTAATTTGAAAAACAAAAACGTAGATTTTATTTTTACTTTTAAGAATTCATTCTTCATAACAATATATTCAGACAATATTACATAAATGGTCAATATGATAGATCCCTAACCGGTAGGGGTGAACATGGTACGATTCGGTGCGGTATTTGGCCAAAACCGAACTGAAAACCGCAACTTCGGTTTTTTTAAGTTTAGAAACTGCACCGTATGGTTTTTATGCGGTTCAGTTTTTTGCGGTTCGGTTTTTTCTTTGCGGTTTTTTGAGAAACTTTATGTAGAGATAAGAAGCGCCCAAATTTTTCATTCCCAACAATATGCGACTTTTCAAAGATGTGGGTTAAAAGTCATAGACTTGACTCTCTTATTGAAATGTTAGAATGGTGAAGGTTTTATATCAAATACGATTAGGGATACTCTTATAAGGCTGTCAAATTAAAGCCTAAATGATATTTTGGAGATGAAGCGATATCACCACCTCTTGGTTTGAAATAAAATAACATAATCACTCATCCAACATGCTTATAATGCTTGAACATAATACAAATTAAATATAATATTTGTTTCACATGTACATACGATAATATCAATTGATGTATTCATAAAAATGATACTATGTTCACTAGTACTTTTAATATTAAAATGTTCAAAAATATAATAAACATTATTTGTTTTTGTAAATATAACTATATGTATGTTTAAAAAATATACAATTATCCTCTGATAAGATATATATATATATATATATATATATATATATATATATATATATATATATATATATATATATATATATATATATATATATATATATATATATTCGGTGCGGTTCGGTTTTTTGCGGTTTTGCAAGACTAAAAACCGCACCATCGGTTTTCATTTCGTTTTCGGTTTTTTGGTTTCGGTTTATGCTGTTTTTTTTTTAGTTTTTTCGGTTTGCGGTTCGGTTTTTGCTCACCCCTACTAACCGGTTTTTGTTAATTCTTTTTGACAATTGGGCCATTGTGGTTTATAACCTTGTATTAATTGTCATTTTTGCTCACATTGTCATTTTTAACTGTTAGAACATATCACATGCCTCACATGTGGGTATAGTTTGGTCTTTTCATCTTTGGACCTCATTTAACACTTCTTAGGCTTAATGTATGTAATTAACCACTAAGATGACAAACACAAATACACCCCAAGAAACCCCCTTCCTCTCTACTCTGCTCTCACCACCATCAGAACAGAACAACAAAAAGGAATTCCCTTAATTCTTGCATTCTTGTTTATGAAATTAGGGTTTACAAGCAAGCATGATATTTGTATGTGGAATCTACATGGTATGTGTCACACCCCCAAACCGGAACGGCGGAAACGTTCGAGGGCGGAGGACGTCATGTTTAGTATCACAACACATGCATCATAGTAATCAAAGTAACGAACAACCATTGCATTAATATTAAAGTGTTTACAAAGTATGTGAATCACAAAAAATTGACTCCAAAAGTAAATAACAAAACAAGAAATGAAGCCCCTATACTCCATCTTCTGAATCCCAGAGCGCGTACCTGTCCACTTGTCACACCCCAAAACCGGAACGGCGAAAATGTTCTGGGGCGGAGGACGTCATGCGTAGTATCACAACAATTGTGTCATAGCAAGCATAGTAAACACAACCAAACATTGAATACATATATGAACAAGGTTCACATTGTCTTAGTACATAGTTTTGTTCATATCCAAAGTAAAATAGAAAGACGTGACTCTAACGCTCCGACTTCTCCAATCTCCTAAAAGTACATGTCTACTAATCCCCTGAGAATACAAGCAGTTTTGAAAGAATATCAACATAAAGCTGGTGAGTTCATAAGCATGTAGTTTTGGTGGAAAATGTTTCTTTGATTCTTTTGAAAAGTGTTCCTCAAGAAAATCCTATATTTTCTTATGAAAAGGGTGTTTGAAAACCCATTCCTTCCATGACTTCCCGATTCATACAAGGTATGCACAATCCAAGGAGTCGTGGAATTAATATGAATATCCGTTAGTTACATGTAAAAACAAATACTTTAAAGAAAAGCCGAGTTATCCTGGGAAAATCCTATATTTTCCTTAAAAACATGTTATCCGTCCTAGAGGTAGAGATGCAAGTTTAGAAATCCCTGATTAGTATTAGTGTATTTATGAAAATAGTTTTATTACTCAAAATAAAACAATGAAGAGTAGGGTCTGTTAACCAAAGTTAGTTTATACTTATTTTCGAGTCGTATAACCATACTTGGTATGACCGAGAGACCTTTATAATGTTCTTCAGGCGTTAAGCTAAATGACATTTTTCACCACAGGCATGTCCGACTAACTGTAGCTAGCAGTTCTGGTGTGGGATTGCCAGTCTCGAATATATCTATTCACAAATCTCACGTTCTCCCTCCAGGAGACTCTGGTTATACTAAAAGGATTTATCCCTGTACACCTAAGGGTACAGTATTGAAGTAGCGCCTGACAATTCGGTATAATCTAGTTCACTAGCGGGAAACCGTATAAAGCAGTAACTATTGTTGAATAATTGTACTTTATACTCCTGAGAAAATATATAACATAAACTAAATCTGCCATAGTTTATACATATTCATTTATGAAGTCTGATTTGGTAGAGACTGCCTAGAGTGTTATCCCAAACTATACCCATTATAGTTTATTAGAGTTGATAAAGAAAATGCTTTGTAGAAACCTTTCTGAAAGCGATGAAGTTAGATTTCCAAATTAAAAGTTTCCCTTATGCTCAACATATTACATAAAGGGATAAAATATCCGAATATGTTATTAAATATGGAAATCATTAACTGTATAAGTTTAAAAACTAATATAATACATTGAGTTTGGCTTGTATTCCCCTCCCCCCTGAAAACATTAAAAACTCAGAAAAATGTAGGTGTATGAACTCACCGTTTGACGTTTGCTTCGAATGTAAGATCGTTAGGGATGTTGAGTGTCAAGTGCAACCTCGAGCACAAACGGACCCTATTTAACATATAACGATGTATGGACATAATTAGTGTATAATACAACTAATCATGATAAGCGACACCCTACGGGACTAGGAAACACTTGGGACAAGTGTTACAATCACATATGATTATATGAAGGGAGTGTAAGGCCACACAAAAGAGTGTGTGGCCGGAGTGTGTGGTCGGATTGTGTGGTCAGAGTGTATGGTCGTGGTGTGTGGTCGGAGTGTGCTACCACACAAGGAGTGTGCTGCCATACACAGGTGTGTGCGGTGGTACACCCCACACAAAGATGTCCAAAATGCCAAATCTAGGGTGTAGCAAGGCTAGTTTCATGTCTAACTTGAATATGTAAGTCCAACTCTCACTTTGGACGGTCTTTTAGTAGTGTGCGGCCCACCTTATGAAGGTGTGTGGCCACACTCCTTCAAATAATGAAGAACATGATGATTCAAGGCTTAGATCAATAGGTACTTCATGTATGATGAGCTAGGTGATGGAAAACTCACGTTTTTGAGGCCTTGGGAGGGTTTGCGGTTGAAGACTCTTGAGAGAAAAGGAGTAGTGTGCTGCCAAGGAGTGAAAGGAATGAAGGGGATGGGTCTACCCTTTATATAGGATGGGTGTGTGGCCATGAGGGGTGTGTACAGCCGTACACCCATGTGTGCGGCCGTACACTCCTCCAAGAAGGGTGTATGGTCCGGTTTTGACATTATATGACTTGTCGACTCATTCCTCACTTCAACCTTGACTGTATCCAAGCTTAGAATACTTGAAATTGATTGGGGGGGGGGGGTACCTCTGTTTCTTATATTCTTGTGCTTCCTAATGAATTCAAGTTCCTGCTTGACTTTCCAACGTACCATCACTATAGGGATGTGACGTTACTTCTTTCAATTGAATTCCTGCTCCATGAATTTGATTGATCCCCCCAATGAAGCGTAGACTCTCGTCTAGCTCGATATCGTCGAGGGGAACCACAAGTGTCTTATCGGACATACACTTATTTAGGTTTGACACGTGGGGGGTGAGATGAACGTTGCTGAGCGTTGTAGTTTGTACGCTACGGGACCGATCCTAGCAAGGATCTCAGGCGATCCAACATATCTTGAATTTAGCTTACTATGCTTTCCGAAGTGTATCAGTGTAACAGCCCGGAATTTCAAATATTGATATAATTATGATTTGGGGGTGTTTTAAGAAGGGACTCGGCGAGTTGGAGCCTTGACTCGCCGAGTAGGATCGCAGACCGGGTCGTGGGTTCGCGACTGGACTCGACGAGTCCGATATGGACTCGGCGAGTCGACGCTGTTAGCGAAAAACCCTAACCGTTCAGGTTGGGGCGTATAAGAGGCACTCATTGACCATCATTGTTCAGTTTAGCCTTCTGTGAAGAACCCTAAATCGAGTGGGTGCATCTGGAGCAAAGTCTTAGGACCATTGTTGATCTTGGAAGAATTGTTGTGCAAGGAAGAGAAGGGATTGGCTAAAGGAGCAGCAAGGGAGTCACATTCTGAGGATTGGGGACACAGAGGATTCATTATTCAGGTAAGAACTCGAATTATCCTCTGCTATGTTGATGTGTTATGGGATTAGGGTTTGTGAAACCCATTTGGTGATTAGAGGAATTAGTATGTTGTTACCCAAGTGTTTGTAACCCAGTAATAGGATGATTAGAGGTCCAGAAGGTCCCATGATTGTGTATTTCGGGACCATACGTATTTCAGGAAGCAGTTACTCGTCTGCATGGCATGGACTCGCCGAGTTGTTCTTCAGACTCGGCGAGTAGCTTGAAGATTTACTGGGACTCGCCGAGTTGTTCATCAGACTCGGCGAGTAGAGTCGGGGTGGCCCCGCGATTCTTCCACGAGGACCTCGTCGAGTCAAGAGGGATACTCGACGAGTAGAAAGGGATTCTGCAGGAATTGGTGAGGACGACTAGACTCGCCGAGTCGCCAGGGAACTCGCCGAGTCCAGTCGAGCTGACAATGGACTGTTGACCAGAGTTGACTGGTGTGATTTCTTAGGGTCAGTTAACGTGGAAGATAGAAGTATTGATAAGGGATATATGATGTTACAGGGAGCTTGTAGCTCGGAGTATCAAGTGCAAGGGACTTTAGGAGTTGCTATCTTCTAGTGTCCGCAAGGTGAGTCTTCTCACTATACTGTACCCGGAAGGGTTTGACTGTGTGACCGGAAGGTCGGATATGATATGTGATATGTATGCTGTATGTGGTATGTTATATGTTATATGTGCTATGTATGTTTTGGGCCGGAAGGCGAATATGTTATGGGCCGGAAGGCGATATGATGTGTGATGGACCGGAAGGTCGGCGTGGGTAAGGCCGGAAGGTTTACCCAGCAGGGACGGAAGTCCCCTGAGACACATGGACCGGAGGATGTGTGATGGACCGGAAGGTCGGCGTGGGTAAGGCCGGAAGGTTTACCCAGCAGGGACGGAAGTCCCCTGAGACACATGGACCGGAAGGTCGGGCCGGAAGGCGTATGTGCGTAAGGTATATTGGGGAACTCACTAAGCTTCGTGCTTACGTTGTTTATGTTATGTTGTTTCAGGTTCTTACAGTGACACGGGATGGCAACGGTTCGATTGTACACACCGAAGAAAGAGTTGTGTTTGGGAGGATCCTGGTCTTCTATTATAATGAAAATGAAACTATGTTTGTAATTCGAATGTGAATAAAGTTTTAAACAAGTGTTTTTAATATTAAATTGGTCGTTTAAATGAAAATTTTGTTTTTGGAAATCACGGTGTTACAAATTGGTATCAGAGCCTTGGTTTGAGGGATTCGGACGCGCCTACGGGTAAATCTGGACTCAAACTGAGGAAGTAAGAAAAAGTTTTCCAAATAAATGGTTTTCTAAAAGTGAATAAGAGTTCAAAGAGAAAGCAAGAAAGAGCAGTGTGTACAATCAGCCAGAGCCAAACGGTGATTTCCCAAAATACTCTTACTTTTGTATTATGAAATATCTATTATGCACTTTATGAGATATTATTGCATGCTAGAGACAGGCTAGGTATTTCACATCTTAGGACTAGAGTGGCCTGATTTGTGATGCCTTAGTCTAGGGTTTGCTGTTATATGTGCATTATGCTTTTGTGTGCATGTGATGAGTGAGAGTATCTAGTTGGAACGCACAAGGGGTAAAGCTACGGGGTACAGAGGTACTTCCGAGGATGAGCCGAGAAGGTGGAGCTACCACAGATGGGGAGTCCTATGTATGCTTCAATGCTCGAATGCTGCTTGCTTTGTGCTTTGTGGAGTTGTCGATGATGGGAGTTAGCTACTAAGTGAGTATGACGATACTCAGGAGGTAGAGGGCTGGCATCATTAGGAACTCTTCAGCAGTTGATAGCAAAGAAGTGGGAGGACGGCGGAAGGGACTAGGGAGTAAACCTAGCCAGATGAGTGCGCGGGTAGAGTAGAAGATTTCGCTGGGAAGCGAGCACGCGCGATGAGATGGGTGAAAGAGCAGGTTTATCAGCTACTTAGGAACTCTGGGATGGTCCGTGTGGAAAGTATGGGTAGATGTGGCAGGTAGTATGGGCCCGTACTACTGAAAGCAGAGGACCCATACTTGATACAGGGGGCATTCTGAAGGTCCTAAGGAACAGATTGAGGGGTGATGTTATGGTTCGGATACCATACATCGGAGCGGATACAGAGTGATGTTATGGTCAGGGCACCATACATCGGAACAGATTGAGATAGATGTTGTAGTTCGAGTGCTACACATTGGAGCAGATTGAGAAGTGGTGCTATGGTTCAGGTACCATACACCGAAGCATGTTGAGGAGGGATGTCATGGGATGAGTACCATGGTTCGTAGTGGGTGGTGCTTGTGGCTATCTTGTTATCCGGTTATCGATCGGACGAGCACGAGCGAGCGGGATGCGAGGATTCGCGAGATCCGGCGTGATGAGGTTGCTGCATTGTTGCGGGTTGAGTCGCCAGAATTGTTTGGGTCGATCAGGACCACTATGATTGAAGTAGTTTGATGAGCGATGTGTGGCTTTCGCAGAGACGGCTGCCGCGGCGGTTACAGCGGCTGTAGCAACGGCAAAGAAAGGGACTAGTCGGGGTTTTCAGTATCGGGACTTCTATTATGCGAAGCCTCCCACATTCGATGGAGTTCAGGACTCGATTGTTGCTATGAGATGGTTACCAGACATGGAGGGGTGTTTCTCCACGAGTTTATGCCCTGCTAATCAGAGGGTGGGGTGTGCTCTGAACCTATTGAGGCTCGGGGCGAAGGATTGGTGGAGGTTGACCACGAGGTCATTTTCCGATGCGCAGAGGGCTGCGGTTTCATGGGATCAATTCAGAGGGATGTCCAGTACTCGCTATGTTCCGCGAGATGAAAAGGAGAGATTGGCTCGGGAAATTCCTTGAGCTGAAGCAGGATTTGGAGTCGGTGACTGAGATCACCAGGATGTTTATTGGGAGGGCGATGTTTTGCCCTAAGTTCGCTTCGGAGCAGGCTCAGATACCCCGATATCTGAGTATGCTCAAGGGGGTATCAGACAGTTCGTGTCTGCGCGGAGGTGCGAGACCCTGTTAGAGGTTGAGTTGCAGTTGCGTGAGCTGAGGCAGGCCCGATGCAGTCGCAGTCGGCGCCGAAACGGTTCAAGACCGTAGACGTTGGAATGGGGGATCGGAGCAGCCACACTTGTGGGAAGTGTGGGAGGAGTCACACCGGAGTTGCTGGTCCGGTGGTGCATGCCACAAGTGCGGAAAAGAGGGGCACTATGCGCGGGATTGTCGGCAGTCAATGCCGATTCGGGATTTGGGGATTTGTCATCATTATCGGCAGGTTGGACATTTGAGGGTCAACTGTCCACAGCTTTTTGCAGGATCGGTGCAGGCTCTAGCACCGGCCACCTTGAGGAGTTCAGGAGGAGGACAGGATGGGGCAGAGCCCAAGGGCTCAGGGTTGTGCTTATCGGCTTGCGGCAGAGGGAGACGGAGCAGTGCCAGAGGCAGCTGCGGGTATGATGCTCTCTTGATGTCTTGACTAGCTGGCGTTGATTGTGGCGTATTGTTTGTGCTGGTGTCTGGTGTGGATTTCGATGCGGTATTCGTTGTTTCGCGGGTTTGGCATGGTTATGGATTGGTGCTTCAGGTTTTCGCTTGGCATTCGTTGTTCCCTGATGGTTTAGTATGATTATAGTTTGGTGTTTTGGTGCCGGTAGCCTTGGGTGGTTTTCGATGCGATAATCAACCTTTGGCGGGTTGTGGGTTTGGTTATGGGTTATTGCTTGGGAATTCCGTTGTTCATCGTTCGTGAGGGTTGATAGTGGAGATGCGACACTGGGTTGAATGACGGGTAGCATCTGCAGTTGTGGGGTGGATAATTGAAAGATCGGATTCTTTTGAGCGGATTGATCAAGGAGGAGATGTGTTTTGCTGAGGGTTGCTTACGCTTGTGGGAAGCAGTCAGTGGGTAAACGTTCTCTTTGTGCAGGATGGTTCCGAAGGGTCGCTAGTGACGATCGGTGGCAGTTAGTCAGTGCTTTAGTGGGGGAGAATTGTAAAATTCTCCGGGAGATCGATGAGTATGTGAGGGTGCTTAGCTGTTGGGATTCAACAGTGTTTGTCAGAGCAGAGTATAGGCCGACGAGAGCGAGTGTTGAGTATGCGGGGCGAGATACAGACCTAGGGAATTTGATTGTGGAGGCCTGAGAGGAGGTCGGGATCAAGCTTGAGTAAGTAATCGGAGTTTTGCGATCAGAGTATTGGTACGTTTGAGATACGTGATGGGTTGTACTGCACTAATCCCACGGGATTATGTAGTGCATGTTTCTAGAGCTGGAACCGGAAGGTTCCCAGAGTTAGAACCTGAGGGTTCGCAGAGTTGGGTGTACGGACCCACAGAGATATAGCCTCGAGTGGCCAGTATGTGTTATGAGAGTCGGTCCAGTCATACTGGAGACTCTGTTGGTATTGCTGAATTAGTTTGAGATTTGCGGATCGCGTATGTTGCAGTGTGATTGCATTGGAAGGTCTGGCCCCGGGTTAGTGATCTTGTTTAGCTGAGGCAGTGATTTTGATGATTGGAGAGAGTGCATGGGATTGAGAGCCCCTGCAATGGGAACCAGAGTATGTGGATAGCGGTTACGCGGAAAGGGTGGTGCCGCTTGGGGCGAGCACCGTGGCACCGGGTGGAGTGGCATTATGGCCAAGAGGGTTCCTTGGAAAAAGGAAAAGAGGAAGGTGTAACTCCGAAGGGGTGCAAGTTCACGAAAGTGAAAGCTGCAGAGCAGAGTTATGATTAGAGTATTTCGAGTATGGTTTTGAGGTTCGTGTTCGCGGCAGTGGAGTAGGAATCCATCCGATTGGGATGTCTGTTGAGGCTCAGAAGGGATGCATGGAGAGAGAAAATTTTAAATTCTCAGTGTGAATCTGATCGGAGTGTAGGGTGGACGTAGTGATTCATCTTGGGAGATGTTCGAGGATATCATCAGTGTATCGGGTCTTTCCACCTGCGGGTGTTGGGACTAGTTCAGTATGTGTATGTGATGGAGAATGGATCTCTCAGTCGGTCCGGAATGGACAAAGTGGGTTTTGGATCGGGGATCCGGTGGTTCAGGGTTTCCTAACCCTTATGGGTCGAGTGATCGTGGAAATTTAGAGCAGGGTTGCATCTTGGGTAATTTTCAGTTACAGAGAGTGATGAGCAGTTCAGAGTTCGTACTTTAGTTGACAAGGCAGACTCAGCAGGTTAAAGGAAGTTAGTGACCGCCCAGAGCCGACAGGAAAGTTATGCAGACAGACGCCTATCCGAGCGTGAGTTTCAGGTCGGTGACTTCGTACTCTTGAAGGCCTCTCCTTGGAGAGGAGTGATTCGATTCAAGAAGAGGGGCAAGTTGGGGCCCCGGTATATTGGGCCTTTTCATGTGATTGCGGGGGTAGGCCTGAGGGTCTACCGGTTGTAGTTGCCCTCGGATTTGAGACAAATCCATGATATTTCATGAGTCGCAACTGAGGAAGTGTATAGCCGATGAGTCGGCAGTGATTCCATTAGAGGGTATTCAGGTGGATGCAAGCTTGAATTATGCCGAGAAGCCAGTGGCCATCAGAGAACGGAAGATCGAGGTTCTGAAGAATAAGGAGATACCTCGGGTGTTAGTTCAGTGGCAGCATCGGAGGGGATCGGAAATGAACTGTGATCTGGAATGTGGTATGTGGGAGCAGAATTCGGGGCTATTTTCAGAGTGAGACTTCGAGGGCGAAGTCTAGTTCTAGTGGGGGAGAGTTGTAACAGCCCGGAATTTCAAATATTGATATAATTATGATTTGGGGGTGTTTTAAGAAGGGACTCGGCGAGTTGGAGCCTTGACTCGCCGAGTAGGATCGCAGACCGGGTCGTGGGTTCGCGACTGGACTCGACGAGTCCGATATGGACTCGGCGAGTCGACGCTGTTAGCGAAAAACCCTAACCGTTCAGGTTGGGGCGTATGAGAGGCACTCATTGACCATCATTGTTCAGTTTAGCCTTCTGTGAAGAACCCTAAATCGAGTGGGTGCATCTGGAGCAAAGTCTTAGGACCATTGTTGATCTTGGAAGAATTGTTGTGCAAGGAAGAGAAGGGATTGGCTAAAGGAGCAGCAAGGGAGTCACATTCTGAGGATTGGGGACACAGAGGATTCATTATTCAGGTAAGAACTCGAATTATCCTCTGCTATGTTGATGTGTTATGGGATTAGGGTTTGTGAAACCCATTTGGTGATTAGAGGAATTAGTATGTTGTTACCCAAGTGTTTGTAACCCAGTAATAGGATGATTAGAGGTCCAGAAGGTCCCATGATTGTGTATTTCGGGACCATACGTATTTCAGGAAGCAGTTACTCGTCTGCATGGCATGGACTCGCCGAGTTGTTCTTCAGACTCGGCGAGTAGCTTGAAGATTTACTGGGACTCGCCGAGTTGTTCATCAGACTCGGCGAGTAGAGTCGGGGTGGCCCCGCGATTCTTCCACGAGGACCTCGTCGAGTCAAGAGGGATACTCGACGAGTAGAAAGGGATTCTGCAGGAATTGGTGAGGACGACTAGACTCGCCGAGTCGCCAGGGAACTCGCCGAGTCCAGTCGAGCTGACAATGGACTGTTGACCAGAGTTGACTGGTGTGATTTCTTAGGGTCAGTTAACGTGGAAGATAGAAGTATTGATAAGGGATATATGATGTTACAGGGAGCTTGTAGCTCGGAGTATCAAGTGCAAGGGACTTTAGGAGTTGCTATCTTCTAGTGTCCGCAAGGTGAGTCTTCTCACTATACTGTACCCGGAAGGGTTTGACTGTGTGACCGGAAGGTCGGATATGATATGTGATATGTATGCTGTATGTGGTATGTTATATGTTATATGTGCTATGTATGTTTTGGGCCGGAAGGCGAATATGTTATGGGCCGGAAGGCGATATGATGTGTGATGGACCGGAAGGTCGGCGTGGGTAAGGCCGGAAGGTTTACCCAGCAGGGACGGAAGTCCCCTGAGACACATGGACCGGAGGATGTGTGATGGACCGGAAGGTCGGCGTGGGTAAGGCCGGAAGGTTTACCCAGCAGGGACGGAAGTCCCCTGAGACACATGGACCGGAAGGTCGGGCCGGAAGGCGTATGTGCGTAAGGTATATTGGGGAACTCACTAAGCTTCGTGCTTACGTTGTTTATGTTATGTTGTTTCAGGTTCTTACAGTGACACGGGATGGCAACGGTTCGATTGTACACACCGAAGAAAGAGTTGTGTTTGGGAGGATCCTGGTCTTCTATTATAATGAAAATGAAACTATGTTTGTAATTCGAATGTGAATAAAGTTTTAAACAAGTGTTTTTAATATTAAATTGGTCGTTTAAATGAAAATTTTGTTTTTGGAAATCACGGTGTTACAATCAGGCCTTTACAGGGTGATTTCAGGACTAGTGAGAGTACTGTCGTGGACATGACTCTTGACTAGCTTCGTGCGGCGCAACCTTGATGCTGGAATGGTCGCCGTTGTTGCAAGAAAGTTCCACTAAGGGTAGATGAGCATCCTACGATGTATTTATAATTGTCCAGATTGTTCTCTTACTTTTTCCATCTCTTTGTGGATAATACTCTTCGTATGAATACTTTCGGGTTTTCGAAGAGAGATGAATTTTCCGGGGTTTGCATCTAGTTTGTTGTTACGAGCGACGGGAGTTTTGCGATCGAACGATTTAAGACAAAAGAGTCTTCTCGGGGACAAATTGGTTTAATATAACTTAACTTAGTCGAACTAAGTGGGATGTCATTGTAGATTCATAGGTTATGTTAGTTTGGAACAACTGTTTTGTCAGGACATTGATGGCCCTGGGTGAATGTCTCTGGTATTTTCTGTGTTTGAAGTTAACATGTACTACTAACACGTGGGTCCCAATGTTTTGAAACTATGAACTTTCATAAAACGGTTCTTAATAGATCTCTTAATGATCGAATGGTGTACACAAGCGTGTATAATTACAACTAACCCTAGCGTATTCACTTATGTTCTCATGATTTGCTTATTAGGGCTTTAAACCATATAAGGATTACATGATTCAATCCGGACGAGATAGTAATCACAATTATGAACAATTATTGGTTTTTTCAGAAATGTACCAAAACAAGGAAGGGTCCTGCGATGCTTCCTCCTTCTCTGAGATCAGACTCCTCCTGTTTCCTCATTATTCTTCTCTGTTGGGCAGTCTCTTTTGAAATGTCCTACACTTCCGCAGAGGTAACATGTTGGACTTGTCCCAACATTGGTAGTCGGAGTGATGAACTTGATTAGGGTCCTACAACCGCGGGAGGTGTGCCCCTTCCTGTTGCATCTAGTGCAATGCAACACTCAGCAGACTCCATGATGATGGTAGTTGCATTTGCTGCAGTGCGGGAGATTTCCACAGTAGGGTATGGTTGGTACCGGAACAACGGGGCTGACTGGGGTGCTGATTGTCCCAATTCGTTGCCTCTCATTAGGTCTTTGGGTTGAAAAACTTCCTTTGAACTTTCGTTTTAGAATGTTAGGTGTGTCCTTTCTATTAGGCACTTGTTGCTAAGATTGGTTAACACCAAGATTTGGATTGACATTAACACTTCCACCCACATTTGAGTTGTTAGCATTAAGAAAAGCTAGGGCGGCTGCTATGGCTGCTATGATAGTAGCTTGGAACGTAGCTGAGTCCATCTGAAGGATTGGCGTCTTACTGGTGGGTTGGTTATGTTTCTTCAGAGGCATGGTCTGCTACATGTCAAGAAAAGAGGCTTGTGAGCAATGATGGTTGCCTCTAGATGTATCCTGAATGTTTATCTGTGCATTAAGACTTCCCGTTTTGCTATCTGACTCTTATTGATTCGACCCACATCCCCAAGACGTGGTCCTAGTAGGAATAGAAAAAGATTTGATCACAATAAAGTTCACATACAAAAACTTACGAACTCCTTGTTGCTCAGCTCATTGCGTTGGCTGGATAACTCTCACATTTTTGTTGGCTCTAGACACTATGGAGATTCAGCTATAAGGGTAGTTCCGGAGATCAAGTCGATACGGGATTTAACATGACACTCGGAAGAAATTTCTAGAATGTCTTTGGGGGAAGTCATCAGGAAAGTTTCAGACTTCGGGGATGCTCTTAATGTATTTAACTTTTTGCGTCTCATCAACCACATGAGCTAGGAATGCATGGCATCCCTTTCGCAGATACTTCTGGGCCTTGGCACAGGAAATGATACGAAGGTTCGAACAAATTTTATTACTATAACCGGTGAGGACTTCTTCAGAGGAAAAGATTCAAATGAGTAGCCCCTTTCGAATGTAAAGGACATCAGCATGATTTGGGGCTCAGCCATCTCATGCCGGTTATGACATCGTAGCTTTTTATGGAGACTGATATGAAATTGATGGGGAAAGGAATGATCGTCTAAGTACATCCTATGATACATGTTTTTGAGGAAAAAACAGTGATAGGACCTTGATACAAAGACAATCTTTAACTGAAATATAATTGTTGTCATCATAATTGAAACACATATTTCGAAACCGTTGACCTGAATATAGGTCCAAGTAATTCTAACAAGGAAAATTCTTGGCAACATGAAGGACAGAGATGTTTACAGAAAAGAGCTACTTAGATCATAAATATGAAAGTTATTTCTTAGACAAAAGGGAGGGGTGAGTAGAGTATTCTCCTATCGGCGACAGACATTCCTCAGACGGATCCTTAAGTTAGCCAGCTGGCGCTCCATGTCAAGCAGGCGGCTCTCGTATACTATTTGGTGTGCTCGGAGCTCCATGACCTAAGCTCGAGCGGTAGCTAGCTCTTGTTGCAGAGCTTCATTGTCCCTCATAGTTCTCCCATGACCAACTTCGAGATTGCGAAAGCGGTTTGTGTTGGCATCCGAGTCTGCCTCAAGCTCCATAGTTTGCTGAAGGGTTGCCACACCTAGCTCCACATTGCGAGCCACTCGGCGGACTATGATCGTAATGGCTCTGTCTGCGGAGCCTCCCTCATTTACGTTGTAGAAGCGATGATCCCCTTCGTACGGGCGGGGTTGGCCTTGTTCGTGACTCCATCTATCCAAGCTTCCGACCCACATAGGCGTTGGGCTTCGAACTCAACCGGGGGTTAGGATTTGGTATCGGGGCTACTGGAGGTAGGTTCTCGACTTCAAGTTCTGGGTCGCCCTCTTCAGGGAATTGTTCTGCGAAGTCATCATCCAAGGAAATTTCGTGATTTTCTTCTGGCTCTGCCTCGAGCCATCCAACATTTCCTTGGTTGGGAAAATACGGGTCGCCAGGGAGATGGAATCCGACCATGCTATCTACGTGAGATAAGGGGTAAAGGGATAGTTATTAGGCATCACATCTAATAATATTTCAAATGTATTATAGTTTCATGATTGATTCTCGAGGGATGGATTCCTGGGTAAGTTTCCAATTCGGTCGTTATAGCATCCTAAAGTACTCTTATAGTATTTTAACCCTTACGTTTGACTCTAGAACTTTTCTGGTACCTAGGTAAGTTTTAGAGTTGCCGTGACACCACAATCACTCCCAAGCACATGTTGGTCATGTCTCGAATGAATATAGTTGATCATGCTATATTGACCCTAGACATGATTACATAACTGCCCAGGTTTAACCGCGAGGTCCAACATCAAAATACTTTTGTTTTGTTCTACTTATGACACTAGTTCGGGTACTTAGGTATACTTGTATACTTTTTATAAAAATAATTATATTTTTGAAAGTATACTTTTAGTTTAGAGTAATTAGGCCCCTTAATGTTTATAGTTGTATACCATGCATGGTTCGGTATACTTATTTCACTATAAACAAGAGCTCTGATACCAATCTGTCACACCCCAAAACCGGAACGGCGAAAACGTTTTGGGGTGGAGGACGTCATGCATAGTATCACAACAATTGTGTCATAGCAAGCATAGTAAACACAACCAAACAATAAATACATTTATGAACAAGGTTCACATTGTCTTAGTACATAGTTTTGTTCATATCCAAAGTAAAATAGAAAGACGTGACTCTAACGCTCCGACTTCTCCAATCTCCTAAAAGTACTTGTCTACTAATCCCCTGAGAATACAAGCAGTTTTGAAAGAATTTCAGCATAAAGCTGGTGAGTTCATAAGCATTTAGTTTTGGTGGAAAATGTTTCTTTGATTCTTTTGAAAAGTGTTCCTCAAGAAAATCCTATATTTTCTTATGAAAAGCGTGTTTGAAAACCCATTCCTTCCATGACTTCCCGATTCATACAAGGTATGCACAATCCAAGGAGTCGTGGAATTAATATGAATATCCGTTAGTTACATGTAAAAAAAAATACTTTAAAGAAAAGCCGAGTTATCCTGGGAAAATCTTATATTTTCCTTAAAAACATGTTATCCGTCCTAGAGGTAGAGATGCAAGTTTAGAAATCCCTGATTTGTATTAGTGTATTTATGAAAATAGTTTTATTACTCAAAATAAAACAATGAAGAGTAGGGTCCGTCAACCAAAGTTAGTTTATACTTATTTTCGAGTCGTATAACCATACTTGGTATGACCGAGAGACCTTTATAATGTTCTTCAGGCGTTAAGCTAAATGACATTTTTCACCACAGGCATGTCCGCCTAACTGTAGCTAGCAGTTCTGGTGTGGGATTGTCAGTCCCGAATATATCTATTCACAAATCTCACGCTCTCCCTCCAGGAGACTCTGGTTATACTAAAAGGATTTATCCCTGTACACCTAAGGGTACAGTATTGAAGTAGCGCCTGACAATTCGGTATAATCTAGTTCACTAGCGGGAAACCGTATAAAGCAGTAACTATTCTTGAATAATTGTACTTTATACTCCTGAGAAAATATATAACATAAACTAAATCTGCCATAGTTTATACATATTCATTTATGAAGTCTGATTTGGTAGAGACTGCCTAGAGTGTTATCCCAAACTATACCCATTATAGTTTATTAGAGTTGTAAAGAAAATGCTTTGTAGAAACCTTTCTGAAAGCGATGAAGTTAGATATCCAAATTAAAAGTTTCCCTTATGCTCAACATATTACATAAAGGGATAAAATATCAGAGTATGTTATTAAATATGGAAATCATTAACTGTATTAATAAGTTTAAAACTTAATAAAATACTTTGAGCTTTGCTTGTATTCCCCCCCCCCCCCCCCCCAAAAAAAAAACGTTAAAAACACAAAAAAATGTAGGGGTATGAATTCACCGTTTGACGTGTGATTCGAATGTAAGATCGTTAGGGATGTTGAGTGTCAAGTGCAACCTCGAGCACAAACGGACCCTATTTAACATATAACGATGTATGGACATAATTAGTGTATAATACAACTAATCATGATAAGCGACACCCTATGGGACTAGGAAACACTTGGGACAAGTGTTTCAATCACATATGATTGTATGAAGGGAGTGTAAGGCCACACAAAAGAGTGTGTGGTCGGAGTGTGTGGTCGAAGTGTATGGTCGGAGTGTGTGGTCTGAGTGTGTGGTCGGAATGTGTGATCGGAGTGTGTGTTCAGAGTGTGTGGTCAGGGTGTATGGTCGGAGTGTGCTGCCGTACACAGGTGTGTGCCATCGTACACCCCACACAAAGATGACCAAAATGCCAAATCTAGGGTGTAGCAAGGTTAGTTTCATGTCTAACTTGAATATGTAAGTCCAACTCTCACTTTGGAGGGTCTTTTAGGAGTGTGCGTGTGACAACCCTATATTTTTCCAAAAGCAATGTAACACTCAAAAGTCAAATACAACTAAAACTATTTGGAATCAACGAAATTAACCTCAAAAATAAAGTGTTCAAAATATCTAAATTGGGATGCATCAAATGTTAGATATCGTGCCAAGGTTTCAAAAAACATAAAGAACATTCGAAACCAGGTTATATTGAAGAAACTATAACCACTCAAATATTTACGACACACCTGGTAAAACACTATTTAACGTAAAAAGTGAAATTCCAATAAAATGTATTTTAGCCTTAAGTATCTAAACAAAAGTTGTAGAGTTCGTTAAACTGTAAACGTTCATAAAAAGATCGCCCAAATTGGACCTCGTATGAAGAAGTTACGAATTTTCTAAGTTTCGTAACAGTAGTAGAGAGCTAAAAACTCGAATTGAAGATCGATCGATATTTAGCTAACGCAACCTAAACGAGAGTAGAAGGTCTCCACAATAGGGGTAAGATGATAAAAAGACAAACAAAAATAGACGTCGGATAAAGAAGTTATGAATTTTTAACGGACTTTAGCAGTCCCGGCCTATTAAAAACATAGCATTAAAAATAAAGTAAAAACTAGCCAACAGAGTCTAAATGAAAGTTGTAGAGCATAATTTCACCTACGCGTGGATATAAAGAACGCGAAAAACGGAGCCCGTACGCGAAAGTTATGTAATTTAGAAGACAGAAGCCAGAATTACGCCCAGCGTAATTCAGGAGTACGCCTAGCGTACTCAGGTGTAGGGTCGAGTCCCATCGGCTGCAAGCTCTACGCCTAGCTAGACCCAAGTCGTAAGCCATGACGCAAAGTTACGCCCAATGTAACCGAAGTACGCCTAGCGTAACGCGTACGCCCAGCGTACTCTGGTGGTACGCCCAACGTACTCACATTTTCAGCCCTATAAATAGAAGACATAAGCTCCGGATTTTAGCACACCGCACTCAAAGTTTCACTCACCCTCACACACTCTTATGTACCAGAGACCATCCCGACACCCTTGGTTCCACACTCGAGCCCCCGACGAAGGTTCTATGCTACCGAGATCCCCGAGAAGCTCGAAGACGCAGCTTTCCGCAGTTGAAGTTCTGCCCGACTCTAGTCTCGCTCTCTTCAAACCGAACAAGTGAGTTCATACCCCTACTTTTCAAGTCTTTTCATGTTTTAAGGGGGGGGGGGGGGAATACAAGTACAATACAAGAAAACGTATCGTTTTATATAAATGCAACATCTATCTTATTATTATTCGATACCAACATCTTACTTTACGTATAAAGTTTAGTATATCACCAAGTTATTTTCACCAAATGGAACATACTTTCTGAAAAACTATAATGGGTATAGTTTGCGAGTTATTCATACATTCTTACGTATACATCTTGAAAAACGAAATACTTTCTTCTAAAGTGAAATAAATACTTTCTTATCGTAAATCTATTTATACTAAGTGATGTGAGATATTTAAACTTCAACGTACTTTTATGTATGCATTTCAAGTCATGTATTATAAGCCATAATCTCTTGGAGGGAGAGCGTGATACTTGTGTATAGATCTATACGAGATTGACAACCCCACACCTAAACTGTTAGCTACAGTTAGACCGGCAGGTCTGGGGTGACAAATGTCATAACACTACAACACCTGAAGAATGTTGTTACAGGCAGTCTGTGTCAATAGTATGGTTATAAGACTCACACGAAAGTATAAAAACAAGCTTGTTTTACAAGATTCATACATGCATTCAGTATTTACATTATTTTGAGTACAAAACTTATCTTTATCATTTAAATACGAAAGATACTAACGCCCTCCAACCTTGGGAACTTTTCAAACTATATGTGGAAAATATTGGATTTTTCTGAAAGCCACGTTCATCGATTTTCTTCCAAAAAGACATACTTTTTTCAGTACAAAACATTTATGAACTTACCAACTTTATTGTTGGCACTTTTTCGAAACCACTTGTATTACTTAGGGAATCAGTAATACAGGTAACTACCAGCTTTTGAAGAAGGAACGCTAAAGGCGTTTATTATCAAACATTTTAAATCATCATATTGTAATATTCTTTTGGAAACATGTATAACGCAACAATGTACGTTTTTATTATATATGATGGTTGTATTACTTTCTTTACAATATTCAATTGTTATGGTACTATGTGAAGTCATCCACCCCCGAATGTTTCCGCCATTCTGGTTTGGGGGTGTGACAGAATTGTATCAGAGCATTGTTTATAGTGAACTAAGTATATCGAACCACATAAGATATACAAACTATAAATGCAAAGGGGACCAAAAACACTCTGACAAAACATTTTCATAAACAAAATATTTTCTTTTAAAAAAAAATATATACATTTTTACTCACATGCATTGGTCTCGTATCATAACAAAGTTTTCTAAAAAGTATTAAGGCAAGTTGCGACACTACGATTGGGCCTCGAGGTATGTAATCAAATCGAGAATAAATATAGCCTGATCAACTATATTTACCCTGGATTTGACCAACGTACGTCGATGAATGGTCGTAGTGGACAACAAGTCAAAAACTTACCAAACAGAATGAAAAACCTGCACACATTAAGATATAGTTAAACTTAGGATGCCGTTAAATAGAAATTTCTTTTCTTATAAAATTCTCATACCTCTATCCTAGTACAAACAAATGGCCGGATTCCATATACCGGGAGATCCCTACTACCCAAACCAAGGTAACGGCGGATGGATAGAAGAAGATCCGGAAGAAGACCCGGAGGAAATCGAAGAGGAAGTCGAAGAAGAATTCGAAGTCGAAGTGGAAGTCGGAGAGGAATTCGAAGTCGACGAGGAGATCGAGGAGGAAGAAGAAGCTACTGATGGAACAGACTCCGAGCCGGAAGTAATCAACCCTCATGTTCCTCGTCCTCCTGAAGTTAGAGCATATTACCCATGTCCCATTCCCATTTGGGGAAGCCACCTCTACCATTGGAGCCGTCAACTAGGTGTACGCCCTCCCTTCGGCATGTGTCGGGATTTTTACAATGTCAGTGGAGGAGGCTCAGCCGATCGAGCGCTTCCCATACTTGTGGGCACAATAGCCACCCAGAACTACTAGTCAGACATGCAAGCGGCCAGAATCCGTGAGGTCAATGCTTCTACACAGGGGTAACGCCACAGACATCCGTCGTCTGGACGGACTACACGAAAGTACCCAACTCCACACAGGGACGCTTCAAAGCCAAATGGTGACAGCACTAGCAGAAATAAGAGAGATGAAGGAACAACAAGCAGTTCTTGAAAGGCGCCTAATGGGAGTCAAGCAGTCGGATGCCGAGTCTAGCTCCAAACGCACAACACACCGCAAGTAGAACTTGCCCAACTCCAACAATTTTGATATAGGATAGGACCTCGGATAAAGTTTTCTTATTTCCTTTGAACTTGTAATCGGAGACCTCTAGATAGGTCAAATTTTCCTAAACACGAAGCATAATGTAACGCACCGTATGTGTGACATATATATAAATATGAAGTACTTCTTTACATACCTCTCGAAACTTATAAATTGCTATATCTACTTTGAAACCATAAACTAAAGTCAAAACAAATTACAAGATACAACTAACCCTCTAGTGCACGATTGTCAAATCATTAGAAACTTATAGTCTTCATTATTATTTCTCTATCAGAACATGCCTCCTCGTAGATCATCACGCAGAAACTCAGCTCCAACACCACCTCCACCACCTCCTCCAATTATGGATGCAGCTATGTTCCAAACTGCTATAACAGCCGCTGTAACCGCAACGATGGCTCAAATGAGCAACAACGGGTCAGGAGGAGGAACAAACAACTTTACAAATGGCCAAAGCCAAGGCCGTTCCGGAGTATGTACTTACAAAGACTTCACCAACGGAAAACCTATTCCCTTTTATAAGACTGGGGGAGTGATGGCTCTATCCGAATGGATAGAGAAAAAGGAAGCTGTATTCGAAATTTGCGCATGCCCTGAAGAAAGCAAAGTAAAATTTGCCGCCTTTACTTTCTCCGAACGAGCCCTGACGTGGTGGAACGGCCACGTCAAGACACTAACCTTAGTGGTGGCAAACTCCATGGGTTGGGAAAACTTGAAATGCATGCTCCTACGAGAGTACTGCCCAAGAGGCGAGATTCAGAAGCTTGAAGAGGAACTATGGGGCCTTACGATGGTAGGCTCGAACATCGCGGGCTATACCAACAGATTCAGCGACTTGATAATACTTTGACCTGGAATGTTGATCCTGGAAAGCCAAAAGGTGGAAAGGTATATTTGGGGACTATCACCCCAACTTCGAGGGAGTGTGTTAGCCTCCAAACCCATGACATTCGATAGCGCTAAGGAACTGGCGAAATCTCTCGTTGATCATGGTGTCTGTCAAGGCGTCACGACTATTGTCGTTGAACCAACCAAAGGGAACCACAACAACGATAACAATGCCAACAACAATAGCAAGAAGAAGTTCTGGAACAAGAGAAAGGGGCAAACTTCGCAAGAATCTTCAAAGAAACAAATGGTTGCGGTTCATGCCACCGCTGCTCCTACTACAACTCCTGCTACCCCTACGCCAACGAAACAATATGCTGGGAACCTGCCAAAGTGCAGCAAATGCAACTACCATCACCACGGTAATTGCCGCGAGATGCACTGTAGAAACTGAGACAGGAAAGGGCACACTGCCCGTTTCTGTAAGGCACCGGCGCGACCAATCACTCAAGTTCCTGGTACTGGAATAAGCCAGGCATGTTATGGGTGTGGAGAAACTGGGCACTTCAAGATGGATTTCCCAAGGCAAAGAATGCTGGCGGTGTTGGGAGAGTGCTGGCGATAGGACAAAATGAAGCAATAGCTGACCCCACGGTGGTTATGGGTACGTTTCTCCTCGACAACATTTATGCATGCATACTTTTTGACTGCAGTGCGGAGAGAAGTTTTGTAAGTCATAAATCCAAACACGTACTTAATCAAAAACCCCAACCACTCAATAAAATATTCACTATAGAAATGGCAAATGGTAAAACGGAAAGCGCAAGCGATATGTACGTAGGGTGCACATTAAATTTAAATGAGCACTTATTTCAAATTGATCTTATGCCCATTTCGATAAGAAGTTTTGATGTCATCATCGGTATGGACTAGTTAATTCTTCACCATGCCGATATACTTTGTCACGAAAGGGCCGTTCACCTCAATCTGCCAAACGGCGAAACTCTTGTCATTTATGGTGACAAACCTAGTACAAGTTTACAAATCATCTCCTGTGTTAAAGCACGAAAATATCTTCGCAAGGAATATCATGCCTTTCTAGCCCACGTAGTAGACCAGAAACAAGAACCGAAGAACATTAAAGACATTCTGGAAGTTTGCAACTTCCCAGACATCTTCCCAGAAGATCTTCCAGGGATTCCACCAGAACGCCAAGTCGAGTTCAGAATCGACTTAATTCCCGGAGCTACTCCAGTAGCAAAGTCGCCTTACCGTCTAGCCCCAGCCGAGATGCAGGAACTGTCCAGTCGATTAAATGAGCTGCTGAGCAAGGGTTTCATCAGACCGAGCTTCTCACCATGAGGAGCACCGGTCCTATTCGTGAAGAAGAAGGACGGATCTTTTCGCATGTGCATCGATTACCGGGAACTGAACAAACTCACGATCAAGAACCGATATCCCCTACCGCGCATAGACGATTTGTTCAACCAACTACATGGAGCAAGCTACTTCTCAAAAATCGATCTAAGATCTGGTTATCACCAACTGCGAGTGCTAGAAGGAGACATCCCCAAAACGGCATTCTGAACACGCTATGGTCACTACGAGTTTGTAGTGATGCCCTTTGGATTGACAAATGCACCAACAGTTTTCATGGACTTGATGAACCGGGTATGTCGTCCCTTCCTGGATAAATTCGTGATCGTATTCATAGATGATATACTCATCTATTCAAGAAGCAAGGAAGAACACAGCCAACACCTCTGCCAAGTCTTGGAAACATTAAGGGCAGAAAAACTATACGCAAAATTTTCAAAGTGTGAGTTTTGGATTTGGGAAGTAGATTTCCTAGGCCACGTAGTAAGCAAGGAGGGAATACACGTGGATCCTTCTAAGGTCAAGGCAATAGAGAATTGGACGATCCCAAGAACCCCAATAGAAATCCAGCAATTTTTGGGACTCGCCGGATATTACCGAAGGTTCATACAAAACTTTTCAAAGATTGCTAAGCCACTTACCACCCTAACTCAGAAGAGCGTGACCTTTGACTGGGGAGAAAAATAAGACATCGCGTTTCAAACACTAAAGCGAGCCTTATGTAGCTCGCACATTCTAACCTTACCATAAGGAACAAAGGAATTCGTGGTCTATTGTGATGCGTCAAACCAAGGACTTGGGTGTGTTTTGATGCAATGAGGAAAGGTCATCGCGTACGCCTCAAGACAACTAAAGACGCACGAAGTAAACTACATGACGCACGATCTCGAGCTAAGAGCAGTCATTTTCGCTCTAAAGATATGGAGGCACTATCTCTACGGCACGAAATGTACAGTCTTCACCGATCATAAAAGCCTCCAGCATATCCTCAACCAGAAAGAACTCAACATGAGACAAAGACGGTGGGTAGAACTACTAAATGATTACGAATGCAAAATTCGATATCATCCCGGAAAGGCTAACGTGGTGGCCGATGCACTCAGCCGGAAGGAATACTCGGGCTGCAGAGTGAAGTCTCTAACTATGACAATCCATTCACACATGTCCACGCAAATCAGGGAAGGCCAAGTAGAAGCCTTAAAATTTGAAAATGTGACAGGGGAAGCCTTAAGTGGAATGGATAAGAAGCTTGAAGTCAAGAATGATGGAGTTCGTTACTTCATGGATCGGATCTGGACACCGAAGTTTGGCGGATTCAGAGAAGTCGTCATGACCGAAGCCCATAAGAAACGATACTCGATACATCCTGGCTCGGATAAGATGTATCTCGACCTCAAGAAACTGTACTGGTGGCCGAACATGAAAGCCGAAATTGCTACCTACGTGAGCAAATGTCTGACGTGCACCATAGTCAAGGTGGAATACGAAAAGCCCTCGGGATTGTTGCAGCAACCAGAAATACCCGAATGGAAGTGGGAGCGGATAACCATGGATTTCATAATCAAATTACCCAAGACAGCAAGCAGACTCGACACCATCTGGGTGATCGTCGACAGGTTAACTAAATCAGCGCACTTCCTACCAATCAAAGAAACGGATAAATTGGAGAAACTAACTAGAACATAACTCAGAGAGATTTTACGGCTGCATGGTGTGCCCATATCCACTATCTCGGACCGAGATAGTAGATTCACCTCAAGGTTCTGGCAGTTACTGCAAAAATCTCTAGGAACAAGACTAGACATGAGTCCTGTTTATCACCCACAAACTTACGACCAGAGTGAGAGTACCATACAAACCCTAGAGGATATGTTGAGATCTTGCGTAATTGATTTTGGCAAAGCATGGGACACCCATCTACCCTTGGTCGAGTTTTCGTACAACAATAGCTACCACACTAGCATCAAGGCTGCCCCGTTTGAAGCCCTCTACGGCCGTAAATGCAAATCACCTCTGTGCTGGGCTGAAGTAGGTGACACATAACTAGCAAGAGGACAAGCAACAAACATCACACTCACTAGGCCAAAAATCATAAGGGAAACTACGGAGAAGATTGTTCAGATCCGGGAACGACTGAAAGCATCAAGGGACAGACAAAAGAGTTATGCGGATAAAAGACGGAAACCCTTGGAATTCCAGGTTGGAGACCGTGTCCTACTAAAATTCTCGCCCTGGAAAGGGTTAATATGTTTCAGAAAGCGTGGGAAACTGAACCCAAGATACATTGGACCATTCGAGATCCTTGCCAGGATCGGTCCGGTGGCTTACAAACTTCGATTACCTCAGGAACTCCACAACGTACACCCTACCTTTCATGTATCAAACCTAAAGAAGTGTTTGTCCGATGAGACCCTTGTCATCCCTCTGGACGAAATTGCAATAAATGAGAATCCCTAATTCGTAGAAGAACCAGTAGAGATCATGGATCGGGAAAATAAAAGGACTAAACAAAGCCGCATACCTATTTTAAAGGTCCGCTGGAATGCCAAGCGAGGGCCTGAATACACCTGGGAACGCGAGGATCAGATGAAACAAAAGTACCCGTATCTCTTCCCTAACCCGTCAACTCAGTCTTAGATTAAATTTCGGGACAAAATTCCTCTAACAGGGGGATGATGTGACAACCCTATATTTTTCGAAAAGCAATGTAACACTCAAAAGTCAAATACAACGAAAACTATTTGGAATCAACGAAATTAACCTCAAAAATAAAGTGTTCAAAATATCTAAATTGGGATGCATCAAATGTTAGATATCGTGCCATGGTTTCCAAAAACATAAAGAACATTCGAAACCGGGTTATATTGAAGAAACTATAACCACTCAAATATTTACGACACACCCGGTAAAACACTATTTAACGTAAAAAGTGAAATTCCAATAAAATGTATTTTAGCCTTAAGTATCTAAACAAAAGTTGTAGAGTTCGTTAAACTGTAAACGTACATAAAAAAATCGCCCAAATTGGACCTCGTATGAAAAAGTTACGAATTTTCTAAGTTTTGTAACAATAGTAGAGAGCTAAAAACTCGAATTGAAGACCGATCGATACTTAGCTAACGCAACCTAAACGAGAGTAGAAGGTCTCCACAATAGGAGTAAGATGATAAAAAGACAAACGGAAACAGACGTCAGATAAAAAGTTATGAATTTTTAACGGACTTTAGCAGTCCTGGCCTATTAAAAACATAGCATTAAAAATAAAGTCAAAACTAGCCGACTGAGTCTAAATGAAAGTTGTAGAGCATAATCTCACCTACGCGTGGGTATAAAGAACGCAAAAAACAGAGCCCGTACGCGAAAGTTACGGAAATTAGAAGAGGGAAGCCAGAATTACGCCCAACGTAATTCAGGAGTACGCCCAACGTACTCAGGTGCAGGGTCGAGTCCCATCGGCTGCAAGCTCTACGCCTAGCTAGACCCGAGTCGAAAGCCATGATGCAAAGTTACGCCCAGCGTAACCGAAGTACGCCCAACGTACTCACATTTTCAGCCCTATAAATAGAAGACATAAGCTCCGGATTTTAGCACACCGCACTCAAAGTTTCACTCACCCTCACACACTCTTATGTACCAGAGACCATCCCGACACCCTTGGTTCCACACTCGAGCCCCCGACGAAGGTTCTATGCTACCGAGATCCCCGAGAAGCTCGAAGACGCAGCTTTCCGCAGTTGAAGTTCTGCCCGACTCTAGTCTCGCTCTCTTCAAACCGAACAAGTGAGTTCATACCCCTACTTTTCAAGTCTTTTCATGTTTTAAGGGGGGGGGGGGGAATACAAGTACAATACAAGAAAACGTATCGTTTTATATAAATGCAACATCTATCTTATTATTATTCGATACCAACATCTTACTTTACGTATAAAGTTTAGTATATCACCAAGTTATTTTCACCAAATGGAACATACTTTCTGAAAAACTATAATGGGTATAGTTTGCGAGTTATTCATACATTCTTACGTATAAATCTTGAAAAACGAAATACTTTCTTCTAAATTGAAATAAATACTTTCTTATCGTAAATCTATTTATACTAAGTGATGTGAGATATTCAAACTTCAACGTACTTTTATGTATGCATTTCAAGTCCTGTATTATAAGCCATAATCTCTTGGAGGGAGAGCGTGATACTTGTGTATAGATCTATACGAGATTGAAAACCCCACACCTAAACTGTTAGCTACAGTTAGACCGGCAGGTCTGGGGTGACAAATGTTGTAACACTACAACACCTGAAGAATGTTGTTACAGGCAGTCTGTGTCAATAGTATGGTTATAAGACTCACCCGAAAGTATAAAAACAAGCTTGATTTACAAGATTCATACATGCATTCAGTATTTACATTATTTTGAGTACAAAACTTATCTTTATCATTTAAATATGAAAGATACTAACGCCCTCCAACCTTGGGAACTTTTCAAACTATATGTGGAAAATATTGGATTTTCTGAAAGCCACGTTCATCGATTTTCTTCCAAAAAGACATACTTTTTCAGTACAAAACAATTATGAACTCACCAACTTTATTGTTGACACTTTTTCGAAACCACTTGTATTACTTAGGGAATCAGTAATATAGGTAACTACCAGCTTTTGAACAAGGAACGCTAAAGGTGTTTATTATCAAACATTTTAAATCATCATATTGTAATATTCTTTTGGAAACAACTAGGTTGGCTGCTACGGCTGTTGTGACAGTAGCTTGGAACGTAGCTAAGTCCATATGGAGGATTGGCATCTTACCGGTGGGTTGGTTACATTTCTTCGGAGGCATGGTCTGCTACATGTCAATAAAAGAGGTTTGTGAGCAATGATGGTTGCCTCTGTATGTATCCTGAATGTTTATCTATGCATTAAGACTTCCCGTTTTGCTATCTGAATCTCATTGATTCGACCCACATCCCCAATATGTGGTCCTAGCTGGAATAGAAAAAGATTTGATCACAATAAAGTTCACATACAAAAACTTACTAACTCCTTGTTGCTCAGCTCATTGCGTTGGCTGGATAACTCTCACATTTTCGTTGGCTCTAGATGATATGGAGATTTAGCTATAATGGTAGTTCCGGAGATCAAGTCGATACGGGATTTAACATGACACTCGGAAGAAATTTCTAGAATGTCTTTGGGAAAAGTCATCAGGAAAGTTTCAGACTTCAGGGATGCTCTTAATGTCTTTAACTTTTTGCGTCTCATCAACCACATGAGCCAGGAATGCATGGCATCCCTTTCGGAGATACTTCTGGGCCTTGGCGCAGGAAATGATACAAAGGTTCGAACAAATTTTATTACTATAACCGGTGAGGACTTCGTCAGAGGAAAAGATTGAAATGAGTCGCCCCTTTCGAATGTAAAGGACATCAGCATTATTTGGGGCTCAACCATCTCATGCCGGTTATGACATCGTAGCTTTTTATGGAGATTGATATGAAATTGATGGGGATGGGAATGATCGTCTAAGTACATCCTATGATACATGTTTTTGAGGACAAAACAGTGATAGGACCTTAAAACGAAGACAATCTTTAAGTGAAATATAATTGTTGTCATCATAATTGAAACACATACTTCGGAACCCTTGACCTGAAAATAGGTCCAAGTCATTCTAATAGGGAAAATTCCTGGAAACATGAAGGACAGATATGTTTACAGAAAAGAGCTACTTAGATCATAAATATGAAAGTTATTTCTCAGAAAAAAGGGAGGGATGAGTAGAGTATTCTCCTATCAGCAACAGACATTCCTCGGATGGATCCTTAAGTTAGCCAGCTGGCGCTCCATGTCAAGCAGGCGGCTCTCGTATACTATTTGGCGTGCTTGGAGCTCCATGACCTCAGCTCGAGCGGTAGCTAGCTCTTGTTGCAAAGCTTCATTGTCCCTCATAGTTCTTCCATGACCAACTTTTAGATTACAAATGCGGTTTGTGTTGGCATCCGAGTCTGCCTCAAGCTCCATAGTTCGCTGAAGCGTTGCCACACTTAGCTCCAGATTGCGAGCCACTCGACGGGCTACGATAAGAAGGGCTCGTTCTGCGGAGCCTCCCTCATTCACGTTGTAGAAGCGACGATCCCCTTCGTACGGGCGGGGTTGGACTTGTTCGTAACTCCATCTATCCAAGATTCCAACCCACATAGGCGTTGGGCCTTCAAACTCAAGCCGGGGGTTAGGATTTGGTATCGGGGCTACTAGAGGTAGGTTCTCGACTTCAGGTTCTGGGTCGGCCTATTCGGGGAATTTTTCTGCGAAGTCATCATCCAAGGGAATTTCGTGATTTTCTTCTGGCTTTGCCTCGAGCCATCCAACATTTCCTTGGTTAGGAAAATACGGGTCGCCAGGGAGATGGAATGCGGCCATGCTATCTACGTGAGATAAGGGGTAAAGGGATAGTTATTAGGCATCACCTCTAATAATACTTCAAATGTATTATAGTTTCATGATTTATTCTCGAGGGATGGATTCCTTGGTAAGTTTCCAGTTCGGTTGTTATAGCATCCTAAAGTACTCCTATAGTATTTTAACCCTTACGTTTGACTCTAGAACTTTTCTGGTACCTAGGTAAGTTTTAGACTTGCTTCGACACCACAGTCACTCCCAAGCATATGTTGGTCATGTCCCGAATGAATATAGTTGATCATGCTATATTGACCCTAGACATGCTTACATAACTGCCTAGGTTTAACCGTGAGGTCCAACATCAAAATACTTTGTTTTGTTTTACTTATGACACTGGTTCGGGTACTTAGGTATACTTGTATACTTTTTATAAAAATAATTATATTTTTGAAAGTATACTTTTAGTTTAGAGTAATTAGGACCCTTAATGTTTATAGTTGTATACCATGTATGGTTTGGTATACTTATTTCACTATAAACAAGAGCTCTGATACCAATCTGTCACACCCCAAAACCGGAACGGCGAAAACGTTCTGGGGCGGAGGACGTCATGCGTAGTATTAGAACAATTATGTCATAGCAAGCATAGTAAACACAACCAAACATTGAATACATATATGAACAAGGTTCACATTGTCTTAGTGCATAGTTTTGTTCATATCCAAAGTAAAATAGAAAGACGTGTCTCTAACGCTCCAACTTCTCCAATCTCCTGAAAGTACCTATCTACTAATCCCCTGAGAATACAAGCAGTTTTGAAAGAATTTCAGCATAAGCTGGTGACTTCATAAGCGTTTAGTTTTGGCGGAAAATGTTTCTTTGATTCTTTTGAAAAGTGTTCCTCAAGAAAATCCTATATTTTCTTATGAAATGCGTGTTTGAAAACCCATTCCTTCCATGACTTACCGATTCATACAAGGTATGTACAATCCTAGGAATCATGGAATTAATATGAATATCCGTTAGTTACATGTAAAAAAAAATACTTTAATGAAAAGCCGAGTTATCCTAGGAAAATCCTATATTTTTCTTAAAAACAGGAAAACCATTGCATTAATATTAAAGTGTTTACAAAGTATGTGAATCACAAAAAAGTGACTCGAAAAGTAAATTACAAAACAAGAAATGAAGCTTCTATACTCCATCTTCTGAATCCCAGAGCGCGTACCTGTCTACTTGTCACACCCCAAAACCGGAACGACGGAAATGTTTTGGGGCGGAGGACGTCATGCATAGTATCACGACAATTGTGTCATAGCAAGCATAGTAAACACAAACAAACATTGAATACATATATGAACAAGGTTCACATTGTCTTAGTACATAGTTTTGTTCATATCCAAAGTAAAATAGAAAGACGTGACTCTAATGCTCCGACTTCTCCAATCTCCTGAAAGTAGCTGTCTACTAATCCCCTAAGAATATAAACAGTTTTGAAAGAATATTAGTATAAAGCTGGTGAGTTCATAAGCATGTAGTTTTGGTGGAAAATGTTTCTTTGATTCTTTTGAAAAGTGTTCCTCAAGAAAATCCTATATTTTCTTATGAAAAGTGTGTTTGAAAACCCATTCCTTCCATGACTTCCCGATTCATACAAGGTATGTACAATCCATGGAGTCGTGGAATTAATATGAATATCCGTTAGTTACATGTAAAAACAAATACTTTAATGAAAAGCCGAGTTATTCCAGGAAAATCCTATATTTTTCTTAAAAACAGGTTATCCGTCCTAGAGGTAGAGATGCAAGTTTAGAAATCCCTGATTAGTATTAGTGTATTTATGAAAATAGTTTTATTACTCAAAATAAAACAATGCAGAGTAGAGTCCGTAAACCAAAGTTAGTTTATACTTATTTGCGAGTCGTATAACCATACTTGATATGACCGAGAGACCTTTATAATGTTCTTCAAGCGTTAAGCTAAATGACATTTTTCACTACAGGCTTGTCTGCCTAACTGTAGCTAGCAGTTCTAGTGTGGGGTTTTTAGTCTCGAATAGATCTATTCACAAATCTCACGCTCTCCCTCCAGGAGACTCTGGTTATACTAAAAGGATTTATCCTTGTACACCTAAGGGTATAGTATTGAAGTATCGCCTCACAATTCGGTATAATCTAGTTCACTAGCGGGAAACCGTATAAAATAGTAATTATTCTTGAATAATTGTACTTTATACTCCTGAGAAAATATATAACATAAACTAAATCTGCCATGGTTTATACATATTCATTTATGAAGTCTGATTTGGTAGAGACTCCCTAGAGTGTTATCCAAAACTATAACCATTATAGTTTATTAGAGTTGATATTGAAGATGCTTTGTAGAAACCTTCCAAAAAGAGATGAACTTAGATTTCCAAATTAAGAGTTTCCCTTATGCTTAACATATTACAAAAGGGATAAAGTATCCGAATATGTTATTAAATATGTAAATCATTAACTGTATTAATAGGTTTAAAACTTAATAAAATACTTAGAGTTTGGCTTGTATCCCCCCCCCCCCTCTAAAAACGTTAAAAACACGAAAAAATGCAGGGGTATGAACTCACCGTTTGACGTGTGATTCGAATATAAGATCGTAAGGGATGTTGAGTGTCAAGTGCAACCTCGAGCACAAACGGACCCTATTTAACATATACGAATGTATGGACATAACTAGTGTATAATACAACTAATCATGATAAGCGACACCCTATTGGACTAGGAAACACTTGGGACAAGTGTTACAATCACATATGATTGTTTGGAGGGAGTGTAAGGCCACACAAAAGAGTGTGTGGTCGGAGTGTGTGGTCAGAGGGTGTGTTCAGAGTATGTGGTCTATGTGGTCGGAGTGTGTGGTCGGAGTCTGCTGCCGCACACAAGGTGTGTGCTGCCATACACAGGTGTGTGCAGTCGTACACCCTACACAAAGATGTCCAAAATGCCAAATCTAGGGTGTAGCAAGGCTAGTTTCATGTCTAACTTGAATATGGGAGTCCAACTCTCACTTTGGAGGGTCTTTTAGGAGTGTGCGGCCCACCTTATGAAGGTGAGCTGCCGCACTCCTTCAAAGAATGAAGAACATGATGATTCAAGGCTTAGATCAATAGGTCCTTCATGTATGATGAGCTAGGTGATGGAAAACTCACGTTTTTGAGGCCTTGGGAGGGTTTGCGGTTGAAGACTCTTGAGATAAAAGGAGTAGTGTGCTGCCAAGGAGTGAAAGGAATGAAGGGGATGTGTCTACTCTTTATATAGGATGGGTGTGTGGCCATGAGGGGTGTGTACGGCCGTACACCCGTGTGTGCGGCCGCACACTCCTCCAAGAAGGGTGTATGGTCCGGTTTTGACATTATATGACTTGTTGACTCATTCCTCACTTCAACCTTGACTGTATCCAAGCTTAAAGTACTTAAATGGACCCTTAAACCATGCTAGAAGTTAACAAAAATGAGTTTAACTTAGATTAACTGACTAGATGTACCAGGTAGAAGTGTCGGGTTGTCACACTACTAGTTTCCTTAGAATACAAGTTATTTTGAAAGAGTAGATCATCATTTAAGCTGGTGAGTTCATAAATATTTCAGTGATGAAAAGTAAATGGTAAGTTCTTTAGAAAAATTTGCATGTTCCTCCAGAAAATCCCATATTTTCTGATGTGATGAAAGAAAGTAAAAATGACTCTAGAATTCCTTCTATGAGAACTAAATGGATATAAATTATATACACTTTAGAGTAAACAGACAATCGATTGTGTGAATCTTCCCTAAGCCCACAACCAAACAAGGAACAGGAAATGAGGCGGAAGTCATACATCCCATTGTTTGTTAGATCTTCACTGTATATAACCTGGCGTATTCATTTGGTACTTACTGAGTTAACTGTGATTGTTCTTTATATTTGTTGAAAACATTCTTTAAGAAAATCATATATTTCCTTTAGTAAAAATGGTAACCACAATAGTTCCTTCTATAATCGCTTAGTTTATACTAGCTATATATAATTTAATATCGAACGGACAGTTAAATGGGTGAATTTGCCCTAAGCCCACAACCAAACAAGGAACAGGAAGTAAGGCGGAAAGCACACAACCAACTACATATCAGATATTAATTATATATAACCCTGATGTATAAACTAAGGTATTATAGAATTAACCACTAAAGGTCCTTTAAGTTGTACTGGTTTAATAAAATGAATTAAACCTTTTACTGATAAGTTTCTAGTTTAGCCTACAAAATATTATATCTGAAAAGTATGTTTTTGTACTAGAAAACGGTATATTGAATTTGTTAGCTATGACCTGACCATACCTGATACTCCTTATGATTACTTGGTGTATACAAGATATATATAGCTAGAATCGAGTAGATAGTAGATTGGGTGAATCTGCTCTACGCCCACGACCAAAAAAGGAACAGGAAATGATGCGAAAAGCACACATCCTACTGTCCGTCGCACCCGATTAATATATATCCCTGATGTATCTACCGAGGAATCATAAACTTAGCATTACAGGGCCCCTTCTAAGTGAATGTACCAAGACCTGACTGTTCTGTTTGTTTGTCTTTTGTAATAATGTATGGTTTCCCACGTTTAAGACTATCTTTATTAGAAAATAGTTTGCACTACCTTTTATGTGAGAAGATCACTATATGAATGTAATGGGAAAATGAAAGTGTACAGTAATGTTGTATAAAGTAATTACTAAAGCACTAAATACCTTAAAACCTATTGTTTAATTAAGGTAAAATGTGATGAGATTATAACCATACTGATTGACGAGTGTTTAACACAACGACCTGCTGGTGCCGAAACTGATGTGACATTTGTCACCCCTTGGCCTGCTGGCCAAACTATAGTGAACATTCGGGATGCGGGATCGTTAGTCACATAGAGATCTATACACACAATGTCCGCTCTCCCTCCAGGAGACTCTGGTTACAAAACGCGACATGACAAGTATATTGGTATGTCGTGAAGTAATGGTTTCACATTATTGTTATCTTGTTCTTGTTATCATATGTTCCTTCGTTTCTTGTTATTGTATGTTCTCCTTATTCTTGTTATTGTATGTTCTAAAACCCTAAACTATAACTATTATAGTTTACTAGTATTTTTGTTTTGTATTGTCCCTGATTTGTAGAAAAGACTCGATTATCTATTAAGTTATGATTGTACTTTAAAACAGTGTTTTATAAACAACTATGTAACATAACTTAAAAGACCTTTTGAATTGATTTGATCACTTATAAAAGCATAAGAAATCCTTTAATGTGATGGTTATCATCGATAAACATTTACACAATATCATTGTGTTCAACTTGTATTCCCCCACTTAAAAAGCATTTAAAAACAGTTAAAAGATTGATTATAGGGGTACGAAGTCACCTTATGTGGGTGATTCAATTTAAGATTTGGGTAAGGATGAGAAGTTCCACGAATGAAGTCCCGAGGAATAAACGAGTCTTAATTGACATATATTGATACATATGTGTATATAATTAGTGTTTTAACACCACTAACATGAGGGGAAGTAACCTTAGGGACTAGGAAACACTTGAAATGAAGTGTTACAATCACATGCGATTGATTAAAGGGAGTTCACGGCCACACAAAGTGTGTTTACGGCCAAGGTAGAGTTTACGTCCAGAACACATGATGTGTTTACAGCCCAAACTTGATTCTATGAAGTGGGTGCGGTCCTATTCTTGGTCTTAAGAAGGTTCACGGCCAAAATTATGATCTTATGAAAGGTTTACGGCCAAAGGAAAAATTTACGGCCACAATCTCTTGAATATTATGCACTAATTGGGTGTTTCATGGCTAGGAATCAAGTGTTACTTATGGATAACTAGATGATAGAAGAGATACTCACACTTTGGAGGTCTTTAGGGTGTTTGCGGCCCAAGAAACAAGTATGTGTTCTTGGTGAAAAGGATGATGATTTGAAGATCTAACCCAAAAGAGTTGAATTCATGGATGAAATCAATGGGTTTCACAAGATCAAGAAGGATATTAAGACACAATGGAAGAATCACTTACAATATTGAAGAGAAATGGAAGTGTTCTTGATGATACTTGACAGACAAATGAGTTTCAGTCTTGAAGATGTGAGGATTGACGAAGAAATGAAGGAAATTTATATATATATATATATATATATATATATATATATATATATATATATATATATAGGGGGCGGGGTTCACGGCTGCCAAGGGTTTATGGTCATAAAATCTAGTTTGCGGTCGTAAACTCCTTGTGATGGAGTTTCCGACTCTTTTGCAACTCAATGAACTTTAGCTAACACATCTCTACACACCATCCTTGAATGTACTAGGCTTAAAACACTCAAACAGGCCCTTAACTATGCTAAAAGATAACATAAACAAGTATGACTTTTGATTGATTGGCTTGTCTTTACAAATAGGAATTTACGGGTTGTCATATTATGTATACTTATAGTATGGTCATGTTTTATCTTATCATATGATTATAACACTTTTTTTATCAAATGAAATCTACATGATATGTATATTGATAGTATTTTGGTGTTTTTTTTATAGTAAGTTGTTGAATTTTTTTTTGTTTTGTGTTTCTTTGGTATGCATATTGATAGTATTTTGGTGTTTCTTCTTAGATGGTTCAAACGTTTTCTTCACTTTAAAGATACATCATGATGGGTTTTTCTTAAGAAGTATCATGAAAGAAAGTACATTGTAAAAAGGTCGGCATACTTCAACTTTGTTTACATTGATCTTGTTTGTGTTCATGATCTAAAAGACATGATTCATGAGATAGGGTATGCTGACGACGCTAAAATGTACTACTATTATATAATTCCTAATCTAGACTTAAATTTCAGATTGAAGGTTCAACGAAATGATATAGATGTCATTTTAATGACTCATTATGTCCCCCATAATAGAGTTCCAAATGTGCATGTCTAACATGATATAACTACAGTTCTAACTTATTTCATGTCCCAACCAAAGTTGTTATTGAGCAATTGGATGATGACCTTCTCCTAAACTTAATAGGATTATGCATAAGAAGACGAAAACTGGTTCTTCTATTAAGAAATTGGGAATAAATGTTGCACTCAATGAGTCGTCTATTCAGACACAATGTAATGTCCCAAAAATCATAGTAAAAAATCTTCATTTTAAAAGCGATAAAAGTTGTTTCCGTAAATCCAAGATCCATTAAAATCACCGTTTCACAATATATCAAAATCAGAGTATCAAAACATAATATATCTTAAAATCATGAAGACTACTAGATGATGTGCAGAGTCACGCCTTTGCCTTGACTCGATACTTAGAATGACCAGAAACATTTAAATCCACAAGTATAAGCAAAACCTTAGTGAATTCCCCAAAGTATCTCATACAACAGAAATAACCAGTCAATCAGGTCCATAACAACCCTAGGTTCGTATCGAAATTGAGTCCACATCGAATCCGAGTCTTCATCAACTCAACTATGTATTAAAACCGAACAGATATGTGTCAACCACATGTCCACATCAACCCCGAGTCCGCAATGAATCAACAGAACATGCATACATATAAATATAAGCTAAGACTCAACTAGTCTATCATAGCACAAACACCATGAAATACGTACCACATTGATAAAACTCACCTTATAGACAAGTAGAAACCTCACAACTCATAACAAAAAAAGGCAAACACATCATCCACTTATGCATGTATTCGCAGGTCAATTCTAACCTTATGACTTAGAACCCTAACATTTGACCCAAGGTCAAACCTAGTGTAAAAGTAAATGGTCAGTAGACAACTTAGCATACCACTACGTAGTGGAATGATCCTTGCCACATCGTGGTCTACAATGGTTCATTCCCAATCCTAGATCCTTCCATGCCGTGGTAAAGATAGACCAGCCGCGAAACAGTTGATCACTACGTCATGGCAAGCCCCTGGCTACACCGTGGTTCGCCTAACAGATTCAATCCCTTTAAGACCAACGTTTGAACTTCTAGAATGCTTACTCATGGTAAGATGAGCCATTAAAATCTTAACATTATGAAATTAAACACCCCATGAAAGCCCCACTCCATTTTATGTCAAAAAGGGCTAAAATGAGATCTTGTTTCATAGCATGGCTCCAAAACACTCTTTCATTCTAAATCCAAAAGGTGGAACACTCTTAGGAACATGCAAGATTGATAAAGTTGCAAGCTTTATAAAAAGATCTTCTCTCTACTTTCACCAAAACCATAAAAAAGGGAAAAATGTCCAAAATATGCTAGATCTAAGAAGTTAACCCATCAAGGTAGAGATTTGAATACTTACAAAGTTCCAAAAGATGCAAAAGATGTTGGACTTATTCAATGAACCTTCAAAAGCTCCAAGGGATGATGTTCTTCTTCCATGGATGCTACCAAACACACCAAAAGACTTGGAGAAGAGAAATGAGGCTAGGGTTTTGGAGGAACACTTTTAGAGGGATGGAGGGTGGGGTTGAAGGAAAGCCTAGCCCCATCATTCCTTAAATAGGTGTAACGTCCCATTTTCATAAACAAGATTTTCATTTTTAATTAAGGTAAAACACCATTTTCATAAAAACTCAGCTTATGAAAACTCATTTGTTAGAAATACAATTATATTGAAACTGAAACAACATAAGGTGAATATGGGAGTCTAATGTTGCTGATGAATGTGTACAATCACACCTTCGCCTTCCCACGATCATCAAAGGTACCTAAAATATTTAATCCATAAGTATAAGCCAAATCTTAGTGAGTTCACTCAAAATACCACACACCACAATATACATACAATGCATGCATACATATAAGTCTTTAGTCTGATTGGACCGCCTCACAAGGCCTACAATACACTTGGACCGCTCTTCTAGGTCTATAATCTATGATTGGCCCCCCTCCTACACCTACAACATATAGATGCTCTGCACCTGGCCTAGAACACACCATTAGCCCGCCTGGGTATCTTGGCCTACCACATAAAATAGGACTGCCTCAACCCACCGCCGGATATGTCGACATATAAATCAAAGAAGCAATCAAGCAGGAACATAAACACAAACAACTAGCTACACTAGTCTACCTGTCTAACAACTCACTACCACATACAAGGACTTATACAATACTCTATGTCATGACTGGAATATCACTAATGAACGCTTAGCTATGTGTAATAAGAGGTGAGATAGAAAGTTAAACATGTGATCCCACTCTAGAGCCATAACAAACAAGGAACATGCAAGAAATCCTAGATCAAAAGTTCTCTGGCTATCCTACATGACTACAAACAACCCTAGGGGACTCAACTAGATGATCACCGACCTCTTGGTACTCTAACCAACATACCACTACTCCTATATCCTATCATACCAGGATATATATTGTAAAACATAGTATAGTGAGGAAACTCACATGAATCGAACACCCAAACAAACATAACAACACTCTTACTCCCTGCCCAATCGCTTCCGCGAACCGACTAGCACCAAATAAGGATAAATCCTTAATCAATAACCCAAGTCTTTCAAGTTTGACCCAAAGTCAAACAAGTCAATACTCAACGGTCAATGATCAATAAAAGTTAATGCCAACCATGATGTGGAGACCTCTTGATCACGTCGTGGGCATGTCAGGATAAAATAATCGACATGCAGGACACCACCACATTGTGGCAAGACCTTGGCCACATCATCGTTCCTACCAAAATGCCATATTCCTCATTAAGTGCTGAATCCCTACAGATTTAAACCTATAACTTCGGATCGGGTCCTTTTCAGTGACTTATGGATAAAGTTTTTGTTGAAACAATAAAATTATAAATCGATAGATTCTAAATAGAATAATTGAACCGAACAGCAAGAACAATAATTGAAACTATGCCGAATGATTAATATATTCAAAGCTTTAGAATAGTTCCATGGTAAATTCTCTGTAAAAGCTAAGTGGGCTATATAATCAATTACAATCATTAACCCTAAACAGATGCATGCATGAATCTTAAATAGTCTAACCCTAACACCATAAATACGGATGGACATGCCCAACCCGTTAATTAAATAAGACTATTAAGAACAAAACAGTTGACACAACACATTATGACCCAACAATCTCCCCCTTTGTGTCAGTTAAGAAAGGAGATTTTTCATTGTTCAACCTTCTGGACTTTAAATAACATGGTCATCAAATTCAGAAGTTTGTTCCGAATGATGATGTGCCACTTGATCATGTCTCAGAAGCACTTCATATCTCCTTCATCGTTCAATTTGGATGCTACAGTTAATTCCATGATGTGGGTCAATGCATTAGCGGAGTACAAATGTTTGTCTAACAGAAAGAACAAACATTTCTTAACTTTGTCTCCTTCATTTCACGGATAGACGACACTCCAATCCTTTTTCTTTATCTTGCCCAACTTTCTCTTCTGAAAGTCTGTTGTTTCTTCTTTCAGATCCACAACATGTTTCTTCTTTAACACCGAAGCAATTTCAACTTCTAGCTGTGCTACTTTGTGAATTTAACAGACCAACATTCTCTTCAGATGAGAAACAATCGGCTCACACTTTGCTTCATCCTTGGATAAAATCATAAATAATGAAATCCAATCGTTCAGATTCATACATGGCATATCTGCAAGTGTGAAGTCGTCTTCGGTACAAGCTGCTCCACAAATACCTTTAAACTTGACGTTTGTGAAGTGTTCATTGGGAATAGGAGCATAAACTTTCACAACAACACGCTTCTTCAAGTTCCGAGTCTTGTATTGAGGATGACCATACTTGAGATAATAATTGAAAAGCATGTTGTTAACGTCGTAATCCGAACGAGGAGACTTCTCAATATGAGAAAATCCTCATAACAGGAAAGCTCTTAGGGTGAGTGGGATGTCAAGTTTAAACTCAACAGTATTATCCAACTCAAAAGATACCAACAGTTCTAACCAATAAGTGCTCGGCTCATCAATTGCTTCCTTCTTAATTCGCTCTAAGGTCCATAGAGGAAAAAGGGTATGCCGAGTTGCAAGAGTGACTTTTGCAACTTCTTCTTCAGCTTCTTTAGCTTCTAATTCATGATTAAGAGCTTGAAGATCATCAAGTACCTTGTCATATTTCATTCTTGTCAAATTTTCTCCTTCAGATAATTCTTCTTCAATTTCATCAGCATTATCTATCAACTTTTCTTTTCCTATAGATCCCGAAGCTTGATTAACCTTCGGATCTATCTTCGGTTTATCCTCATGTTGTTCGTCAGTAGGCTTCTTAACCTGAGGCTTGGGTTGTTCTTTTTCCTTAGCATCTTCTCCCCTTCTTTCGAAATATCATTGCTTTTCGAAACACCCTGTAGTTGACTGAGCATGCAAAGAGAGGCTGGAGTTTTTCCGTGTGGTGCTGGTGAATCGAAACCGTAAGCAAAGAGTCACGAGTTTCAATAATATTGTTCAAATACTGATTTATGTCGGAGACACAACTTCGGAAGACTGCTTTCTCGGATTCCATGTGTTCCAGACGCTTTGTTGCGTAGCTGAGTTTGATAGAGAGAACCTTAAAATTTTCAGTTTTCTGAGCCAGCGAGTCCATGAGTTTATTTTTAATAGCAAGATCCTCCTGAAGCTTCTCAATCCTAGATACAATCGAAGCGCTCATCCCAACATTGTCGACCCTAAGCTCAGAACGAACCTTAGCTAAGGCATGTTTTTCAAGTTGAAGGGTGGTTCTGAGACCTGTGATAACTTTGTTTGCGGCTTCAGTATTTCGCTCAGAAGAGGCCCATGAACCGTGTAACATCAGAAAGTAGTTTTTCGACTTTTTCGGTCATCTACCGAACGGTTTTCTTAGAATTTTCAACATATTTGTTACGTTGAACAAACTTCTGAGAAACTACTTTCAGGCCTAACATTGGTTGAGAATGGTTGAGTCTCATAGAGCCCTAATCGATACTTTAATGAAGGAGCATGCCAAGACGGGGACCTGAGGCAGGCTTTTTCCGATACTCGTTGATAAGCACATTGTCTGCCGGAACATGGAGGAGAATAGCTTCTGGAATTCATCCAACAAAGTCGAACTTGGTAGGATCTGACACGATAAAGTTGGAAGATTGGAATCGCAACAATCACAGAGTTATCTGGTACCTTAAGCTGAAGGCGAACAATTGCACGCTTAACGATGATTGACCAGAAGCGAGTATAGGAAATCTTTGAGTGCCTTGAAGTTGAGAGGGTACTTTGAACAAGTTGAGCCCAAGGGATAGAACCATAATCAAGGTTAATTCCAGAGTATAGACCATAAATGATTGTGTACAATAGCTTGTTGGCACTATCTGAACCTATAACACATTTTGAGAAGCTCTTAAATAACAAAGTGAAAAACCTATTCCACATAGGAGGAAGGTTGGGCTTCCTGAAATTTGATAAGAGAGAGAGATTTTCCAAATACCCCATTTGATAGTGTTAGAACAAAGTTCTATCAGGATCGATTGATTCTAAGTGCGCAAACAAGAAAGTACGTAAAGTGAACAAGAATATGGCTTGAAGACGTTGAATGATTAATGCTTTAACACCTCAGAAGAGCTCGATTAAGAACTTCGACTGTAGAGGTGTTTAGGGTTACAAAACTCAATCGTAATTAATAAGACGTGTAAACCATAATGCATACATGCATGCATATATATAGTCTAACCCTAAGAGATAATCACGGATGGACAGGCCTAATCCGGATATATACAAAAGCCCTAAGATGCAACACAATAAGCCCCAACAATCTCCCCCTTTGCGTCTTTGGGACCGAGACTTCAACTTTGTTTAGGAACCGAGGGCTTCTTCACCGTCTTGAACACTCTCGGTATGATAGCTAACAGATGGTACCGAAAGGTGATATACCACCGAAGCATATCGGTAAATTTTTTCTTATTAGCATCCGAGTTCTGCTTGCACTGATGTATCAGATTGATGATGTGCTCCAATCAGTAAGTAGAAAATAGATGTTTATCTACCAAAGAGAACAAGAACTTGTGAGCATCACACTTCGTAAACATCACAGTTAAATGAGTTGAGTTGATTTGCCCAATCTTCATCTTGTTCACATCACCGGGGTTTTTAGTAGGCTTAACCATCGGCTTCTTGTTCATTACTCTTGCTATCTCCTGATCCATTGTTGCAACTTCATGGATATAGGATCTCAACATTCTTTTTAAATGTTCTATAATCGGTTCATACTCCTTGGAATTATTGAGCAGAATGTTGACTAGCAAAATCCAATCGTGTGAATTGAGATTGGGAAGGTCAGCCAGTGATATCAACGAAACAGAGTTTACAGTCCCTCGTGTAACCTTGAAATGGACGTTCACAAACTTGCCAGCTGGAGTCGGCTTCAATACCTTGACAGTTACAATCTTTTGTGCACTCCATGTCAGATATTGAGGTTGACCATATTTTAAGTACCATTCGATAAGCCCTCGGTCAACCTTTGGACTTGGAAAGGGAACCTCAACAGTTGACTCAAAACAGTGAAAAGTAAATTCCTTCCTTGTAATCGACATATCAAACTGTGAGTTCTTGGAATTGTCACAGTCAAACGAAGCAATCGGTTCTAACCAGTAGATACTCGGTGATTCGATTGCTTAACTGATCAATACATCCCGAGTCCATTCAGGAAATAGAGCCTTCTTACATTGTAAGATATCTTCGGTTTCTTTATTTCTTCGCTCTGTTTCCTCAGCCTCCTTTGTGATCTTCAAATTTTCATCTAACTCTTTATCCATTTTCTTTCTTTTTCAGGGCATCGGCAATAGTCTCATCTGTATCATCACTATCGTTTTCATGTATAATCTGTTTCAGCTTTTCTGTTGGGCTAGAACCTGAAGCTACATTATCCATCAGTTCTTTTGTGATAACTTCTTTCTGAGATCCCTCTCCCCCTTGTTTTGGAGTAATAAAAGGCTCGGAAACACCTTTCATACACGAATACTTCAATAATCATATATGAATCATACACGAATGGAGTGAGTTCAATAATCATGTTCTGATTAGGCTTGATGGTAAGAAAGGCAGATGAAGCAGTTTGATCTTGTGCAGAGGAAGAGGTCGCCATTGTTGAACAAGTGAAGAAGACAAACGGTGGGAAGCACCGTTACAGTTTAGCAATCTTTGAAGCGATAGAAGACAAGGAATTGTGCAATCCCTTTATATACCATTGGTAAGAGAGAGAAAATAATGACGATTGTGACGTTATCTCTAAAAAGTAGCCTGAAAAAGCACGATTTGACAAGTTGGATGTTCCTAGGTAGGCGTCAGCACGCGTGCGTATAGCGACCGTTCAAATTCACGCGCCCAAAAAAATTTCAACAATCTGCATTTGAATTAGAATGTACCATCGGAACCTGAATTGCCCTTGATTCACTAGATGACAAAGATACTCAAACATATCATCAATAAAATGAGTAAAATTAAAAAAATTTCGTGCATTAGAGTGACAAAAGATTAAGTAATAAAGCAAATATGTATGGGTTGTGAGTGATGTCTGACAATTAGACGAAAAACAGAGGATTCCGGGAAAGAATCACTTCCTTCGAAGTCAAGAGAGACTCAAAGTGCTTATGTGGATTCCGGAGAATACGATCAAGCGTTTGTTAATAAACATTGAAAGGTTTCTTTTCATGAGATAGGCTTATGATGGATTATCTTCAACCGAACATCAATACTTAAGACCGAGTGTCAGAGGAAGTACTTGTGAGACCGATGTGGTCTGTTGAACAAGTAGGCAGGTGTTAGTTTGTGATGACAAAAGAGTGTATAGAAATCCCAAAAAGAGAAATTGGATCTTTATGGGAAGAATAGTCTTGGTAATAGACAAACTCATAAAAGACCTCGCAAATAAAAGAGATTTCATTCGGTACCAAGTAAGTTCTTGAATATAGAAATTCACCGTTAATTCATTATGGGTGTTGAATTTTGGGTTTCACTCAGCACGTGGTATACGTATCTAAGATCATAAACACAGATGTTGTGCAACCATAAACCTCAGTGGTAAGAACCGAAAGTCTCAAGGGTTACAATTGTGAACCGATAGTAGATGGAGAATGGTTTGAGGATGGTGAAATAAATGAAGGTACCTTCTACTATATAGGAGGACAAAGCAGTGAAACTCTTAACTCATATGAGAAAAGTAAGATAGCTCTAGACCGAGTAAATAAGAATTGCCTGTTTGGGAAGAAATGATTGGATTCGATCGAATCATTAAGGCCTTGCTCTAAGTCGTAGAGGCTTGAGTCAACATGCAACAACATGCTTCTAGGGACCCTTAACTAGTTCATAAAATACACATCACACCTGTACCAACTCCATTTTCTATTCTACGTGTATCCTTGGGATTGAAATGAGGCAAGAACAAACAAATATACCACACACACAAAAAAAAAAAAAAACAGAAAAAGAAAATATTTTTGAATTTTTAAAGTTTTCTGAAAAAGAATAAAAACAGAAAAAGAAAATATTTTTGAATTTTTAAAGTTTTCTGAAAAAGAATAAAAACAGAAAAAGAAAATATTTTTGAATTTTTGAAGTTTTCTGAAAAAGAATAAAAACAGAAAAAGAAAATATTTTTGAAATTTTGAAGTTTTCTGAAGAAGAATAAAAACAGAAAAAGAAAAAGGTTTAAATAAGCATTAAACAATTTAAAGACAAGAAAAGAAACATAAACAAAATACAACCGAAACCTTATCTTAGTGGAATGAAGCGAAATAGACCGAGCGATCGGTGCATTTCGGTTCCCAAAAAAATTTGAGGAGCCGAAATAGACCGAGCGATCGTGGCATTTCGGTTCCAAAATTTTTTCTGAGGAGCCGAAATAGACCGAGCAGTCGCTCCTTTTCGCTTGTCTAAGTTTTAGTGATAAGATTGAGGATTCAGTACCGAGTCTGCTTTCATCATACCCAAGCCTTGTAAGATTCTGTTAAAGAGTGCTTTAGGTAATGCCTTAGTGAATATATCGGCCAATTGATCACTAGATCGAACAAAGTGTACTTCTACGTTCCCATCTTCAACATGATCTTTAATGAAGTGGTATCTAAGTGCAATATGCTTAGTCTTTGAATGTTGCACCGGATTGTGACAAATCCTTATCGCACTTTCCGAGTCACAATAAAGAGGTATCTTCTTCATGCTTAGCCCATAGTCTCTCAATTGACTTTGAATCCAGATTACTTGAGAAGTGCAAGAGGCTGCAACAATATACTCAACTTCGGCTGTGGATAATGACACGCAAGTTTGCTTCTTGGACTGCTAGCTAACAAGTTTTCCATCAAGAAATTGGCATCCACCTGTGGTGCTATTTCTGTCCAGTCCACATCCTGCTAGATCAACATCAGAATAAGATTGAATGAAGAATCCAGATGTTGCAGGGTACCAGAGACTGAGTGAAGGGGTACGCTTTAGGTAACGGAATATGTTCTTCACAGCAACCATGTGAGGTTCTCTTGGATTAGCTTGAAACCTGACACAATAACACACAGAAAACATAATGTCTGGTCTACTAGACATTAAATACATAAGTGAACCTATCATTTGACAATATTTTGTTATGTCAACAGTAGGTTTTTCCAGAGATGGCGTTAGTTTAGTTCCAAATGCCATTGGAACCTTTACTTTTGAGTCGCCCGTCATTCCGAATTTTCTCAGCATGGTCTTAGTATAAGCCTCCTGGTTGATGAATATACCTTCTTTTCCCTGTCTAATGTTTAAACCAAGAAAGAAATTAATTGGACCCATTAAGCTCATTTCAAATTTAGTCTCCATCAACTTTCTGAATTCAACTGTTAAGCTAGGATTCGTAGAGCCGAATATGATATCATGAACATAAATTTGAACAATCATTAGATGTTTTCCTTCTTTCTTTCAAAAGAAGGTAGGGTTAACCGAACCTTGCTTACATTTTGACATTTTTAGAAAATGAGTTAAGGTTTCATACCAGGCTCTCGGTGCTTGCTTTAATCCATACACTGCTTTATCTAGCACATAACAATGATTGGGGAATTTCTCGTTTACAAACCCAGGTGGTTGTTCAACATAGACTGTTTCTTCTAATTCTCCATTCAAGAAGGAACATTTGACATCCATTTGGAAAACTTCGAAGTTTTTATGAGCTGCATATGCCAACAAGATCCTTATTGATTCCAACCTACCGGAGCGAAGGTTTCTTCATAATCTATCCCTTCTTCTTGACAATATCCTTTTACCACCAACCGAGCCTTGTTGCGAATGACATTCCCTTCTTTATCCAACTTATTTTTGAAAACCCACTTCAATCCAACAATAGACGCATCCTTTGGTGTAGGAATCAACCTCCAAACTCGGTTTCGTTCAAATTCATGAAGCTCATCTTGCATTGCCTAGACCCAATCTGAATGATCAAGTGCAGCATTTACAGTTTTTGGTTCGATTTTTGAAACAAATGAATTAAACATATAGAATTCAACTTTAGAGAATAATGAAGTTTGTTTCGCCTTTATTTGAGACTGTGTGAGAACATTTTCAGATGTTTCACCAATTATTTGTTCTTTGGGATGGTCTCTGGTCCATTTCACTAATGGAGGATAATTTGGGTCAGATATTGGATCCAATTCAGCATTCACTTCTACTTCAGCTTTAGATATGTCACCTTCGCCTTCATCAGTTGTGTTGTCGGCCTCTCTCTCCCCCTCGACTGATGAAGCCTAACCTATGTCTTCACTTAAGGTTGCAATTCCTGTGGGAGTAGAGTTCTCCCACTCGTTTGTACTATCAATAGGTGAATTTTGAGCCGAACTTTCCTCTTTTTCAGAGCCTTTATGAGTTGCAGACGAAACTGAATCCTCCCCCTCGAAAGATGATTTGTTTGTTTCTGTGGTTGTTGAACTTTCCCCGTGTAATGGTGGATTCCTCTTAGCAGTTGGAGGTTCATTTTCCATCTCTTTAGCAGCTTCATCTATGATTTTCTGAAGATTTTCAACTTTGTTATCCGTGGCTTTCGCTTCTGAGGAACCGAGACTTGTCCTGATTCTGGAAAAATGTCTCCCATATCACTTTCTTTTTTTGGACTTTCTTCATATAGCTGTCGTCGAAGGTGGCATAATAAGTTTCTTCAATTCATTTTGAGCGTTTATTTAATACTCTGTATGCTTTCCACGTTAGTGAGTAACCCAGAAAGATTCCTTTATCGGCTTTGACATCAAACTTATTTCGGTTCTCTTTCGAGTTGAAAATGAAACACCTTGAATCGAAAATGTGGAAGAACTTGACATTCGACTTTCTATTGTTCAGAATCTCATATGGAGTAATTGAGAATCTTTTGTTCAATAGGGACCAATTTTGAGTATAGCACGCAGTTGCAACAGCATCAGCCCAGAAGTATAATGGAAGTGAAGCAAAGCTTAGCATGGTTCTGGCTGCTTCACACAAAGAACGGCTTCGTCTTTCAACAATACCATTCTGTTGTGGTGTATAAGGTGCCGAAAAGTTATGAGTTATTCCCTTATCAGCCAGAAAACTGTCAAAATCATTATTCTTGAATTCCAGACCATTGTCACTTTTGATATTCCTTACTGTTTTCCTCAGTTGTACTTCTATTTGCTTAATGAATGTTTTCAACTTGGGAGTTGCATCTGATTTCTGTTTAAGAAAGAAAACCCAGGTGAAGCGCGAAAAGTCATCTACAAGTACAAGAATATACTTACTTCCACCAAAGCTTTCAATAGCTGAAGGTCCACATAAGTCGATGTGCAAGAGTTCATGAGCCTAAGCTATCTTTGTGTTGATTCGTGTAGGGTGGTTCTTTCTGCTTTGTTACCCCATTTCACATGTTGCACACAGATGGTCGTTGTTAGATTTGAGAAGAGGAAGTCCATGAACATGATCACCAAGCACCAACTTATTAATGTCTTTAAAGTTCAGGTGCGATAGTCGTCTATGCCACAACGAGCTATCATATGTATTTGCCTTTGTTAGCAAGCATATTGCCGGTTTTCCTCGTATGGGATTGAGATTCAATGGATACATCTCTCCCTTACGTTCAGATTTCAACAGAACCTTCTTGGTTTGTTTCTCGATTATCTCTGAGCCCTCATCATCAAAGCATACTTTTAAACTCGTGTCCACAACTAATTGTGACACACTAATGAGGTTGTGTTGCAAACCTTCTACGTAAGCCACTTTTTGAATCGTGAAGTCACCATTTGTTATCATGCCATATCCCTTGATTGTTCCAAAGGAGTTATTCCCATATTTCACATGGCCACCGTTTTCAGCGAACGAAATTGTCTTAGTTCTTCCTTCCTTCCTGTCATGTGACGTGAGCAGCCACTGTCTATGTACCATTCTTCGTCGAACTGCTCATCACTCATTACATGCAAATTTAAGTAGATTTAGGAACCCAAAGTTGCTTGGGTCCTTGTGAGTTTTTCACAGAAAAAGGAATTGCAGTAGAAATATCAACCAAATATGTTCTTTTTATTAATGTGGTTTGATCTTTTCTTTTAATTGTATATACCTTAATTTTTGTTTTATCTTGATTAAATTTGAATACGTTGGTTAGTTTGTTTGATGGCCTTTGACTCCTAGGATTAGTTGATGATTGCTTATTATTGTTCCTGGTATCAATAGTTAGCTTTTCTTTTCCTTTGAAAGTTGCTTTGCTTTGAGGTTTGTTGTAGCCGAAAGTAGATTGAGGACCGCAACTGGGTTTAAAACTGTTAGGGGGACCGAAACTCGACTTAGGACCAAAACTAGATTGAGGACCGAAAGTGGATTTTCAGTTCTTAGACTTGGAATAGTAAGAACTTGTGCTGAATTCGTCTTTTACTTTTTCTTTTCCTTCGTCCTCTGAGATCTTCTTTGGAGGAACATAGTTGGAATTTTGTGAATTCCAATAACTCTTTCGCTCATTCAAGTTCTTAGCATATCTTTGATTTCATAAGCGTTTTTGCTCAGCCAGTTCCTTCTGTGATTTGTGCATATTGAAGCTTGCCTTTTGCTTCTCTCTTTGGGTTTCGGTTGTTTTGACTGGAGCTTTCGGTTCTTCTCTCTGTTATATAGGAATTTCCTTGGTTCCACTCGTGCTTGGTTTGTCAGAGCCTGAGGGTTTATTTAAGGGTTCAGCTACATATCTTCCTTTAACTCTCCAGGAGGTCTGCTCAGATAAGCCTACATTTTTGTCTGCATTATCTATGGGAGCAGACCAGAAAAAATCTTCGCATCCTTCTGCATTATCTTTTTCTACCAAGACTCTTAGTTCTACGGTTTGTCTAGGAGTAACTCCTTCAGTTACATATACTTGATTTGGCACAGTTTGAACCTTTTGATAAACCACAACTTTTTCTTGAGCTTGTTTTCCTTATCCTTTGCTAGACGAGCAAATTCAACCGAATCTTCTGAGATTAATGGTTTCTCATTCTCAGTTTCTCTCTTCGTAAACTCAGAGCAATCAACTACATCTTCTACAAATATCTCACTTATCTCATCAAATTCAGATGCGTTATCTAAGTCTATTTTACTTTTAGAAGTTAGTTTGGTATTGGATTGATCAAATGAGTGAATAGTATCCGATTTGATTTTCAATATATCATTTTCATCTAAAATGTTTTTTAACATACATTTGTGTTCTTTTGAATCTATGAAGGTTTCTATTTTGTCCAGACCAATTTTGTATGACATGGACATCTCTTCTGATGATACTATTGATTCGCATTCTGCTGTTACTTCATCTTCCTTGAATTCCAGAAATGGCAAGATCATCTTATGAATTTTCTTTCCTATCTCACAGCTTAAATGCAATTGAGCTATATTAGTGTATAAACGCTTAGCAATTAAACAAAAAACATTTCTCTGTTTCAAAATTTTCAAATTGGCTTTTTGTAAATAAAAACTTTCGCCCCTAGCTTTAACTAATTTTGCCTCCTTCAACTCGATCAACATCCTTCTCTCCTCATTCTTTGAAGACACCCTGCTGAGTTGGTCAGTTAGGTTAGAATTCGCTAAGCGAGTTTGCATGAGACTACCACTTAAGTTAGAAAATTTAAATTTTAATTCATTTAATTCTTCTTCATAGTTAGTTAATGGAATTTTAAGTGATTCGAGGATGGATTGTACCTTTTTGATCAACCGATCGCAGTCGTTGATCTGCTCACTGACGGGCTTTGCCACGAAGCATTTGTCTTCATTCAAGTTCGGCTCTTCATCTGCACTTTCGGTTGATGATCCAGCGGTGACTATTAAGCACTTCCCGGCCGAACCTTCTTCCTTTGCTACATAAGCCCTTCCATGAGTGGGCTTTCTTACATCCTCATCCTCAGAGTCGGTTGACCATACTTCCACGCCACCGAACTCATTTTCATCAGCTTTTTCCTGCAAAATTAAAGCATTCATCGTACCTTTTGCACTGTTAGTTGTCTTCTTGTTCTTGATCTCTTCCAGCTTGCGCATGTAATATGCCTCATCATCTTCACCGTCTCTCTTCTCAACCAATTTTCTTAACATACAATCCTTGGCAAAGTGGTTCTTGCCATGGCATTAGTTGCAGTCGTATCCCAAGTCTTCTGCAAGTTTGCTCTCACTCTTGTCTTCAGTCTTTTGAGAGGTGATCTTTGCTTCATCCTTCACCTTCTCGGAACTATAACTTCCTTGCCAGTTTGGGCTCTTGTTGACAGGAAATTTTCTTCTAGCAAACTTCTTTGGATTGGTGACCATCAAAGCATATTCTTCGCTTGTATGGTCATATTTAGACATATCTGACTCTTCTTCTTCTTCTGCAACACTCTTTCCTTTTGATATAAGAGCCAGTGATCCTATACCAGATACCACTTTCGCTTATTTGGTTACTTCAATTTCAGGGGACTTAAGGATTCCTACAAAAGCGGAAACCCTAAGGAATTTTGGATACAGAAGGAATGTGTATTGATCACACAAACTCCTGCTCTGATACCAATTGTTAGAACAAAGTTCTATCAAGATCGATTGATTCTAAGTGCGCAAACAAGAAAGTACATAAAGTGAACAAGAATATGGCTTGAAGACGTTGAATGATTAATGCTTAACCACCTTAGAAGAGCTCGATTAAGAACTTCGACTGTAGAGGTGTTTAGGGTTACAAAACTCAATCGTAATTAATAAGACGTGTAAACCATAATGCATACATTCATGCATATATATAGTCTAACCCTAAGAGATATATCTGGTAATCTGTGATGTCAAAGTAGACATAAAAACAGTTGGATCCTGGGCAACAATCTCTTCCTTCTGAATCAAGAGAGATTTGGAAGTGTCTGTGTGGTATCCCGTTGAATTACGATAATATGTTTGTTGAGAAACAGTGAAAGGCTTCTTCTCATTTAGGCTTTAAAGAATGACTTCTTCTTCAACCAAATTCCAAAACTAAACATAAGTCCAAAAGTATGGAAGAAGTACTTGTCTGACCAGTGTAAACATAATAACAAATATGCTTTGGATTTATTTAAGTGGCTGGATAATATCGAAATCTCAAGAAAAATAAAAACTGGATCTTTTGAGGAGAAAAGTCTTGGGTCGAGAGCTTTTCATAAAGATCACAAAAAAGAAAAATGAGATGTTATTTAGTATAAGGTACCAACCAAAAGGTTGTTATCGTTAATTCCATGGTGAAAAACTAGAACAATTTAATTGTTCACCGTCAATTCGGAAAGAGGTTTCGGATTTTGGGTTTCACTAAAATTGTGGTGATAATGATTTTAAGATCATAAACACGTAAGTTGTGTAACCATAAACCTTAGTGGTAATTTCTGAGAGTCTCTAGGGTTACATTTGTGAAAGTAAGGTTAATGGAGAAAAAGTAAAATGGTTTCGAAGAAGGTGTACCTATGTTATAAACGAATGACTAAGCAGTTAACTCTTAACTCATTGTGAAAAGAGTAAGGTAGCTCAATGACTTATGTGAACTTATAGCCTATTTGGGAAGAAACAATTGGTGTTATCGATTCATTAAGGCTTCAAACATGGAGTCTCAGAGGCTTTGGACAACATGCAACAACATGCTTCTAGGGACAATTAACTAGTGCAAAGATTCGGAATAAAAAACCTTCCCCATTCTTCGGAATTGAGAGCATGATGTATGTGTACCTGTATCTAAAATACATGTTGAAAATAGCACACAAAATAAAGAAATGTTTTTTTGAATAGTGTCCAAGGTCATTAACTGTTGGTAATATTTCTAATAGTAGCAGGGTCCTTTTGGGTTGCCCTCAAGACCCAAATTGAGTAGAATAAATAAAGATTAAATTAGTTTATCAATCATTAAGGTTAATAATTAATTAGAAATTAATCGTAAATATATTTTTGGGAATTAATTAACAGTGTAATTAATTAAAGGGTTGAATGTTCATTAATCGATAGTTGGTTAATCAGGAATGTTCCAAAACCTTTATGGGATAGTCCATCCCACATGGGAAAGGAGTCAAATTTCGTGGTTAGGCCTCCATAGCACATGGGAAGGAGTACTAAACCCTAGGAGGGATCCAATGCTATAAATAGAGCCTTAGGGATTTCATTCCTCCTTGCACCTTGGCTTGAAGTATTCGCCACCCCTTCTTCCTCCCCCCTCTTAGGGACGATTTCTAACCCCTTTGGGTTTGTGAAATTGACCCCTCTCCTAGTTAATTTTATTCCACTCTTTGGTGTCATTGGGTGTGATACCATTATAGGGATTCTGGTTTGGGTCCTTTCATCCAATCAACTCCATGGAGGTTCAAGATTTCAAGCATGGAGATCAAGGGCTACATAAGAGGTATGTTTTCTTACTTATGTTTTAGTTTTATAGGGTTGATGTAATTAGCATGAAGCCATAGATTCATAGGATGCATGTACACTTAGGTATATCGTTGTTTCGATTTTTCCGCTGCCTAGTTTTAGAGTGTATTTGATGCGTAGAAAACCCAATAGTGGTATCAGAGCCATTGGTTCATGGTTACTTTCTCCCTAGATCCATGTTTTCTGTAAAAACTTGTTTGAAAATGAATGGAAGAAGAATAATTCAAAAATCCATTATGTGTTAAAACCTTATTCACAGCTTACGACGTGAACTAGGAGTTCACGACGTGAGCTCAGCAGAATTTAGGGTTTTAGATATTTTTCCATTTTTCGAATATGTAGCATTGATAAACATGGATAAATACCTAAATTTAAATTTTTTTTGAATGTGAAAAATGGATAAATATTATTTAAATGTGTTTATTTGAATTTGAATATTTATTTGATAATTGATGTATATTATTTAAATGTGTTTATTTGAATTTGAATATTTATCTGTTATTTGAATAGTGAATTTAAATATTTAATATTTTATAATAGAGATTTATAAATGTGAATATTACACCCTTATAATTTCTTAGTTGTTACATTGCGTCCTCGCAATTAATTAGAATTAATAATAGACAACTAAATTTATAGAGTTTTAAATTTACCCCTTTTATTTATATATATATTAGAATTGTGTCTACTATGTGTATAAGAAAGTTACAACATGCGCCCTCGCGTGTTTAAATAGTGACATTGTCAGTCTTACCTTGACTAGGCTCACCCGTTCTAATATAAGGGTTTAAGGAGGTCTCTATGATTCCTAATGAGGTCGGTTTTTAATATGCTTCGAGCTTACCACCCTCACCGCCCCATTGCATTTTGAGAATGAAGTTATCGAAAGGGTTTGATAGTGATAATGGTCATTCTAAAAGTATTCTAAATACAAGTATAAAACAAAATCTTGTTTTATTAATAGAATGTGAGTTTATATTATCCATGAAAATTGCACATTCTCTTTATATTCTATTGGTGGAGCTCGTGTGGTTAACCGACACATCAATTTAGAATATATAGTCGAGAATGATATGGAACTCGCGAATCTCAATCGTTACTTGAGCCGGGGACCATGCAATTTTGCAAGCTTAATTCTTAATCTATTTAATGTGAATCTTATGTTATCCAGAAAAGTTGCACATTCTCTTTATAACTTGTTTATGGAGCTCGCGTGGTTAACCGGCACTTCAATTTGAGAGTATAGGTAGAGAATGATGTGGAACATGTGAATCTCAAGCGTAACTTGAGCCGGGGACCACGCGACTTTGTATGGTCGATTCACCATCTGTTCAGTGATCCGCAGTGACCCCGCCATTGAATTTGAGATGAACACAATCCGAGATTAACATGACATAGATAGTCAATGAATCTCAAAGATCTAGGTGTTTCGTAGTGATTGAAATTGGCAAAGGGCTTTGCCTACCTAAATAACTTTATGGTGTGTTTACTACATTGCTTTACACATCATGGAGCCAAATATGGATCCTAGCTTCTAAAATAATTTAGGGTGATTATTTTCTAAGGATAAGTAAAACAAACTATAATGGAATTTTATTGAATGATGTCGAAAACCTTATCCACTAAAATCTACCGCTATAGAACCTTTGAAAGGATTATCTATGAGGATGATCAATCTTGTCAATTTCGTAGTTTGGGAATAGTTCTCATAAACGAAAGGAAAGATCACGCCTTTGCTCTTCTTAGGTTACTTCAAACATTGCATTCTAAATTGTTAGAAAGAGCAATTATCAAATGTACGTTGTAAATTGACATATTGAAGTAAAATGGAATTTCCTTGAGTTGGGATTTGACTATGGTTAGTCGACTAGCTAACATGTACATATAATCAGTTCATTCTGATTTTGATTTAAGCAATTTGGAATGTCCATTAAGGAGTTGTGTAGCATGTTGAGGTTTACTTTTGGAACTAGCATGACCAATCATAGAAACTCATACTTTAAAACACTCCCATATTTGACTATCATGAATAAAAGTGTCAAGAAGAATAAAGAGAATTGCCCATAGTATAAAAGGAGATTGGTATACCTAATCTAGTCCCTAATACCTAGGACAAAGGAACGCTTATTCTAAGACATGTTCTGATAGCTGCTTGTTTCCATTACAAGAAAAGGACTATGAAATCAAACTTACCCAAATGTATATTTGAGGTGAAAGGAATGGAACATGAAGAAGTTAAATTTGATCATGGATCACGAGCCCATGCTACTTTCCATTGGATCAAAAGATAACTAGTTCTTCCATGTTTGTTATTCAAACAAATATATGGATTTATAATGCCATCAAAACATTACTTCTAAACCTTGAGTGTGTTGCTAAGGATTAGTGCTGACATTTGCAAGAATGTGCAGTCACTAAAATGAAGTAAGATGACTAAAACATGGAAAGATAATTTAATCATGAATGCCAAGCCCTTGCTACATTTATAGGATCAAAAGACAACTCTTTTCAAAATGTTTAGTCTATGGTATTATAATTGAAATTGTTTTTTACTATGATTCATGAAATAGTTCTGACTTATTTAAATGTGGAGCATTCTAACATGTTAAAAGAAAGTCATGGAATCTATGAAGCTAGTATAGTAGCAATAGTTCAAAATTGATTCAAACATTTGAATAAGGTGTATTATTGTGAATATCTGTTGATGTTAGTTCAACTAATGGATCGTTCAGATTGACCATAATAAGTACTTATTCAAATACATCCAAATGTTTGGGTGAAATGTATTTGTGGAATCATAGTATTAGATACATAAATGAGAAATGCATTACCAAGTATCCAGTTGGATCAGATTTTGGATATCATTTGACCTCGAGTCTTACGATAAATGCAAATCTTGTTTATCAAGATAGATGATGAATGCGTCACTGGGTGATGTGAGTATCTGTTGGAATTAGTTCACACTAATGGACCGTTCAGATTAACCACGATACATAGTGAGACAAACTTCGTATGAATGTGAGTCTGGAACCTCTCAGGTGCTCAGAGCTCTCATATAGCGAAGTTAAGAATCAATTGGGCAATAGGATGAGACATTCATAGTGAGAATATCAGTCAAACTGTATCGATCATCTATGTGATCGTGAAAGAGTTTCATGATGTATCTCCGCCCAAAACACTACCACTAGGAAGTGTTAGCTGGATAGAGAAACAAATCGTTCGTTGATTTTGTACTAGATGAGTCACACTGTGTTCGTGGATTGTACCATGAATAGTGTTATAAGAAGTCCTTTGGTCTTGTGCCAACTAAATAGGTTCCTGAAACACTCTATGATATATGAAGTGGGATTCTACCCTCACCGCCATATATGGAAGTCTACAATTACGAGGCTTATGCTCTTCGTGAAGCGCTCAACAATCAAGGACTTTGAATAGAGATGTGTTATCTCGTTGGAGAGCCCATCAAGCATTTTGGATAATTGTTTAACAACCTTTTGAGAAAAAAGTGTATGTTGCTCAAAGGGCAGTCTTCCAAGAGAGGGAGCTGATTTCTAAAAGGGCTAGTGGGAGCGACATTGATCTTGATAAGATTCAAGAGTCAACCAAGGAAGAGCCTAAAGTTGGCCATAACATTAAATTTGGAATTGAAATAGCTATTAAGGAAACTGACATATTTCCATTTTTCCTTATAGATCTGATAGAAGACGTCATGGAACTAGTTATATAAGAGTTTATATTGCTAAGGTATTTGAGTCACTGGCAGATAGCAATCAGTGTGTACCAGCTATCGAAAGCTATGGTAGGCCCTAAAGGCAACAACATAGAAAGAGGAATTGGAAAGCGAGATTCAATCCATGCATTTTTTTATTTGGTAGACCTAGCACTTGACCTTAACCCTTAGGTGTAAGTGGATCTTCTATAAGAGACAAGCATGGGTAGGAACAGACATGTTATGGAGGATGTGTAAGCTTAATAAGTTCATTTATGGACCAAAATAAGCATCTCGCAAGTGGGATCATTATTTCAATGAGAAAGTTCAAGGAGTTTGAATTTCGAGAAATAAAGATAAGCCATATATATGTAAAATCTAGTGGGAGTAATTGGAATCTTTGTTCCAATGAGAAAAGTTCAAGGAGTTTCAATTTCGAGAAACATAGATAAGCCATATATATGTCAATGCTAGTGGGAGTATTGTAGTCACACTTGTATTGTAGATAGACAATGTATGATTTATAGGAAACTATATTCTAACTTAGCAAGTGTAAAATCTTGGCTTGGTATGAGAACTGTTTCGCTATGATATAAATAGGAGATACAAGACACGTGCATAATAAGGATCTATGGAGATAGATCAAAGTGATTCATTGGATTAAGCCAAAGTACATGGAATGTTGAGGAAACTCGAAAAGGAGTTTAGGCTTCTTATAATATGGCATGACATTGAGCGATGCTAATGTCCTAATTCTACCCACATGCTTCTGCTATGGTATCGATCATATATAACCATGACATGTACCAAATCTGATAACTCATATGTCTTGTGCATGACAAGTTAGATTAGATCAATTTGGTAGGAATCAACGAATCAAGATCATGAACATTCTTAAGTGTCCTTGGAGGACAAAAGAGATGATCTTGATAGTACGGAAGAGATCACTGTAAGAGTTACATTAATGCTAAGTTCCATACTAATAAAGACGTTTCCATTGGCGATCGGATTTCGTGCTTCTCTGAATGGTGAAGTTTTATCTTGGAAGAGTACCAAGTATTACACCATATTGGATTTTGAAAACTTAGAATATGTTGCATTTGGTTAAATTGCAAAGAAGACAATGTGGGTTAAAGAGATTCATTAGTGACATCTTTCTTGAAATTCAATCATTGATGGTCCTTATGATGTCTCTTTGTGACTTTAAGGGTGAACTTACCTCGAGTATGGATCCCAAGTCACACAAGCTCACATGACATATACTCAGTATGCACCATCAAGTTTGATAGTGATTCAAATAAGAAGACGTCATAGTCAATAAGCCATATCGAAAGATAATCTTGTCAATCCATTCCATAAGCTGATGTCATTGACCAAGTCTGACAGTCAGACATAGTTGAGAGACATTAGACTTGCAAATGAATTAGCTTAAACACTCTTAGTTTGGCTTGTTTTAAAACCCAAGAACTTTAAGCAGTATAAGTTTTAATTTGAGTTGGCGATCATTAAGTGGTGATCTTAATATATGATGGAGTTCGGTCATTTCAATTAGCTTATCACCGCGTTCTCACTTTTGCATGTTTGGAACCAGCTTCCCGAGTATTAATTTACTCAAATGTCCACAATCGATCATACTCTTGGAAGTAAGTAGTGATTCAAGACTGTCATGAGTATTAGTGGATTGTCCATATTGATTGGACATAGAAAAGAGGTTGTGCTAACACTCATGAGTTCTTAATAGAGATTTAAGTATTGGACCAACCCACGCTTAGAGATTACTTCATGGATTTAGTCACGAGTAATTATAAGACGATAATATCTTTTATTCTTCAAACTTAGATACATGTGGGGTTTGGCTCTATGATTCTGTTATGCATTGGACTACTAACCGTAACTGGTAGTCATAAAGGGTATGTTAATGTGTGACATGATGAAATTGACAAAAAAATATGTAGTCAAAGTTTATTCGTTCCTTCTGCCTTAATAGGAGAAGCGATATCTATGGGCCCCTCGATGATTTGGTGCTGACATCTAAAGTGCTTGGCCGAGCCCTGACAGGAGTTGATGTGTTCGATTTATTAGTCAGATGCAGTCGTCACAAATCTATATCGGGAAGCACAATCTTGAATTCTTGAGATTGACCATTATCCGTGTCTCGAATTCATACAAATATCATAGAACGAAGGGATAGTTGATCACTTATCTAAGGGTTGAATCTTGATTAGATCAAGAGTTCGGTAGTTGCATTGGATGGCTAACTCTCTGTTGATTATTGGAGAAATATTAGTCCTCGTATAGTTGATGACTTGTCCAAGTGGGAGACTGTTGGAATAGTGTCCAAGGTCATTAACTATTGGTAATATTTCTAATAATAGCAGGGTCCTTTTGGGTTGCCCTCAAGACCTAAATGGAGTAGAATAAATAAAGGTGAAATTAGTTTATTAATTATTATGGTTAATTATTAATTAGAAACTAATTGGAAATATATTTTGGGAATTAATTAACAGTTTAATTAATTAAAGGGTTGAATGTTCATTAATCGATAGTTGGTTAATTAGAAATGTTCCAGAACCTTTATGGGATTAGGGTTGGATGAAAATGACTCCATCCCACATGGGAAAGGAGTGAAATTTGGTGGTTAGGCCTCCATCCCACATGGGAAGGAGTACTAAACCCTAGGACGGATCCAAGGCTATAAATAGGGCCTTAGGGATTTCATTCCTCCTTGCACCTTAGCTTGAAGTATTCACCATCCCTCTTCCTCCCCCCTCTTAGGGACGATTTCTAACCCCTTTGGGTTTGTGAAATTGACCCTTCTCCTAGTTATTTTTATTCCACTCTTTGGTGTCATTGGGTGTGATACCATTAGAGGGATTTTGGTTTGGTTCCTTTCATCCAAGAAACTTCATGGAGGTTCAAGATCTCAAGCATTGAGATCAAGGGCTACATAAGAGGTATGTTTTCTTACTTATGTTTTAGTTTTCTAGGGTTGATGTAATTAGCATGAAGCCATAGATCCATAGGATGTATGTACACTTAGGTATATCATTGTTTCGATTTTTCCGCTACCTAGTTTTAGAATGTATTTGATGCGTACAAAACCCAATAATATTTTTATAATTTTGGATTTTTCTGAAAATGATAAAACAAAAATAAAGAAAATATTTTTGTGATTCTGGATTTTTCTGAAAAAGATAAAACATAAATAAAGAAAATATCTTTGTGATTTTGGATTTTCTAAAAAAACATAAAATATAAATGAAGAAAATATTTTTTTGGTATTGTATTTGTTGGAATGATATTCCTGAATGATCGATAGATTCAAAAAGAATAATAAATGACAACGTAATAGATAACACAATAAAGTACACAGGAACGGTTTAACTGGTGTCGAATGATTAAACTTTAACACCTCAGAAGAGCTTGATTAAGAACTTCGAATGTAGAGGTGTTTAGGGTTACAAAGCAATAATTATGATAATAATGACAAACGTATCTAAGGCATACATGCATGCACTATAAATAACGTAACCCTAACCTATAATCACAGATGGACAGGCCCAATCCGGATATACAAGAACGAGCCCATGACGCAATACTAAATACCCAATAGTATTTTTCTGAAAAAAAGACAGAATAGAAAAATAAACTCAAAAACACAAATGAACAGTAACCTCCGAATCAGTCAGAAGATACTTAATATACAAAGGATACAAAACTTTCGAACCTTCAGATGAACAGTGAACTTCGAGTCCTTCGGAGGGATCGCAACCATTCAGAACATGGAGTATAGATTCCGAAGCATTTCGAGGGCTTGGAGCGGTTCAGAGAAAGAACACTGCTTTACTTTACTATGCTGATTTCGAAACATAATCTGCTTCTATCATACCTAATCCTTGTACAATTCGATTAAAGGTATGTTCTGGTAAGGCTTTCTTAAAGATATGAGCTAATTGATTAGATGATCTTAAAAATTGAATTTCAACATTGCGATCCTCCACGTGATCCTTTATGAGATGATACCTCAGTACCATATGTTTTGTCTTGGAATGTTGCACTGGGTTGTCGCAAATTTGAATAACACTTTCAAAATCACAATATAAGGGGATCCTCTTCATATTTATCCCGTAATCTTTAAGCTGACTTTGAATCCATATCACTTAAGAAGTACATGATGCATCTGCGATATACTCAGCTTCAGCAGTCGATAAAGAGACACATGTTTGCTTCTTTGATTGTCAACTTACGAGTTTTCCATCAAGAAATTGACATCCTCTAGTTGTACTTTTTCGATCAAGACCGCATCCACCAAGATCAGCATCAATGAATGCTTGCACAAAGAATCATGAGTTGGAAGGGTACTAGATTCCGAGAGAGGATGTTCGTTTTAGGTATCAGAAGATGTTCTTTACCACAGTAATATGTGGTTCACGTGGATTTGCATGAAACCTGGCATAATAGAAAACATAAAACATAATGTCTGAATGTCTAGATGTTAGATACATTAATGAACCTATCATTTTTCGATAAAGAATCATGTTAGCTGCTAGCTTGTCCAAGGAAGGTGTAAGCATTGTTCCGAACGCCATTGGAACCTTGACCTTTGAATCTCCGACCATGCCGAATTTCACAAGTAAGGAATTTGTATAGGCTTGTTGGTTATTGAATATACCCTCTAAACTCTGTCTAATATTTAAACCAAGTAAAAAGTTAATAGGACCTATTGAGCTTATCTCAAATTTAGTTTCCATCAATCTTTGGAATTCAACTGTTAATTTAGGATTTCTAGATCCGAAAATGATATCATCAACATCAATTTAGACAATCATCAGATGGTGACCATCTTTCTTGCGAAAGAAGTTGGGGACGAATGAGCCATGTTTAAACTTAGATTGCTTTAAGAATCAGGTAAGGGTTTCATACCATGCATGCAATTCTTGTTTTAACCATACACAGCCTTATCTAATATGTAGCAATTATTTGGATATTTTTCATTTACGAAATCTGGTGGATGTTCCACATAGATTGTTTCTTCTAATTCACCATTAAGAAACACACACTTCTCGTCCACTTGATAGACTTCAAAATTGTTATGAGCTACGAAGGCAAGGAAAATCTGAACAGATTCTAGCCTTGCTACTGGTGCAAATGTCTCTTCATAGTTTATCCTTTCCTCTTGACAATACCCTTTTACAACCAACCATGCTTTGTTCCAAATGACATTACCTTCTTTGTCAAGCTTGTTTTGGAATACCTATTTTAATCCGACCACTAATGCATCCTTTGGAGTTAAAATCAATCTCGATACTTTGTTACGTTCGAACTCATGAAGCTCTTCCGGCATATCTTGCACCCAATCGGAATGATCAAGAGTAATCGTCATAGTTTTAGGCTCAATTTTGGAGATGAACGAATTAAACATGCAAAATTCCATTTTCGAAAAATAATGTAGTTTGATTCGTTTTTTGTTGAGCTCTAGTGAGAACTCCAAAAGTTGTTGCTCCGATAACTTGAGATTTCGGATGATCTTTGGTCGATTTCGCCAATGGAGGGTTGTTCGGATCATAGGTTGGGTCCAGTTCGGCATTTACATATTCAAATTCTGATTGAATAACGGCGTGATTATTTTCATTCACATTCTCCCCATGGAAATTTGCATGTGACTCTACATTTGGAATCAGATTCTCTCTTTGGATCAGAATGTCAGTGTTAACTTTGGGATTAGAATTACCCCCCCCCCCCCCCCTTGAACAAGTGTATTGGATTTGGAGGTTGAAGCGGAACCCTCCCCCTAAACATGTGTATTGGATGTGGAGGTTGAAAAGAAACCCTCTCCATGAACATGAGCATTTGGAGTTTGTGGCGAAGGTGGAATTTCAAAATCTTTCGGAATTGGTGGCTCATTTCCAAGATCTTTAGAGGCATCATCGATGATTTTCTTCCATTCATCTTCCTTATTATCTAGGGCATTAGATTCGGAAGAAATAACCCTTTTGGGCTCATCAAATAAATTCATGAAATCCTCATAAAGATTTGAGAGAGGATTCGTCATTAGATTTGTTAAAGGAAAGATTTCTCCAGCTTGAGAATTAGTCTTCTGATACTTCTTGAGATTGTTATTGTTAAACGTAACATAATAGGTTTCTTCTATCCTTTTGGATTTCTTGTTCAGATTTCTATATGCCTTAAAAGTAAGAGAGTACCCCAAAAAGATTCCTTCATCAACCTTTACATCGAATTTGTTCCTTTGTTCTTTTGAATTAAATATGAAACACCTGGAACCAAAAAGATGAAAGAACTTAACATTAGTTTTTTTTTTTTTTTATTTAGAATCGCATAAGGTTCGTAAATGATAGCATGGTCCTTGTGTAACACCGTAAATTTTCAAACAAAATTTTCATTTTAAAAATCACGTAATTCTCATAACATAGCTCACAAAACCCTCAAATGATAATGTTTTCAAAACACATATTTAACATACACGTTAATCACCTTGTATAATTATCATGTTTTGTAAGCTTGTTGGCTTAAAAATGAATATTATTAAATATTATAATGTTTAGAATCAATCGAAAAGTATTGGAAGTGATGGGAAGTCTTATGAGATTCCGATCAAAAAGTCAACTATCGAAATTAACGAACGTATAACATTTAAGTTGGAAATAAGTAAAATTAGTGTTATTGAAAGTTGTAAATTATATCGTTAGACACGCTTAGGCGAAAACCTCAGTGAAATCCAAGTTATAACGAAAAAGTTACGACTTATCAAAGTTTCGCAACAGAACCGACACGACGCAATATGACGTAAAAAGTGAGTTTTCAATAAACTACTTTTTAGCTTTAGTGATCTAAATGAAAGATGTAATATTCGTTAAACCGAGAGCTTTCATAGAAGAACGTCCAAACCTTAATTCGTATGACGAAGTTATGATTTTTCTAAAATTCGACATAGCAATGTACAACTCGAAATTCGAATTATAGATCGAGCAATTTTTAGTTGACACAACCTAAACGAGAATCGAAGGTCTCATCAATATTTGTTAAAGGGTAAAAAGACAGATGAAAACGGACTTAGGATAAAGAAGTTATGAATTTTTAATGGACTTTTCCTGTCCCGGCCTGTTAAAAATTTAACATTAAAAATAAAGTCAAATTATCCGACAGAGTCTAAACGAAAGTTGTAGAGCACGGTCAAACCTACCCTGCATATAAAGAGCGTCGAAAAAAAGGTTGTATGCGAAAGTTATAAATTTTTGAAGTTTGAAAAATAAAAATCGGGGGAGTACGCCCAACATACAGGAGTAAGCCCAACGTACTCGTGTACATGGTCCGAAGTTGGCCACGTCGCCCTATTCCTTCGCATGATGCACACGTGTTTGTAGATGTGATGCATCTGAAGTGATCCGCTCCTACACCTAGCGTACTCGGTCTACCCCCAGTGTAGAGCCTTGCAAGGCAGAACGCCCAGCGTACCAGGAAGTTACACCCAACGTAATTCCAGGCTTAGACCACTATAAATAGAAGTGCGAGGCTGCCCGATTTATGTTTACAAATTTCACACTTTTACACCCTCTATTTTATTTCAAGCTATCCTAACACCCCCCGAAGCCTAGGGAATCAGCCTAACACCCGAAGCAAGCCTAGAGCACCCGAAGACCCAATAAAATAATCTTTTCGGTTGAAACTATGCCCGTGCAAGGCCCGATCTTCAAAAAAAACTACTTGTTTCATTAAAGAAATTTACTTTTAGAAACAAAGTGCTACCCAATTTATCATTTTATCATTTGGTTATTTCACGGTGAGCTCAATATAGGGACAATTGTATGTTGTATGTTATATGTTATATGTGCAATGTGCTTTCTTGTGTTATTCTGGTTTTATACTGTTGATCATGTAGAGCATGTCTCATATCACTTCTGGTATTGGCTTTAAGCCTTTGGCCATGTAGGGCATGTCTCGTATTATTCTTATATTGGATTTATGCCTTTGGTCAAGTAGAGCATGTCTCGTATCACTTCGGGTATTGGCTTTGTGCGTTTGGCCATGTAGAGCGTGACTGGTATCACTTTTGGTACTGGCATAGGGCTAGGTAGGGCAGATAATCAGAAATTGTATCTTTCTATGCCACTTGGGCTGAAGTCTTGTTGATGTATATCATGTTGAAATTGTTGTATCTCATTGATTGTAAACCTTTGAATCAAATCATTGGTTGATATGGAAAGCCTATTATATGATACACATATGCCTTTGTTGTTCTTTGTCCCTTTTTGCTTCTCTCATATATATATATATATATATATATATATATATATATATATATATATATATATATATATATATATATATATATATATATATATATATATATATATATATATATATATATATATATATATATATATATATATGGCATAACTTTATATTGTAACTGTTATTGAACTCATTAAGCGTCACCTGCTTATCCCTCATATACGTATTTGAATTATAAATTCCTAGGTAATTATGTGATGTATAAAACTTTGTAAAAACCTTAATAGTTGGTTTGTATCCATACTTTTTGGTATTTAGACCATCAATGTAAAATATGTTTATGGATTTGCATGTAGCATGTTTGGAGTAATATGGTAAAGTTTAGAGAAGGGGTCTCACAATCTGATGGGTTTTGGCCATATGAACATTCCTTTGTGCACATGCAAACCCTAATGCTTGGATCTAGGTTTCTCTAATTAAACATGCATTGGGTCCAAGACTTCTAATGGCTAACAAGGTATAAGAACAATACAAAATCAGAGTTTGGAGCTTACCTTGAAACACTTGTTTGATCTTCTTGTTCTTGGAGCTTTAGAGTCACAAATGTCACTCCTCTAATGGCTTACAAACACCAACTATCAAGAGGATGATTTGAGAGAGAGGAGAGGGATTAGAAATCGGCTAGGGTTACTTTGCTTTAGCAGAGGTGCAAATTTCCCTTGCCCTAGGGGTCTATTTATACTTGTAAGGCTCCTAGGGTTTCACCCTTAAACCCTAGTTGGATAATTTTTACTCAAAGCAATCCAAATCCTTTCCATGATAATCCCTTGGACAATTTGTGGCTTATCCCAAGCCCTTGAAATCGTCCAACCCTATCCAAGAAGGACTTACAGCCCAAAGTGTAACTATCAAACAATTGACAGTTTATACCCTCTTATTTAATTAATCTCTTTAAGTCACCAAATTAATTCTAATTAATTTTATGACTTATATTAATCAAATAATAATATTATTATTCCTTATATTATTCTCATAGTATATTAATAATATTTATTCTCTCATAATAAATCATCCTGTCAAGTTGATTTGGTGAAGGCAACCCAAAAGGACCATGCACAATCGGGTCAAATACTTGCCTAATATAGTTGCAGCCTTAGACACTATTCCAACAGTCTCCCACTTGGATAAGTCTAGTAACTATATGCACAAGTACAATTCGATTTGCAATCGTAGCTCTCAAAGACGTTGTCAGACTCTGATCTAATCAATCTTGTCCTTTAGATAAGGGATCGTACAGTCCTCTGTCAGATATCGTGCTGACAATTCTATGGAATAATTTGTCTAGCATTTGGTTTCTCGATCTCCGATTTATTCGACATAGAACTTAATCGAACACATCAATTCAGTTCTGACCAGGCCCGGCAAATAAGTCAAATCAAATCATCGAGCGGCCAAGACATCGCTTTTACCCTCTTGGGATAAAAGTAACAGATAAACTTCGACTTATATGCATTTACTTATTCATTAACCAACTATACACAACAATGCGTTTTATAACACCGAGTTACTGATGCGTTTTTGCATAATGAATGTACAATCAAATAACAAATAACAAACCATATATCTAGGTTTTAAGACTATATGATATTATCGTCTTGCGATCACCCTTTTATATCATATTCCATAAGGTGATTCCAGCAAGCGCGGGTTTGTTCCAATGCTCAAAACTAGTTCACAAGCACTCATGAACGTTGCAGCAACCCTTTGCTATGTCTAATACCATTTAGACAATCTACACACCAATTCATGACAATCTTCATTTATATCTACTTCCAACATATGAATGATTGTGGACAATTTGAATAATTCGATTATTCTTAGTAAACTCAATTATTCTGGAAGTCAAAACATGCAAGATGAAACAATAGTTAAACAATTAACATAAGACAGTAACATTATTCATAAATAATACTCTTTTATTTAATCATCAAATGTTAATTACATTGATCTATTATACGTTTCTACTACTATCTAATCTATGCTAATATCATCCTTCAGCCCAATACTCCTAGCATGCTGCAGGTGCTTAACCCTACTCAGTCCCTTCGTAAGCGGATCTGTTGGGTTATCCTCCGATGATATCCTCTTCACTACGAGTTTTCCTTCTACTACACGATGTCTAATAAAGTGATATTTTCTGTCGATGTGTCGAGATCTACCATGATCTCTCGGTTCCTTGGTCAAGGCAACCGCTCCTTCATTATCACAGAAAATTTCCATGGGCTTCTTTATGGCGGGTACAACTCCAATATCACCGATGAAGTTCTTCAACCATATTGCCTCCTTCGACGCTTCGCTCGCTACAATGTACTTTGATTCGCACGTCGAACTAGCTACGGTTTCCTGCTTGGAACTTTTCCAAGTCACTGCTCCTCCATTCAGGGTAAAGACCCAGCCCGACTGCGAACGGTAGTTGTCCCTGTCGGTTTGAAAGTTGGCGTCACTATACACTCGCACCTTCAAGTCATCACTCCCTCCGAGGACTAAGAACCATTCCTTCGTCCTCCGAAGGTACTTAAGGATATTCTTAACCGCAATCCAATGAGCTCTGCCAGGGTTCCCTTGATATCTGTTAACCATGCTCAAAGCAAAGGCTACATCAGGGTGAGTACAAGTCATAGCATACGTGATTGAGCCAACTGCGGAAGCGTATGGTACTCGGCTCATTTCTGCTATTTCAGCTTCGGTACTCGGACTTTGAGTCTTACTCAACTTGGCATTACTTTGTATCGGTAATTCTCCCTTCTTCGAGTTTTCCATACTAAAACGTTTTAGTACCTTCTCTAAGTAAGTGTTCTGACTAAGTCCTATTAGTCTCTTACTTCTCTCTCTAACTATCCTTATTCCCAAAATATAGGAAGCCTCTCCGAGGTCCTTCATAGCAAAGCACTTCCCGAGCCAGGACCTAACCTCCTACAGAGTCGGGACGTCGTTTCCTATGAGTATTATGTCATCGACATACAAAACGAGAAAGCTAACTATACTTCCACTGGCTTTGACATATACACACGATTCATCTTCGCTTCGTACAAATCCAAACTCTTTGACTTTCTCATCGAAGCAAAGATTCCATCTGCGAGATGCTTGCTTAAGTCCATAAATGGACTTCTCAAGTTTACACACTCTATTCGGATGCTTCGGATCCACAAACCCCTCTGGCTGAGCCATGTAAACATCCTCAGCCAACTTCCCATTAAGGAAAGCGGTCTTGACATCCATTTGCCATATCTCATAATCATGAAATGCGGCAATCGCTAGCATCACTCTAATAGATTTTATCTTCGTAACTGGTGAGAAGGTCTCATCATAGTCAACTCCGGGAGTTTGAGTAAAGCCCTTCGCGACCAATCGCGCTTTATATGTGTGTACGTTTCCATCCACGTCGGTCTTCTTCTTGAAGATCCATTTGCACCCAACGGTCTTACGTCCGGGCACATAATCAACCAAATTCCAAACTTGGTTATCATACATGGATTGGATCTCGCTATCCATTGCCTCTTTCCATTTCGCAGATTCCGGGCCTGCCATGGCTTCCTTATAGCTATTAGGTTCATCAAGATTTACTAGTGTACCATCACTAATATACGTGTCCCCTTCGGTAGTAATATGAAAGCCATAAAACTGGGGATGAACTTTAACTCTATCAGAACGTCTAAGAGGTAAGGATTCGTCAATCGGTTCAACCGGAGTTTCCTCCTCGGGTTGAGTGCCAGCGGTAGAGGTTCCTTCATCTATCGACTCTTGAATCTCTTCAAGCTCGATTTGCCTCCCACTGTCTCCTTAGCATATGAGTTCTCGCTCTTGGAAAACTCCTCTCCTCGTAACGAAGACAACATTGTCCATCGATCTACAGAAGAGATATCCAAAGGATTTCTGCGGGTAGCCGATGAAAATACATCGCTCACTACGAGGCTCGAGCTTGTTGTGAGTATCTTGTCTTATGAAAGCCTCGCAACCCCAAACCTTGATATGTGCCAACGAGGGAGCTTTCCCTGTCCACATCTCGTGAGGTGTTTTGGCAACCTTCTTAGTAGGGACTCGGTTAAGGATATGGGCGGCAGTCTCTAAGTCATACCCCCAAAAAGAGATAGGTAGTGAAGCACGACTCATCATAGAGAAAACCATGTCCAACAAGGTTCGATTACGCCTTTCTTCCACACCATTCAATTGTGGTGTCCTAGGTGGCGTCAATTGTGAAACTATTCCACACTCCTTGAGATAATCGTGGAATTCAAGACTTAGGTACTCTCCTCCTCGATCGGATCGAAGCATCTTGATTTTCCTGCCCAATTGATTCTCCACTTCATTCTTGAACTCTTTGAACTTTTCAAAAGTTTCTGACTTTGCTTGATTAAGTAGATATACCCATATCTACTATAGTCATTGGTGAAAGTCACGTAGAAGCGGTTCCCATCCTTCGTGGTTGATCTAAACGGTCCACATTCATCGGTATGTATTATGTCCAATAGACCCTCACCCCTTTCACACGTACTTGTGAAGGGTGACTTAGTCATCTTTCCAAGTAAACAAGATTCTCATATGTCATCTTCCCTAAGGTCGAATGACTCCAACACTCCATCCTTTTGGAGTTGGGCTATGCGCTTCTTGTTGACATGTCCAAGACGACAATGCCACAAGGATGCTCTATCCATACTATTGGAATAATCCATGCATAAAACATCATTTCTTAAGTTATCTACAATCACAACGGTTTCATAAATTCCATTACATGGTATAGCTTCAAAATAAAAGACACCATTTAGATAAGCCAAAATAGAACCATTCTCATTATTAAAAGAAAATCTAAAACCTTGTCTAAACAAACCATGAAATGAAATGATGTTTCTAGCCATTTCTGGCGAATAGCAACAATTGTTCAAATCTAAAGTTAAACCATTCCTAAGCACTAAAGAATACACTCTGTAACAGCCCGGAATTCCAGGTATTGTTATATTTATGATTTTGGGTGTTTTAAGAGGGGACTCGGCGAGTTGGAGCTCAGACTCGCCGAGTAGGATTGCAGATCTGGTCGCGGGTTCGCGACTGGACTCGACGAGTCCGGATATGGACTCGGCGAGTTCGCGCTGTTTAGCGAAACCCTAACCGTTTAGGTTTGGGACATATATCAGGGGCCTTATGGCCGTCATTGTTCACCCTAGTCCTTTGAGAGAATCCCTAATTCGATTGTGAGCATCTGGAGCAAGGTAGAAGACCATTATTGATCTTGGAAGTGTTATTATGCAAGGAGGAGGAGGCTTGGCTAAGGGGACAACAGGAGAAGCCATATTCTGAGGGTTGGGGACACAGAGCAACGTTATTCAGGTAATATTTCGAGTTGTTACCTTCTATGTTGATGTGCATATGGATTTAGGGTTTATTGAACCCTTTTGTGGCTAGATTGAGTGTTTCCTTAGTCCCCCAAGCGATTGGAACCCTATATTGGGACCCTTGGAAGTCCAGAATGTCCCATGCCTGAGCTTTTCGGGAATCAATGGAGGTTTTGGATTGGAATCCTTATGCCTTAGGTCAAAATGTAAATTATGAGTCATGGGGTGTATTATGAGCACCGAAATGAGGACTTTACGTGATGAACCAGTCTAGGAAGGCCGGACCTATGAATCGTCGGAGCAGATCTGACCTTAGGAAGCAATTTAAGCGGTTGCATGGCATGGACTCGCCGAGTCCGATGAACAGACTCGGCGAGTAGCTTGAAGATTAACTGGGACTCGCCGAGTTGTTCTTCAGACTCGGCTAGTTGAGTCGGGGTGGCCCCGTGATTCTTCCAGGAGGAACTTGTCGGGTCAAGGGGGATACTCGACGTGTAGAAAGGGAATCTTAGAGAATTGGTGAGAACGTGTAGACTCGCCGAGTCACCCTAGCACTCGCCGAGTCCGGTCAAAGTTGACCGTTGACCGTTGACCAGAGTGGACCTGTGTTGACTTCTTGGGGATAGTCAACATTAGAGATATAAAGTGTTAACTAGGGACATATGATGTTATAGGAGGATTAGAGCTCGGAGAATCGGGCACGAGGGATTCCCAGGTTGTGAGAAATCGAGACACGCGAGGTGAGTCTTCTCACTATACTTTACATTGAGTATGTAACCAGAGTTATGTGACAGAGTATTTGTATGCTATGTATGATATGAGTATGTAATCAGAGTTATGTGACAGAGTATTTGTATGCTATGTATGATATGTGTTGTGCTGCATTATTTCTATGTGATTTATGTTGTGCCTGTTTGCAGAGTTGGAACCGAAGGGTTCCTAGAGTTAGAACCTGAGGGTTCCCAGAGTTGGGTGCACGAACCCATAGAGTTATAGCCTCGAGTGGCTTATATGTTTTACATGTGTGGTATTTTGGGGAACTCACTAAGCCTCGTGCTTACAGTGTTTTGTGTTATGTTGTTTTCAGGTTTCTTTCAGTATCACGGGACGGCACCGGCTTGATTGTACACACCAGGGAAAGAGTCATGTTTTGGAGGATCCTGGTTTTCTTTGCAAGTGAAAATGAAGCTATGTTTTGTAATTTAATTATGAATGAGATTTTAAACAAGTGTTCTAAGATTAAAATGATTATTTTAAATGAAAATATTGTCATGAAATTTACGGTGTTACACACTCCAATCTTGGTCACACGCGACGATATTCTGTTCCCCATGATTAGATTTATCCTTCCATGCTCCACGTCTCTATTTCTTCTTAGTCCCTGCACATTAGAACAAATGTGGTAACCACAACCGGTATCAAGAACTCAAGAAATAGCATGAGGTGAATCGTTAGATTTAATTGTGTATATACCTGCGAAAGACGGCTTGATCTTTCCTTCCTTGATGGCTTGCAGGTACCCTGGGCAGCTTCTCTTCCAATGTCCTATCTTGTGGCAGTGGAGGCACTCTGCCTCCTTTAGGTTAGGGTTGGGTTTAGCAGGATCAACTTTGGTCCCACTAGAAGAGGCACTATCTCGGAACTTAACCTAGCGATGGTTCTTAGATGAAGCCTTCCTCTTCTTTCCCCTTCCTTGTCCAATAGCCAAGACAGGAGCAGCGGGTGGATTTGGAGTTGGTGCAACAGACTTGTCGTTGAAGTTGCTTTCAGCGACCCTCAAGAGACCATGGAGCTTGCTTAGGGTGACCTCTTCTTTGTTCATGTGGTAGGTCATCCTAAATTGATTATAGCTTGGAGGCAAAGAGTGAGGCACCATGTCGATCGCCAAGTCTTCCCCAAAGTCAACATTCGACTTGCGGAGACGGTCGACATACCTTTGCATCTATTGCAGGTGCACGGTAAGAGACTCTCCATGACCCATCTTAGCGGAAATCATGTTAGTGAAAATCTCATAACGCTCTTGTCTCGCGTTTTGGTGGTATCTCTCCAACAAGTCTTGGTGCATCTCGTACGGGTACATGTCCTCATAGGACTTTTGGAATTCGGAGTTCATAGTGGCTATCATGATGCAATGTACCTTCGTTGCATCACGCTCGTGAGTTTCAAAAGCGGTCATCTCAGCCGGAGTAGCGATTTCAGGGTTGATTTTCTTGAGCTTCTCATCGAGGACATACTCTTTGTCCTCATAGCGAGCAATAGTGCGAATGTATCGTATCCATTCGCTAAAGTTCATCCCATCGAAAGTGACCTTTTGACAAAGGCTCATCAATGTGAATGAACTAGCAGCAGCGTTGTTTGCGTTCGACATCTACAAATAGAAAGGACAAAGATATATTAGAATATGAATCCCTAATTATCACCCAATAAGAAAAATTAGGTCTAGGATCCAACAACAATATTTACATATTAGAAAAGGGATGCCGTAATCTAACATGCAAACAATTTGAAGGTAAGTGAATGACGATTCACTAATTCTCCACCATGAAAACCTAACTTTAAGTTCTAAATGTATTTGAGAATTCCTAGGTTTCGATGAGATTCATTGAAACTTTTCAATGGCATGTTTAAATCTCGATATGCCCCTCTTGTTTGTGACTGGGATACCGAGGATCACAAAGCAGGTGTGAATTACCATGCAAATTCGCATGGTTCCTTCATTGTAACGATCACCTATTCGATGTTCCGGTAAACCACACACGCTCCATCGAACTATGATAAACAATGAATCACCCTTTGCCACCTTCGCTTAGAACCAATTAGTGTGTCGGTAAACCACACACGCTCCACTAACTTCTTAGCAAGGTGCAAAGTGTAATTTCGTGGGATTACATCAATTCACTTTTCCTAAAGTAACTAAGATTGGGAAATTTTTGAAAATCATTTAGTTACTTTGTATTTCGTATTATACTTTTAATGAGAGGATGAGGTTGCCCTATCCTACCCGTTCGACTAACGACCCTCCACTGATCAAGCAAGCGGTGGGTGTGAGTGTACACCCATTAAGCGCCATTTTATAGGCCGCAACCTTATACCCACCTTATAGACCGGCTTCGTGAATGAGGCCTACTAACGGTAAGACTAGCATTTTAGTTATACATATATATATATATATATATATATATATATATATATATATATATATATATATATATATATATATATATATATATATATATATATATATTAATCTTGTAATATTATATTAGTATAGGGTTGTATTTTAAACTTGTAAAATTCTAGGCTTTGAAATTTAAATTGCCTAAATTAAAACTTTTAATCACAAAACATAAATTTTAAAACTTGAGGGCAAGTTTTAAATATTTAAAACGTGGAGGATCAAATAACAAATAGTCTTAATTAACAATTAATTCCATAATTATCCATATTTTATTTATTTAATGATTTCTTGCAAAATAATTTACCAATTTAATCAAAATAATTAATTAATTATCACATAAGGAAATTAAATATTTTATTAATTGATTAATATCTTTAATTAGATCAAGATTATAGTCATATATATAAAAAAATCGGATTAGGGTTGATCTAATATGATAAAGGCAAGTTTCCATAAGATAAATATCAAAAAATCCCGATTTTAGCTCTTCCTGACGCTCGAACTCGCCGAGTTCCCAACTGGACTCGCCGAGTCAAGCCAACTCGCCGAGTCCACAATGGGACTCGCCGAGTTCATGACACAGAACCACAAAATTCGAATTTTGCAAGTAAGAAACAAACAATCAAGCATCAATTTAATAGAAACCAATCTAGGCTCTGATACCACTGATGGGTTTTGGCCATATGAACATTCCTATGTGCACATGCAAACCCTAATGCTTGGATCTAGGTTTCTCTAATTAAACATGCATTGGGTCCAAGACTTCTAATGGCTAACAAGGTATAAGAACAATACAAAATCAGAGTTAGAAGCTTACCTTGAAACACTTGTTTGATCTTCTTGTTCTTGGAGCTTTAGAGTCACAAATGTCACTCCTCTAATGGCTTACAAACACCAACTAGCAAGAGGATGATTTGAGAGAGAGGAGAGGGATTAGAAATCGGCTAGGGTTACTTTGCTTTAGCAGAGGTGCAAATTTCCCTTGCCCTAGGGGTCTATTTATACTTGTAAGGCTCCTAGGGTTTCACCCTTAAACCCTAGTTGGATAATTTTTACTCAAAGCAATCCAAATCCTTTCCATGATAATCCCTTGGACGATTTGTGGATTATCCCAAGCCCTTGAAATCGTCCAACCCTATCCAAGAAGGATTTACAGCCCAAAGTGTAACTATCAAACAATTGACAGTTTATACCCTCTTATTTAATTAATCTTTTTAAGTCACCAAATTAATTCTAATTAAGTTTATGACTCATATTAATCAAATAATAATATTATTATTCCTTATATTATTCTCATAATATATTAATAATATTTATTCTCTCATAATAAATCATCCTGTCAAGTTGCTATGGTGAAGGCAACCCAAAAGGACCATGTACAATCGGGTCAAATACTTGCCTAATATAGTTGCAGCCTTAGACACTATTCCAACACAATCATGGTATCAGAGTAGTAGTTTAAGTGAACTAAATCCCACAGATTGGTATTTAGACTGAAACTATTGGAAGTTCAATATATGAGTGGATTCATTGTATGTATATGGATTCATTGACAGTGGTGACTCCGTTGTTGGAGCGGATTCGGGGGCCCAGCGGGAGGCCATGAAGGAGGAACATCGGAAGAGTGAGCGAATTGTGGGGTAGGTTTCCTCCTTTGACTATGACAGCCGAGGATTACTGACACTACACCATAGGGTGTGGGTGCCATACCACGGGGGTGTGCGCCAGGTCCTGATGGAGGAGGCGTACAAATCTTGATTCTCCATTCATCTCGGGGCGACGAAGATGTATAAGGATATTCGTTTGGATTATTGGTGGCCCTGCATGAAGCGGGATGTGGCATGGTTTGTGGAATGGTGCTTGACCTGCAAGAAGGTCAAGGCTGAGCATCAGAGACCTCACGGAAAGATACAACCGTTGGATATTCCGCTGTGGAAATGGGAAGACATCACGATGGATTTTATCACCAAGCTTCCCAAGACCGCGCGGGGAGTGGATTCGATCTGGATCATCGTTGATCGATTGACCAAGAGCTCCCATTTTATCCCGATTCAAGAGAGCATCTCGGTCGAGAAGTTGGCCGACATCTATATCCGGGAGGTGGTGGCGCGGCACGGTGTGCCAGTTTTTGTGATCTCAGACAGGGATATGCGGTTCACTTCCAAGTTTTGGAGGAAGTTTCATGACGAGTTGGGTACTCGTCTGCATTTTAGCACCGCCTTTCACCCGCAGACGGATGGTCAGAGCGATCAGACCATCCAGACCCTGGAGGACATGCTGCAAACATGTGTATTAGACTTCGGAGGTAGTTGGGATACATACCTTCCATTGGCAGAGTTCTCCTATAACAACAGTTATCATGCGAGCATTGATCGTCCTCCCTTCGAGATGCTCTATGGGAGGAAGTGCAGGAGCCCGATATGTTGGGGCGAGGTTGGCTAGAGGGTGATGGGGAGCACTGAGGTAGTGCTCAAGAAAACAGAGAAGATTCACTGATTCAGCAGGTCCGAAGCAGGCTTTAGACTACTTAGCGTCCGCAGAAAAGCTATGCCGATAAGCACCGATCAGACCTGGAGTTCCAGGTTGGGGATATGGATCTCCTAAAGGTGTCGCCATGGAAAGGTGTTATCCGATTCATGAAACAGGGCCAGTTCGGCCCCAGGTACATTAGACCATTCAGGGTTGTAGCACGGGTGGGCAAGGTGGCGTATAGGCTGGATTTGTCAGCCGAACTCAGTTAGATACACAACACTTTCCATGTTTCTCAGCTGTGAAAGTGCCTTGTGGACGCCTTAGCAATGGTACCCTTGGAGGACATTCAGGTTGTTGGCAACCTGAACTACATTGAGCAACCGGTGGCAATCCTTGACCGGAAGTCGAAGGATTTGAGGAACAAAAGAGTGGAACTCGTGAAGGTGCAATGGCAACACTAGAAGGGGTCGGAGTGGAATTGGGAGTCGGCGAACGACATAATGGAGCATTACCCCGAGCTGTTTTAGGATCGAACAGAAGACTTCGAGGACGAAGGCTAAAATATGTGGGGGAGATTTGTAGCACCTAGTTCTTGGTACGTATTCTTTTATTAATATTTTTGCATTTTGGCCTTGGACTCGGCGAGTCGAAGGACCAACTCGCCGATTAGAAGCTGGATGAGACATGAGGTTTAAGCTGTGGACTCGATGAGTCGGGTCCCGGACTCGGCGAGTAGGCCCTGTTTGGACAAAAACCGTAACCCGAGGGTTTGCACCCTATTTAGACACCTTAACTTAGCCTCCTTCGTCCCATTTGCTCCCCGAAGACCCCCATATCAAACCCTAGCTGTTATTGAAGCAATCTAAGGCTTTTGGACTGAGTTTGGTGTTTTTGTGACCCAAGGAAGGAAGGAAAAGCTTAAAGGATCAAGAGGAGGCTAGAAGGATCTGATTTTGAGCATCATTTGTAGTCTACAGAAGGTATAAAGTCTATACCTTGTTTGTTCTTTTGAATAGATCCCATTTTGTGGAGTTCTAGGGCTTTTCTAAGCCATTTTGGTCACCAACCATGATTGCAAGAATGGTTTGGGGTTGATGTTTCGGATCTGGGTCTTTAGAGGGGTTACAAGGCAGAAAGGAGTGGCTTTTGCACTCAAAGAAGGCCCCATGCATTGTAAGAGCCTGTTTTAGGACCTTTTGAGCTCAAAGTCCCATGCAAGCACGTAAAGATTGTAACTTTACGTGCTAGATCGATTGTAGAAGCACAAATCTATCTTTTGAGCAAGGGTAGTACATCAGAAATCGAAGATTTACTGAGTGGATGTGACCAACTCGACGTGTCCATTCTTGGACTCGGCGAGTCCAAGGTTTCTGTCCCAAATCAGTTAAGGGTCAAAAGGACCCAGTTGAGTGTGGAAAGGTTTTAGGGAGTCTCGGGGAGTGACCCAACGTTCTGGACTGAGCCATTTTTCTGGAAGTTCATGGGACTCAGCGAGTGCATGAACGGACTCGATGAGTCCAAGGCAATCTTCTAAGGATGAAGATGAACTCGACGGGTTGTTCATACAACTCGGAGAGTCAAGGACAGGACCTGTGTATCAGTTAAAGATGAACTCGACGAGTTGTTCATACGAATCAGCGAGTCGGATGAGGATTCAGTCGATGTTCACTTAAAAGGAAAACTCGTCGAGTCGTCGCCTAACTTGACGAGTAGAGGCAGGTATAAGGACAAATAGTAGGATAGGGACTCGGCGAGTTGGCAAGCCAACTCGGCGAGTCAGGTCAACTGGAAGTTGACTTTGACTTTGACTTGGTTAGGGGTAAAATGGTCATTTTACCCTAAGAACAGTTAGCAGTGTATGACTAAGTGTTTTATGGGAATTATAGCTGGAGGATTTCCAGAGCAGCAGCGGCAGCAGTCAGAGGATTCCCACACAGATCAGCAGCTACTACGAGGTGAGTTACCTTCCAGTAGCGGTGGGTCTACGGCCACAATGCCGACCCACTAGTAGGAGTTGTATGTTAGATGATTGTCTTTGTGATATCATCTAGGTTTTCTACTACCTGATATGTTTTATGCTGGCACGATATGTTATATGTGATAGTAGAAGAGTTCGGTTGTTAGGACCGAAGGGTAGGTCAGGCACCCCAGATATGTCTGACAGTATGTGATTATATGTTTATATGCTGGCATGATATGTTATATGCGATAGTGGTAATAAGAGGGGAATAGTCCCGAAGTTTGATTGTTAGGACCGAAGGGTAGTTCAGACACGCCAGATATGTCTGATAGTATGTTATGTTATGATATATGTGATAGTAGCAGTAGGGGGTGGAATAGTCCTTGAGGGTCAATTGTTAGGACCGACGGGTAGGTCAACACCCCAGAATGGCTTGGCATGGGTAGGTCGGCACCCCATAATGGCTTGACACGAGTAGGTCGGCGCCCCAGAATGGCCGTACGGGTAATGGTCATACCGGGAAGGTCGGGCACCCCAGAATATCCCGGCAGTATGTATGCTATATGATTGTATGGTATGTGGTACGATGGGAGAAATCACTATGCTTCGTGCTTACAGTTACAGTTTTGGCTTTAGGTACCTCTTTAGCGAAGGGGAAGGAGTTGGCGTGGTAGCGGCACATCATACACACACATTGCTTTCCGCACTATGAGTTATTCTGGGATGTGTACTCTGACATTATTATGTTTTTTTACGATCCGGTTTTCAGACACGAGACATGTTTTTATAAAATGATATGATCGGTTGATATTTTGTTACAAATGTTTGCAAATCACTTAATCAAAAATGAAATTTTTGGACGTGAAAATTGGGTCGTTATAGGAGTATTAGGTTATGATAAATCTTAATATTCTAAAATACTAAGCTACTCCAAATTTTCAGAGAAATGGTTGAACTGGTGAGTAGTCATACACCGTATGTGGGCGGAGATCCTCATCCTGATGAAGGAGATACTCTAGTGTCCCCTCTTGAGGAGCGACTCTTGGATAAACTTACTGGTGTTATTCAGCAGACTCTCAAAGAACACAAAAACGATAGTGATAAAGGTAAAGAGAAAGCCACCGGAGAATCCTCAAAAGGGGAGGCGAAATGTCCCTCATTCAAAACTTTGAAGAGTAATGGTGCTACGAAGTTTTCAGGTGTTCTTAATCCCATTTTTGTTCTTACCTGGATACAGAACACAGAAAAAGTATTCCGTATCTCTCATGTGGTTAATGAAGACTAGGCTAATTATGCTTCTGCAATGCTCATCAGAGAAGCCTTGGCCTGGTAGGAAACAACATTTAAAGCTCTCAACGAGTATGACCAGGAGAACTTATCTTGGAAAACGTTCAAAAATCGCTTACTAGGAAAGTATTGTCCTCTAGACATGAGGAGAAGATTGGAGAAAGAGTTCCTCGAGCTTAAACAGGGAGGAATGACAGTGAATGATTATGAAAATCAATCCAATCAAAGAGCACGGTTTGTTGCAAAATATATTCCGACTGAAGACGATAAAATTCAGTTATTCATGGAAGGATTACGATATGAAATCCATGATTTTGTGGTCAATCGGGATGTTCTGTATTTGATAAAGCTGTTGAGTATGCCCGAAAGCGCGAGCACGACTTAGAGATACGTGGTGCCACTCTTTCTGTTTCGAAGCATCCACGTGTTGATCGAACTGTTTCTGTTTCCTCTATTCCATCGACTCAATCTTCTCGATCTAATCCTGGAAAACAAATACAATCTCATAATACCTCTCGTGGCCGCACTAGGTCACAATCTTTTTCTCTTCAGTCACCATCGTGTCGAAAATGTGGAAAGAATTACCAGGGCCATTGCAGAACAGAAAAAGAATCAGTGATCTATTTTGGATGTGGAGAAATGGGTTACATGAAGCTCACTTTCCCAATGAAGAATGGTACATGTTATGCCTGTGGTGTTACTGGTCACAGGAACCGTTTCTGCTGTACTCTTACTAGTCAAATGGGGGGAAGTCAAGCTTCTGTTCAACAACCGGTAAATACTTCAACTAAAAAGAAGGAGGTGCCAAAAGCTAAAGGCCTTTCATTTTAGATTACCACAGAGGATGCACTTGAAGACCCGAATGTTGTGACCGGTACATTTCTCGTCAATTTTAGACCTACTCATATCTTATTTGATTCTGGTGCCTCAGATTCTTTTGTGTCCGATGAATTTGTGCGTTCTTTTCAAATTGGTTGCTATGCACTCGCCCAACCGTTTCATGTAGATACAATGGGAAGTGTATCATTACTTGCTGATAATGTCTATAGATATTGTGTCATAGAAATTTAAGGTTATAATTTTCTTGCTAACCTGATTCCTATTTCCTTGCCCAACTTTGATACTATTCTCGGCATGGATTGGTTGTCAAAGAATCGTGCAGAACTCTTGTGCTATGAAAAGATAGTATGCATTCCTAATGAAGGGGAGAATCCTATTTATTTCTACAGTGAGCAAAGGGTTAAAATCTTAAAAATAATCTCTTTCCTAAAAGCTCGTAAATTTATATCGAAGGGGTGTTCTACTTACCTAGCCTATACAATTGATATCTCAAAAGAGGGGAAGAAAACTATAAATGATGTTCCATTGTTAATGAATATCCTGATGTTTTTACCTGATGATTTTCCTGGACTTCCTTTGGATAGGCAAGTAGAATTCCGAATTTACCTTATGCCTGGTGCTGCTCCGATTTCAAAGACACCTTATCGTCTTGCACCAGCTGAGATGAAGGAAATTATGATTCAACTGTAGGAATTACTTGACAAGGGATTTATTCGACCGAGCACCTCTCCTTGGGGTGCTCCATTATTGTTTGTCAAGAAGAAGGACGGATCGATGTGAATGTGTATTTATTATCACGAGCTAAATAAGGTAACTATCAAGAATAAATATCCACTACCTCGTATAGACGACCTGTTTGATCAACTTCAGGGTGTTAGTTATTTCTCAAAGATTGATTTGAGGTATGGCTATCATCAGTTGAAAGTACATGAGCAGGATGTACCGAAGATTGCTTTCCGTACTCGTTATGGGCATTTCGAATTCCTTGTCATGCCATTCGGTTTAACAAATGCTCCTACTGTATTCATGGATATGATGAATCGGGTATGCCGTCCAATGCTTGATAAAGCTATCATCGTATTCATTGATGATATTCTAATCTATTCCAAGTCTGAAGCTGATCATGCCATTCATAATTGTGAAATATTAGAACTTCTTCGAAAGGAGAAACTATATGCTAAGTTCTAAAAATGTGAATTTTGGCTTCGCCAAATTCAATTCCTCGGCCATTTGATTTCTAGTGACGGTATATCAGTAGAACCTACCAAAATTGAAGCCATTCAGAATTGGGAAGTGCCCCATATTGCTTCTGAAATTCGCAGTTTTTTTGGGTCTCACAGGTTATTACCGGAGATTCATTAAAGATTTTTCACATATAGTTGTACCTCTCACAATTCTTACATGAAAGGAAGCAAAGTTCGAATGGGGTGAAGCCCAAGAAAAAGCTTTCTCAACTCTAAAAGATCTTTTAACTCATGCTCCGATCTTATCACTCCCAGAAGGTGATAATGATTTTTCTGTGTATAGCGATGCTTCGAGGTTGGGACTCGGTGGTGTGTTTATGCAGAGTGATAGAGTAATAGTCTATGCCTCAAGACAACTGAAAGATTATGAAAAGAATTATCCCATCCATGACCTCGAACTTACTGCAGTAGTATTTTCCTTAAAACTTTGGAGGCATTATCTTTTTGGTAGAAAATGCCAATTTTTTACCGACCACAAAAGTCTCAAGTATATATTTATTCAACAAACTTTGAATATGAGACAACATCGGGCCATGGAGCTGATCAAAGACTATGACTGTTAAATCCTGTATCATCCTGAAAAGGCTAATGTAGTTGCTAATGCACTTAGCAGAAAGGTTTATCATAATAGTGCATGTTATGTTATTACTCACACTACATTAAACTTCATTATTCTTGATGAACTAGAAAAATGGCAAGTAGAGGCTTTAAATCCAGAAAATGTGAAGAAGGAAGGGATGATACATTATGCTGATATTTTACTTGATGATCCACGTGGACTGAAAGTATTTAAGAATTGGCTATGGATTCCAAAGATTGGTGGATTAAGACGGAAGATTCTAGACGAAGCCCATAAATCTAAGTTGTCAATACATCCTGGTACACGTAAAATGTACTATGATGTACGTGATGATTATTGGTGGACTGGATTAAAGAGAGACACTGGAAGACATGTGCAAGAATGTTTAGTATGCTTACAACTCAAAGCGGAACACTAAAAGCCATACGGAAGTCCAGAAGGTATTAATGTCTCCATGTGAAAATGGGAGGATATGTCCATAGATTTCATTACCAAATTGCCAAAGACTGTGAGACAGAATGATAGCATTTGGGTAATTGTCGACCGACTGACTAAGAGTGCACATTTTCTTGCCATGTGTGAAACAACTCCAATGGAGAAATACGCACAAATGTACTTGGATGAAATTGTTGCAAGACATGGTGTGCTACTAAAGATTATTTCCGATCTACTCGCTTCACTTCTCATTTTTGAGCAAGTATGCAACGTGAATTGGGATATCAAGTTACTCTCAACACAACTTGTCATCCCCAGACAGATGGTCAGACAGAGAGAACAATCCAAACAATGGAAGATATGCGTCGTGGATGTGTCTTGGAATTTGGTGGTAAATGGGATAAGACATACCTCTTGTCGAATTTTCATATAATAACAGTTACCACACTTCAATAAAAATGCCATCATATGAAGCATTATATGGATGCAAATGTGATACTCCATTATGTTGGCGTGATGTAGGACATAAAATCCTTGGAGGCCCTTAAATGATTCAAGACACCACTGACAAGATTCAAATTGTACGAGAAAGAATGAAAGAGGACCAGGATCGACAAAAGTCCTATGTAGACAGGACATTTCAAAATCATCCAGAGAATTGGTAAACAAGCATGCCGCTTGGAATTTCCTGAAAATCTGGCAGGTATTCATGATGTATTTCTTGTGAGTTATCTGTGTAAATGTTTGATCATATATGATGAAGCAATTCAGTTATCCAAGGTGAAATTGGATAATAAATTAAGATATGTAGAAGAGCCTGAATAGATTGTAAACGAGAGAATGGTTGATCTACATAATAAAGAAGTGGAGTTGGTGCTTGTCAAGTGGAAACACCATCGAGGCCCAAATTATACTTGGGAAAATAAGAATGAGATAAGAGCGAAATATCCCCATTTGTTTAAATCGTTGTAGTTTTGGGGAAGAAATCCTCAAAAGGAGGAGATATTTAACCCTGTATAATTATCATGTTTTGTAAGCTTCTTGGCTTAAAAATGAATATTATTAAATAATATATGGTTTTGAGTGGTGAGTTCGTGTAAGATAGTTCTTATGAGATTTAAAGTAAAACTATGTTTAGAATCAATCGAAAAGTATTGGAAGTGATGGGAAGACTTATGAGATTCTGATCAAAAAGTCAACTATCGAAATTAATGAACGCATAAAATTTAAGTTGGAAATAAGTAAAATTAATGTTACTGAAAGTTGTAAATTATCTTGTTAGAAACGCTTAGGCGAAAACCTCACCGAAATCCGAGTTATAACGAGGAAGTTACAACTTATCAAAGTTTCGCAACAGAACCGACACGACGCAATATGACGTAAAAAGTGAGTTTTCAATAAACTACTTTTTAGATTTCGTGATCTAAATGAAAGTTGTAGTAATCGTTAAACCGAGAGCTTTCATAAAAAGAATGTCCAAATCTGACTTCGTATAAGGAAGTTATGATTTTTCTAAAATTCGGCGTAACAGTGTACAACTCGAAATTCGAATTACAGAACGAGCAATTTTTAGCTAACACAACCTAAACGAGAATCGAAGGTCTCGTCAATAGTAGTTGAAGGGTAAAAAGACAAATGAAAACGGACGTCGGATAAAGAAGTTATGATTTTTAATGGACTTTTTCTGTCCCGCCCTGTTAAAAATATTACATTAAAAATAAAGTCAAAGTATCTGACGGAGTCTAAACGAAAGTTTTAGAGCACGTTCATACCTACGCGTTCATATAAAGAGCGTCGAAAACATAACTCGTATGCAAAGTTATAAATTTTTAAAGTTTGAAAAATAAAAATCGGGGGAGTACGCCCAACGTACTAGTGTACACGGTCCGAAATTGGCCACATCAACATATTCCTTCGCAGGATGCACACGTGTTTGTAGCTGTGATGCATCCGAAGTGATCTGTTCCTACGCCCAACATACTCGGTCTACCCCCAACGTAGAGCTTTGCAAGGCAGTACGCCCCGCGAACCAGGAAGTTACGCCCAACGTAATGCCAGGCTTCAGCCACTATAAATGGAAGTGCGAGGCTGCCCAATTTATGTTTAAAAATTTCAAACTTTTACACCCTCTACTTTCTTTCAAGCTATCCTAACACCCCCCGAAGCAAGCCCCGGAGCACCCAAAGACCCGAGAAAATAATCATTTCAGTTGAAACTCTGCCCGCGTAAGGCCCAATTTTCAACAAAAACTACCTGTTTCGTTAAAGAAAGTCATTTTTAGAAACGAAGTGCTGCCCAAATTATCATTTTATCATCCATTTATTTCACAATGAGTTCAATATAGGGACAACTGTATGTTATATGCTATATATGCAAGGTGCTTTCCTGTGTTATTCTGGTTTTATACCGTTGATCATGTAGAGCATGTCTCGTATCACTTATGGTATTGGCTTTAAGCCTTTGGCCATGTAGAGCATCTCTCGTATTATTCTGGTATTGGATTTATGTCTTTGGCCATGTGGAGCATGTCTCGTATCACTTCTGGTATTGGCTTTGTGCCTTTGGCCATGTAGAGCATGACTCGTATCACTTTTGGTATTGGCATAGGGCTATGTAGGGCTGAAAGCTTGTATATTCAAGCAAAATGATAATCATAAATTGTATCTTTTCGTGCCACCTGGGTTGAAGTCTTATTGATGTATATCATGTTGAAATTGTTGTATCTCATTGATTGTAATCTTTGAATCAAATCATTGGTTGATATGGAAAGCTTGTCATATGATATACATATGCCTTTGTTGTTCTTTGTCCCTCTCTGTTTCTGTCATATTGATATATATATATATATATATATATATATATATATATATATATATATATATATATATATATATGGCATAACGTCATATTGTAACTTTTATTGAAATCAGTAAGCGTCACCTGCTTATACCTCTCAGTGTTTAACTATTGCAGGTGATAAGCATCCAATATAGACATGTACTATTGGACGATTTCAAATAGTTAATACTATTACTTTTGTACTTAGTGTTCATATATGTATATGAATTATAAATTCATGGGTAGTTATGTAATATATAAAACTTTGTAAAAACCTTAATAGTTGGTTTGTATCCATTCTTGTAGGTATTTAGACCATCAATGTAAAATATGTCTATGAATATGCATGTAACATGTATGGAGTAATATGGTAAGGTTTCGAGAAGGGGTCTCACCATAAGTCAACACTTGAGTCAACAATCCATGTCAACACTTGAGTTTGACCAAACCCTAAAGTCAACATTCGAGTCAACAGTCCATGTTGACCCAACTCGTCGAGTGCATCTATGCGACTCATCGAGTCCCTTTTGGTTTCTCAGAACCCTCATGAAAGTCCAAGTCAACTCGCAGAGTTGACCCGTTAACTCGTCGAGTTACCGCGCGTTCAGTCTCATCGGGAAAACCCTAGCCGACTCGTCGAGTCAGCTCATTGACTCGGTGAGTCCATTCAGTCTGTATTCTCATTTAGACGATTGAAGGTAGATCTACCACTCTAAACTCTAGATCTAGTCTCCCAAGGCTCAAATTTCACGTAAAGCTTTGATGTTTATGTTCACGCATGACATATTTGCTCCATAATGCCAATACAAGCTCCAACAAGGGTTTGGTGCTCATAGACTTTCCTCTAGCTCCATAAAGCTTCAGTCTTTGGGCTCACAAGACCTCCTAAAATCCTGATCTGAGGTTTCAACCTCAAGATATGCTCAAGGGACTTAATAACATAAGAAGCATGGGGAAAATCCCAAGAACTCTTCAAACTAAGATCTCATAAAAAAAATGATCAAGATAATATCTTTTTACCTAAAATAAAAGCTATCCACTGAGAACCTCTAGATCCAAATGTCCCTCCTTGCTCCAAGCGTTAATGCTTTCCCCTCCTTCTCTAAAGGTGCACCAAAATGCTCAAGATAGCCTCTCCTTCTCACACAACAAGCTAAAACTCGATTAGGGTTCTTCACAGTACTCAAGGGCGATGAGGGAGGCGGAAATGACAGCTAAAGGCCCTTTAAATAGGATACAAACTCGGAGATTTAGGGTTTACTCGCACAACACTAACTCGGTGAGTCGGCTCCCTGACTTGTCGAGTTGGTCATTAAACCCACGTGACCAATCCGACTCTACTCGATGAGTCGGGCATACAACTCATCGAGTCACTCATTCAATCCCAAAAATAAATATTTAAATATTATACCGGAGAGTCGGGATGTTACAATTCTCCCCCACTAGAATCCTACTTTGCCCTCGAAGTCATGCTCCATAAACTACTCTAGATACTTCTCGCGCATCTCAGACTCCGACTCCCAAGTCCACTCGGATCCCTTTCGATGTTTCCATTGAACCTGGACTAGGGGCACCTCCTTATTCCTCAACAATTTTACTTTACGATCCAAAATCGCTATCGGTTTCACAATGTAATTCAGGCTAGCATCAACCTGAATGTCCTCTAAGGGTACCACTACCATCTCATCGGCTACACACTTCCTCAACTTAGACACATAGAAGGTGTTATGAATCTGGCTCAACTCTGCATGTATCTCGAACCGATAAGCTACCTTCCCCACTCTGGCAGACACTCTGAAAGGACAGATATATCTGGGACCCACCTTTCTCTGCATCCTGAATCGGATCACCCCTTTCAGTGGGGATACCATCAGGAGAACAAAATATCCAACCTGGAACTCAAGCGTGGATCTTCGCCGATCTGTGTAACTCTTCTGGAGACTATGTGTTGTCAGTAACCTCTGCCTGACCTGCTGAATCTGCTCAGTCGTCTTGAGCACTATCTCAGTGCTACCCATCACCCTCTTCCCTTCCTCCCCCTCCCCCCAGCAGGTGGGAGTACGACACCACCTCCCGTATAAGAGCTCAAAGGGAGGCGTGCCAATAAAAGAATGATGGTTGTTGTTATATGAAGAATCAGCCAAGGGCAAATAAGTGTCCCAACTTCCTCCGAAGTCCATAACACATGCACGCTGCATGTCCTCAATCGTCTGAATCGTCCGCTCGCTCTGTCCAATTGTATGTGGGTGGTATTCAGTGCTGAAGTGCAATCGGGTTCCCAACTCCTCATGGAACTTCTTCTAGAACCTGGAAGTGGAATCGGGTTCCCTACTCCATGTTGAGCCACCAACTCTCTCACATAAACCTCGGCCAACTTCTCCGTGGAAGAGCTCTCACTGATAGTAAGGAAGTGAGCACTCTTCGTCAACCGGTCCACAATCACCCATATTGCATCGACACCTTGCCCAGTCCTCGGTAAGTTAGTGATAAAATCCATGGAAATCTGCTCCAACTTCCACTGGGGAATCTCTAGAGGTTGTAACAGGCCATGTGGACGCTGGTGCTCCACCTTAACCCGATGAAAGGTCAAGCACCTCTCTGTTGGATTAGGTCTATAATCCCATAAGTATTATTGGTATTTACTTGACCCGAGAGTAAAATGTTCCATTTGGGTTGCATGGCATCAGAACTTGGATAGACTTTTGTGAGAATAGGATATTTATTATTTATTTATATATTATAAGCTCTAATATATTAATATGAAATCGTATTATTTAATTACTATTGATCAAGAATTAATTTGGAATTAATTTTGTGATCAAAACAGACTAACTAAATAAGTGGGGATTGATTTGGTAAATCATTCATTCTTATAATGTGGGCTTATGATCCATAGTTCCTCATGTTGGGAAAAACCTATGCGGTGAACCATGGATACTCCATGGACCATGAGGAATATGAAAAGTCATGAGTTACATGGTGTAACCCTAATGTGCACACTATATAAGAAGCCTCTAGCTCAAGTAATGGGGACTAGTGATAGACACTTCAGGGTAGCCGATTTTGATTGTAAATAATATTCTCTTAAGTTATTCCTATTGTTGGTGGTGTTGTGTGAACTATTTGAGGTGCAACACTTGGGGCACTAAGCTCTTTAAGGTCCAAGGAATCAAGCAACAACAAAAGGTATGTCATTCAACTATATTTTATATTGTATATACTCCATAATGTGCCAGTTAGGATGATACCTTGGAAAATTGATATTTTCATGTATAATAGAGAAAACATAGATCCAAGGTATATTGGGTTGCATGTACATCATAGGAGTGCTAGAATGCTTAAAACCCAACAATGGTATCAGAGCCTAGGCTTGTTTTCTATTATACATGATGCTACTTGCATGGAAATTCTTTAAAAATCGATTTTCTTCTGTTCTGGACACCAGAATCGCCGAGTCCAAGCACAAACTCATCTAACTCACCGAGTTGGTTGATACGCTCGACGAGTTGGAGCCCCTGACAGCAGATTTTCGATGTTTTTGGCTAGAATTGGACTAGGATCATTACGCTAAGCTGTTTTTGAGCTTATAAACCTATTTTGGATGTGGTAATGATCATGCTAATCTAATTTAAAAGATAATTGTCAAAGTTTCATGTTTTGTATTACTTTATATGGTTAGGCTAATTACATGAAATTTGTTTGATATGAATTGTCTTGTTCCTATGAGTTTAATTTAGATCATAGACAAATTGATTGTTTTTGTATGTTACAATTTTCATCTAAATGTTTTTTGTTGAATTCCATAACTTGCCCTCATGTTATGGAAAATGGAAAGTTTTTCTTTAAAAGTGTCATTAAACTCATAGGTTATAGAAAAATGAAGAGTCCTTTTTCATAAATGGTTTTATGAACTCCATAACATGTCCTCAAGTTATGGATTTTCAAGAGTCTTTTCATTAAATCCTATATAAAACTCATAAGTTATCGATTCCAAAAGTTTTTGAATAGTTCAAAACTTGCCCTCAAGTTTTGGAATTTGTAAATGTAAAAGTCTAACTTTTGAAACATTTAATTCCAAACCCTAGAAATTTTAAAAGTTTAAAATTCAACCCTTATGCTATTATAATTAATATATATATATATATATATATATATATATATATATATATATATATATATATATATATATATATATATATATATATATATATATATGTATAAGAATAAAGTCAGTCTTACCGTTAGTAGGCCTCATTCACGAAGTCGGTCTATAAGGGGGGGGGGGGGGGTAACAGGTTACTGCCTATAAAATGGCAGTTTAATGGGTGTCCATTCTCAGCCACCACTTCCTTGACTGGTGGAGGGTCGTTAGCCGAACAGGTAGGAAAATGTGAATATGGTGCTAACCCATGAAATTGCACTTTGCACCTTGTCAAGCCGTTAGTGGAGTGTGTGTGGTTAACCGACAAACTAATCTGGACTAATAGTGTGTGGGCAAGGATAACTTGATGTTAATCGGAGATCAACAGAGCGTGTGTGGTTAACCGACACATTGATAAGGTGGTTGTAAAATTTGGTGTACTAAGTTAATTTGCATGGTTATTCACACCTTGTTTATGATCCTCGGCATCCCAGTCACAAACGTGAAGGGCACAGTCGAGATTTAAACATGCCATTGAATTGTTTCAATGAATCTCAAAGGATCTAGGAATTTCAATTCACTTAAAACCTAAAATTCTTTTTCGTTTTTCGTGATGTAAATTGGTAAATCGTCATTTACCTACCTTCATATATTTTTCAGTTTGGATTACGGCATCCCTCATCCAAATTGTCAAATATTGTGCTAGGTCCTATCCTTAATATTTCATTTGGGTGTTATATTTTGGATTTAAAATCAACTAAACGTGAATTTCTCCTATTGTAGATGTCTATTTGAGACAACTATGGTCTTCCTAAATCCTTTGGAACAAGCTTTCCTCTTAATGATAATGTCCCGCGTTTGCATCATGGGAGTCATACTTCAATTCCTCCACCTCTCCAATAATTCTCCCTAACCCACAAGTTCTAGGTCACTCAAAGCCTTATTGGCAGGAAAGAAAGTGTGTGTATGCTCACGTCTTGGAGATGAAATTACATATTGACAAGCTAGTAGAGTTAGGTGTCGTGTTCCCAAGGAAGTTGGCTATTGATTGGGTTCTTCAATCACTTTCTGAGTCATATAGTGAGTTCATTAACGTCTATTATGTGACAAACCACGACATGACCCGTATTGATCTTGCCTATTTGCTTGTTGCTGCTAAATCAGAAATGTTTTGGCACACTGGAAAAACAAAGTTGATTGGAAGATCTACTCCCTAAACTTCCATGGACATTGACAATGGCAACATTGGAAGTCCAGAAAATCTTTCTCTTCCCAATGGAAAGGGATCGACCATAGTCAACCCGATTGACCAAATGGTAAAGAGAAGGGCTAAGTCTGAAATTGTCCCATGTGCCATTCCCAAAGAGTCAATATGTTTCTGTTGCCAAGAGAAGAGGCATTGGTTGCGAAGCTGCCATATTAACCTGAAAGACCACAAGGATGGTAAAGTCAAATCTTGAATCTGCTTCAAGTAAGTCTATTGTCTAACTCTATTAAGCTCTTATTTAGAGATTCTTAATACATGATGTGACTAGGTCGTATCTTGATGTTTTGAATCGAAGAATAGAGAGGAAGCTTAAAAGTAAGAGCATGCTGAGTCTGATCACGAAGAAATGGATTACGATCACATGATTCGATGATCCGATTCTTGACTTGCTACTTAAGAGTTATGAGAGATTGCTTAGGAATAAATAATAACATTTTTTCACTTGTATTTGCATTGTAAGGATAAGTTTTCCGCAATTTTTACAAATATAGAATTTTTTTGAAATTTATCTTATTTTAAAATTTCATTACAATGGCATTTGTGAAAAATTGTTGCTTATATGTTTCCATTGATAGCAATTCTGGAAATATGAATTTGATTGTTTCGTTTGTGGTAGTGTCTAGTATTTACCAAATAAGGAAACATTATCATCACCCAGGTTTCAATTCGACAGAAACTTGGAATCATACAAGTTGTACTGTATAATGAATGAGAATTTTCATCTTTGGTAAATTAAGACTAATTCCTTGTTCACATGTATACGTGAGTCAAGTGAAGGATTAGAGGATCAGGTATACTAGGTGTGCACTGGTCAAGATCCACTAGAAAGATCAATAAGACTATTCGTCATGATTTACTAAAGTTTAGTAAACATGGTTATGCTTACAAGTTTAAGTATAATTTTGAAACTTTGGTAAAAGGTTCTTTGTATGGAAGAGCGAATGAGAAGAATCAAATTAGGCAGAAAGATAAAATTTTCTCCAATCTGAAGTGATGGGAGAGTACTTTCATTTCACTTTTTATGATCATATTAATGATTATGAAAAAAACCACGTCACAATTGATCCTCTAAGGATATCTTAGTGCATTTGTATGGCTAAGAAGATGAATCGTGAATTGTTGAAATGGTTAAATCAAGAAGATGAGTCATACTTCATTCCAAAACAAATCTTAGAGTCATACTCCAAGATTGTGCCTTGAGTGGCATTAAATTAAGAAAGGTTTAAAACACTTATCAAATGTAGAGTAAAAGTTTTATACTCTTGTACATTTGAAATTAGTAAGTTGTGATGTTTTGGATAAAACAAAGACCATCGAAGGCCAATTGTGTGAAGTGTTTGTCTTGGTAAGAATCCACACTAACTCTTGAATATTTGAGTCAAGGAATGGTTCATGACAATAGAATCTTATATGTCAAGAGGTCAGTGGGAGTCTTAAAGATCTTGAAAGTTTCAAAAAACTAATCAAGAGTAAACCTATTGTTAAACACCAGCACATGACCTGAGGTTACTAACCTATCGTGTTGACATATTCTTGTTTCTGTGCCCATTCCAGTTAAAGTTGACTATGAATATGAGTTCTGAGAGTTCTCAATTGGTTTCATAACAACCTGAAAGCAATGGTAGGCCCTTGTGATGCCAGATGGCAAGAAATTAAGAATGAACAAGTTCAGTCCATATGACTTTGGATTTGTCACTAACCTTATCTTGTGATTATGGTTATGGAAAATTCATATGGATAGGAACACATAAATCATAAAATCTAAGTGTCATAAGGTTTCTCTCCAATTCCTGAAAATGATTGTGAGGAAACGCTTTCACTAAGTAGATTTTAAGGAGATAGAAATTGTGATATTTGCATGTTGAAATTCAATTATGATTACAACATCCCTCTTCATAATTCAAATTGTGAGAAATAGAAAAGGTCTAAACATTTTAGACTTATGGATATAAATTCTAAAATTGTTTAGACACACATGGAAGCCGTCTAAGGAAAGGTGGATGATTTTGAGAAGCCTAGATAAAGTCTTATCAAAGCATCTCGTGTTACAAATCTGAACATTGGTAATGAAAGTCAATAAGTATTGACTTCTAGAAGTCCAACTAATTTTTGAATACATGTTAAAGCTAGTGGGCGCATGAGTATCATGCAAGTAAGTTAATAATTATTATGCTAGTGGGAGCATAATTATTATGGTAAGTGTTGCAAGTTAGCAATGTTAATTATAGAGAACAAAAGTTTCAATTCGCAAAGTTGCAGGGTTTGAAAGTGTTGTTTTACTATAATTAAGGGAGAGGAAATCACAGTTCATTTCAAATCTAAAAGCTTAGATTGAGAGTTTAACCAAATTTAGTTAAATATATATGAATGTTATGTTGGAATGGTTCAACATAAGGAAATTCTATATATGGAAATGTTAATTGTGCTCTCAAAATTTGATTATGATTACGACATCCTTTTTCATAATTAGAATTATGAGAACATGGAAAATAAAAAATTTATAGCAAAAGACTGATTAAGTATCGTGTCTTTATGTGTATCCCATATACTTCGGGTATATGATCGATTGCATATGATATAATATTCTCGTGTTCTAAATTTTTCCAAATGCCTAGGGCATTAAGAAGGAAAAAGGAAAAGAACCGGATATGACCAAAGTGGTTAAACAACTGTTAAGGACAATCTAAGGTTCGCCAAAGATTTGTCGCTTAAAGGACAGTTGGAAGTATAGTAATGGATGAACCATATTGACATTATTATGAACAGACTGGACTGTATTAATAATGAGTTGTCGTATGGAAAATATGGAATGTTTCATATTGGGAGTTTAAGAATAGATGAGAGAGTTAGAAACTTTACGCAAGAGGACGTTCAAAGGAATGTACTTTGAATTTGAGACTTTATTTCCATGGAATTGTCTTGTAACAATCTCGAAAGGAATAATTTTGTAATATCATTGGTCAAGTCTTTGTGACTTTTGGCGACTAGACATTACAAAAGAATCATTGCATGATAGTTTAGAATCTAACACATTCTGGCAGTGACAAGAATTTGGAATTCTTACACTTGCAATAAGGATTTGGAATTTTGAAATGAGCATCATTGAAATATTTTTCAATTGATCTATTTCACAAATTAAGGACCATAGACAAACATAGTGTGCATGCTTGGTGCATGGCATAACTATTGTTTAGACAAACATAGTGTGCATGCTTGGAGCATGGCATAACTAGTGTATTAGTTCAAGTTTTAAGTTGATTATTCGAAACATTATACAATTAAGAATGAGTAATCACTATGACTCAAAAGTGATTAGGGCCATATAGGATTAGTATTATTCTTGTATTTCACTTTATATGTTTTGACTTCCCAAATAACTAGGTTATTCAAACCATCCACAGTCGATCATACTTTGGAAGTAGGTATTGAGGCACGATTGTCATGAATGGGTCTGTAGTTTGTTTAGGACAATGTGGCTGTAGTATTCATGAGTACCCCTGGAATAAGATTCGTGTATTGGACTCAACCCATGCTAATTTGAATCACTTCATTTATTTTATCATGAGTGATCATGAGACGATATTATCTTATATTCTCTAAATGGAGACGTGTGAGTTGTAGTTGCGAGTCGGTTGCACATTGACATATGTAAATGCACCAGTAACTTGGATGTGATAAAACATATCGTTGTGTGTAATTTGAAGAGTAAGTACAAGCGAGCATTTGGGTTGAATTTTATCCCTTCCTTTTACCGCATGTGGACAAAAGCGATATCTGTGGGCCCCTCGATGATTTAATGATGACACTCCTAAGTGCTTGGACAATCCTGTACTGATTTGATTTGTTCAATTAGTCGATCGTCATATTTCAGAAATCGGGAAACAATAGATGGAAAGAGAGAATGACTATAATCCATGTCTCATTCCCTATGATATCCACAATGGAGGAATATATGATCCCTTATCTAATAGACACATCGTTTACTAGATCAGAGTTCGATAGTGGCTTTCAAGAGCTACGATTGCAAGTCGGGTTGGAGTCATGCTTGCAATAATAGTTATTAGATTTATCCAAGTGGGAGACTATTGGATTAGGTGTACAAACCCATAACTATTATTGGTATGTACTTGAACCGAGAGTAGCATGGGCCATTTGGGTTGCATGGCATCAGAACAATTTGGATAGACTTTATTGAGAAGAGGATATTTATGATTTATTTATATATTATAAGTTCTAATATATTAATATAAAATCATATTATTTAATTAGTATTGATCAAGAATTAGTTTGGAATTAATTTTGTGATCAAAAGAGACTTATTAAATAAATGAGGATTTATTTGGCAAATCATTCATTCTTATAAAGTGGGCTTATGATCCATAGCTCTTCATGTTGGGCTAAACCCATGTGGTGACCCATGGATACCCCATGGAGGTTAAAACCCATGGATCATGAGGAATATGAAAAGTCATGAGTTACATGGTGTAACCCTAATGTGCACACTATATAAGAAGCCACTAGCTCAAGAAATTGGCACTCGTGATAAACACTTGAGGGCTAGCCGATTTTGAGTGTAAATAATCTTCTCTCAAGTTATTCCCATTGTTGGTGGTGTTGTGTGAAACATTTGAGGTGCAACACTTGGGGCAATAAGCTCTTTAAGGTCCAAGGAATCAAGCTACACCAAAAGGTATATCATTCAACTACATTTTATATTGCATATACTCCATAATGCCCTAGTAGGATGATACCTTGGAAAATTGATATTTGCATGTATAATAGGGAAAACATAGATCCAAGGTATATTGGGTTGCATGTACACCATAGGAGTGTTAGAATGCTTAAAACCCAACAGTGGTATCAAAGCCTAGGTTTGTTTTCTATTATACTAGATGCTACTTGCTTGGAAATGCTTTAAAAATTGATTTTCTAGCTGTTCTGGACAGTGGACTCGCCGAGTCCAAGAACAAACTCATCCAACTTGCCAAATTTGTTCATACACTTGTCGAGTTAGAGCCCTTGACAGTAGATTTTCGAAGTTTTTTTTTGCTAGAATTGGACTAGGATCATTACCCTAAGTTGTTTTTGAACTAATAAACCTGTTTTGGTTATGGTAATGATCATGCTAATCCAATTTAAAAGATAATTGTCAAAGTTTCATGTTTTGTATTAGTTTATATGGTAAGGCTAATCACATGAAATTTGTTTGTTATGAATTGTCTTGTTCTTATGAGTTTAATTTAGATCATAGACAAATTGATTGTTTTTGTATGTTACAGTTTTGATCTAAATGTTTTTTGATGAATTCCATAACTTGTCGTCAAGTTATGGAAAATGGAAAGTTTTTCTTTAAAAGTTTTATTAAACTCATAAGTTATAGAAGAATTAAGAGTCGTTTTCATAAATGGTTTTATGAATTCCATAACTTGTCCTCAAGTTATGGATTTTCAAGAGTCTTTTCATTAAATCTTATATTAAACTCATAAGTTATGGATTCCAAAAGTTTTTGAATAGTTCAAAACTTGCCCTCAAGTTTCAGAATTTGTAAATGTAAAAGTCTGACTTTTGAAACATTTTATTCCAGACCCTAAAATTTTAAAAGTTTAAAATTCAACCCTTATACTATTATAATATTATAGGTTTAATATTTATATATATGTACAAGAATAAAGTCAGTCTTACCGTTAGTAGGCCTCATTCCCGAAGTCGGTCTATAAGTCGGGGGGGGGGGGGGGGGTATAAGGTTATTGCCTATAAAATGCCAGTTTAATGGGTGTCCACTGTCACCCACCACTTCCTTAACTGGTGGAGGGTCGTTAGCCGAACGGGTAGGATAGGACACAAATTCTCCCTTCATTAAAAGTCTAATGATAAATATTATGTAACTAAACACTTATAAATTCCCAAATCTTAGTTACTTAGGAAAATGTGAATATGGTGCTAACCCATGAAGTTGCACTTTGCACCTTGTCAAGCCGTTACTGGAGTGTGTGTGGTTAATCGACACACTAATCTTGACTGATATTGTGTAGCAAAGGTTAACTTGATGTTTATCATAGATCAATGGAGCATGTGTGGTTAATCGGCACATTGATTAGGTGGTTGTAACGTTGGGTGTACCAAGTTAATTTGCATGGTTATTCACACATTGTTTGTGATCCTCGGCATCCCAGTCACAAACGTGAAGGGCACAATCAAGATTCAAACATGACATTGAGTTGTTTCAATGAATCTCAAAGGATCTAGGAATTTCAATTCACTTAAAACCTAAATTTCTTTTTTGTTTTTCGTGATGAAATCGGTAAATCGTCATTTACCTACCTTCAGATATTTTGCAGTTTGGATTACAACATCCCTCTTCCAAATTGTAAAATATTGTGTTGGGTCCTATCCTTAATATTTCATTTGGGTGTTATATTAAGGACGTAAAATCAACTAAACTTGAATTTCTCCCATTGTAGATGTCTAGTTCAGACAACTATGGTCTTTCAAAATCCTTTGGATCGTGGGAGTCATACTTCAATTCCTCCACCTCCTCCAATAATTCTCCTAAACCCACAAGTTCTAGGTCACTCAAAGCCTTATGGGCAGGAAAGAAAGACTATATGTGCTCACGTCTTGGAGATTAAATTGCATTGACAAGCTGGGAGAGTTAGGTGTCGTGCTCCCAAGGAAGTTGCCTATTGACTGGGTTCTTTAATCACTTTGTGAGTCATATAGTGAGTTCATTAAGGACTACTAAGTGACAGACCATGACATGACCCGTATTGATCTTGCCTAGCAACTCCTAGAGCTGTGAGGATAACTCCTGCATCTTTGGTGGCACAAGGCGATAAGGTGCCTTGGAAATAGGCGCCGCACCCGAAACTAAATCAATCCGAAACTCCACCTGCCTCTCCGGAGGCACTCCCGGAAACTCTTCAGGAAAAACATCCAGAAAATCGCACACTGCCGGAACCTCAGAAATAGAACTTGGCCTCCCCGTAGTAACCCAGTATCCATCATCTACGCCAAAACCCCATGCAACCCTACTATACCCTCTGTCTCGCTCTGGCAGCAGAGCAGGAAGCTAACCCAGATTTGGTACCCTCACCATATACCATAAGCACTCCCCCACTAGGGTCTTGTATAGTTACCATCTGACGCTCACAGTCGATCATAGCTCCAAACCGACTCAATCGGTCCATGCCCACAATGACACAAACATCACCCATCGTGATAGGATCCAGTTCTATCGAGAACTATACACCATAATTCTATAGTACACATCCTCGGAATACATCAGTAGCGAAAAAAGCACGCTCGTCTGCTAGAGAAACCTGGAGAGGTCGACTCAACGCCTCACGTCGGATACTGATGTGACGACTAAAAGCTAAAGACACAAAGGATCGACTCACACCCGAGTCAAATAACACCAAATCAGGTACAGAAATCACAAGAAAAGTACCTATAAATAGAAAAAAAATAAGCACAACAAATCTCAAAATAATATAAATAAGGAAATGCATACCAGCCACGACATCGGGTGCTGCGCGGAACTCCTCCGCTGTCAGTTGAAAAGCTCTCCGAAGAGCCCTCGAAACCTCGACCTTTATCGGACGACTATCAGTAGCACGCGAAGCAAAGGTGCAGAACCATGATTTGTTCCTGAATGAGTTGAGGGAACTCGGCCTTCCGATGGCCGGTCTCGTTGCAGTGAAAGGAAACTGCAAACCTCTTGGGGCAATCCTTAGCCATGTGCCCCTCTTTGCCACATTTGTAGCAAATTCATGTCCGACATGATCCCTCGTGACTCTTGCCGCACTTATCACAAGTGCGGCCCTTCTGGACCCTAGCTCTCGCATTTGCGGGCTTAGCCCGCTTCGTCGCCGGCTGCGACTGCACTGGTCTCCGGTCCCTCCCCTGGGACCCTCCCTCTTCCCTGGCCTACAATCAAGCTAGATCTCCATCCGTTTGGCATTGGGCTGAAACTCATCCAATGTCCTGTATGACGAGTTCACCACGAACTCCCGTATATCTCTCCTCAGTATGCTCAAATATCGGTGCACATGTGCTTGTTCGGTAGACGCGTGCTCAGGGCAAAAAAATGCCCTCTCATGGAACATCCTCGAAACCTCAGTAACAGTTTTTGTCTTCTGCTTAAGAGACAGAAACCCTTAGGGCAGCCATTCCCTCTCCACCTGGGGAACATACTCGTCTCAAATCAACTGAGTGAACCTCTCCCACATCACTACACGAGTAAAACTGGCTGTCACAAACTTCCACTAGTCCTTCGCTCCCAAGCGAAGCTGGTTCAGCAAAAACCGAACTCTCAAATGCTCTGGGCACGAGCATGTGTAGAAGAATCCCTCAATATCAGAGATCCACCTCATAGCAACAATCAGATCCTGTGTCCCATCAAAGTTTGGTGGCTTCATGTTACCGAAATCCTGAAACAACAACGAGTCACCTCACTGTGGCCTGGTAGCAGCGATAGCTGTGGTGGCTGCAGCAGCAGGGGCCTCAGTAACAACGGCATACCGCTCATCAAAAGTCTCGATCATGGTGGTCTTAATAGACCCAAACATCTACGGTATCGCCTCTCGAATAGCAGCGGCCACCTCCTCATGTACGATCCTGCGAATCTCCTAGTCACTAGTCCCACTGCTCTAGGGTTGTGGCACGTACCCACCATGATGCCTCTGAAACATAACACAAAAATCATCAGAGACTCTCTCAAGCATACTCATACTCAATTTCCGCCCCTACATGTTTCTTAGTACCCTAAGGATTCTTACTTGGTCTGCATAGAGATCCGATGCTTTCAGTACTACGGGCTCAATACTACCTTCCACACCAGCCTATAGTCACCCCAAGTCCTTGTCCTAGGACCCTAATTCACAAGTACTCTATATCTCATGGATATTAGGCTACTCTCTTAGTAGACTCCTCATATACTAATGTAGATAACTCTCCTAGATAAACCCCTGACTCAGAACTCTTTCTAAGTGATTCCTGCTAGATACTCCTACTCAGCACATACTCAAGGCAATAATAGATAGCATCAACTCCTAGGCTAAGGCATCACAAATCTGGTAACTCTATCCCTAAATATGAAATACCTAGCCTATCCTTTAGCATGCATCCCTAACATCTCATAAATATCTCCAACACAAATAAGTAAGGGTATTTTGGGAAATCATCGTTCGGGCTTTGGCTGATTTTACACACTATCCCATCTCGTTTTCTCTTAAACTCTTTCTCCTTTTTAGAAAAATCATTTCTTTTGAAAATGTTTCTGAAATCCTCAGTTTGAGTCCAGACACACCCGAAGGTATATCCGAATCCCTCAAACCAAGGCTCTGATACCAACTTGTAACACCGTAAATTTTCAAACAAACTTTTCATTTTAAAAATCACGTAATTCTCATAACATAGTTCACAAAAGCCTCAAATAATAATGTTTTCAAAACACATATTCAGAAAATCTTTTAAACACAATCCAAAATCCTCAAATTGTAACTCCGCCTCGTGTGTACAATCAAGCCAACACCTTCCTGTAACCCTGAGAAGTACCTGAAACACATAACACAAGACACGGTAAGCACGAAGCTTAGTCAGCTCCCCAAAATACTACACATAGCTCATTAGCCTCTCATGGCTATACTCAGATAAGACCCTCCGGTTAATGTGTCTCAGTGGAACCCTCCGGTCCCACAACTTGGATGGACCCTCCGGTCCTAACTCAGTAAGCTCAGAATAATACACAACATAAACACAAAGACATAATCCATGATATCACAATACTCAATATGAGCACATAAGACCCTTCGGTCACACAAATGTTCCCACTCTAGGTAAGTATAGTGAGAAGACTCACCTCATAAGCGAGCGAGGAAACTGAATACCTCTCGAACAGTCTAACCCCGGTCTAAATGTAATAAGCATCTCTAGTTAACACTTAAAGATCACAAATCTAAATAAACTCATGATAGTCCCTCTTTAACTCCTGAGATGGGTAAAAGACCATTTTACCCCGCCATGATCTTTGTCCCTCAAGTTTGACCAAACCCTAAAGTCAATAGTAGTCAACACTCGAGTCAATAGTCCATGTTGACCCAACTCATCGAGTGCTTCTATATGACTCGTCGAGTCCCTTTTGGTTCCTAAGAACCCTCATTAATGTCCAACTTAACTCGCCGAGTTAGCGCATGTTCAATCTGATTGGGAACACCTTAGCCGAATCGTCGAGTCATCTCATTGACTCGACGAGTTCATTCAGTCTATATTCTCATTCAGATGTTTTAAGGCTGATCTACCACTCCAAACTCTAGATTTAGTCTCCCAAGGCTCGAATGTCACGTAAAGCTTCGATCTTTATGTTCATGCATGGCATATTTGTTCCATAATGCCAATACAAGCTCCAACAAGGTTTTGGTGCTCATAGACTTGCCTCTAGCTCCATAAAGCTTGGATCTTTGGGCTCACAAGACCTCCTACAATCTAGATATGAGAAGGATGGGGACTCAACAACATAAGAAGGATGGGGAAAATCCCTAGAACTCCCCCAAACTAAGATCTCTCAAGAAAAATGATCAAGATAGCATCTTTTTACGTCAAATAGAAGCAATCCATTGAGAACCTCTAGATCCAAACATCCCTCCTTGCTACAAGCATTAATGCTTTCCCCTTCTTCTCTCAAGGTGCACCAAAATGCTCAAGATAGCCTCTCCTTCTCACACAACAAGTTAAAACTCGATTAGGGTTCTTCACGGTACTCAAGGGTGATGAGGGAGGTGGAAATGAGCGCTTAAGGCCCTTTAAATAGGACACCAACTCGACAAGTCGGCTCTCTGACTCATTGAGTTAGTCATTAAATCCATGTGACCAATCCGAATCTACTTGACGAGTTGGGCATACAACTCGTCGAGTCACTCATTCAATCCCAAAAATAAATGTATAAATATTATACTATAGAGTCGGGATGCTGCACCTTGCAGCTTTGCAAAGAGTCTGATTTCTTCTCTCAATGATATTGTTATGTTGAGGAGTGTAAGGATCAGAGAAGTTGTGAGCAACTCCATTTTCTATCAAGAATTCTTCAAAGACTTGGTTTTTGAATTCTGAACCGTTATCGCTGCGAACATTCTGAACGGACTTTCTCATTTAAAGCTTGATTAGCTTGATGAAATCCTTTAGCTTTGAAGCTGCATCTAATTTCTGTCAAAGAAAGTAAACCAAAGTAAATCTAGAAAAGTCGTCAACAATAATTAGAATATACTTATTACCACCAACGCTCTCGATGGCTGATGGGCCACAAAAATCAATGTGTAGCAATTCTAGAGGATCGATTACTTTGGTATTTATAATAGCCAGGTGACTTTTATGAGTTTTATGACTTTGATTTCTCAAACTTAAGAAGAGGCGAGAGCCTAGCACCAGATCGCCTCGTACAAGATCGCCTAGCACCAGTTTTTTGATTTCCTTGAAATTAAGATGCGAGAGCCTTCGGTGCCAGAGCCAACTATCATCTGAACATACTTTCGTAAGAAGCCAAATGGCAGGCTTCCCTTTGATAGGATTTAGATTTAAAGGATACATCTCACATTTTCTCTTGGATTTCAGAAGCACTGACTTGGATTTCTTCTCAATAATTTTAGATCCCTCATCATCAAATGAAACTTTTAGACCGGTACCTACAAGCAATTAAGACACACTAATCAGGTTTTTTTGCAGACCTTCCACATAAGCTAGCTTTCGAATGGAGAATTCGCCATTCATAATCATGATGTAGCATTTTGTATGTCCAATCGAATTATTTCCAAACTTTACACGTCCCCCATCCTTCAGCGATCAGAATTCCCTCAACTCTTATCTCCTACCAGTCATTTTACGCGAACAACCACTGTCAATATACCATTCGGAGTAATAAAATTCGTCAAAAATCACCTACAAAATTCAAAGAGATTTAGGAACCCAAAGTTGTTTAGGTCTTCATGAGGTTTTCTTAAGAACAATAAAAGTTATAGCTTCATCAACGAAATAAGATCTCTTTATGAAAGTAGAATTCTCTCCTTTCGTGATTTTGAAAACAATAATTCTATTATCTTTAAGATTCTTTTCCTTAAAAGGAATTTGTCTTTGTTTATATTATATATGTTGCCTGGCTACCTTTTTCATAAACTTCATTTCCTCCTTTTTCGAATTTGCCTCAGATTCCTTGAAGGAAATTTCAGGTTCCGTAACAACTTTTCCTTTGCCCTTAACATCTTTTGATGTATTGACAGATTTTGAAACATTTGTTTTTGGAGAAAAATTGGGTTTTATATTTTGCAAATGTTTCGTTTGTTTTGAAAAAGATGGTTTTGGTGAAACTTTGGATTTAGAAAACTGTGTTGTTGAAGACCGTGGCTTTGAAACTGATTTAACTTTCAGTTTCGGAATAGGTGAAGAATTTGTGTTTTGAGTTGAAGACCTTTCTGAATGAACAAAATTTTGATTAGAGTTCTTGTTCTTCCAGAAACATTTTCTTTCTAGCAGATTCTTCCTATATATAACATTTAATTGTCGTTTCTTAGCAGTAAATTCCTCAGGTGACTTATGAATGTTAGCTCTAGGTTTCTCCTTTCAAATTGGCTCATATCTTTGTTTAGAGGATGCTTCACTCGGGACATCCATCGTGCCACTTGGTCCAGCCTGATCGTAATGAAGGTCAGCACGATTCAGAGGTTCCGAAACGTATTTTCCCTTCGTTTTCCATATGGTCATTTCGGAAAGTCCTTTTGTTTCATCAACATTGTCTATTAGTATAGAGTAGAAGTATTCGTCGCAACCATCAACATTATCATTATTAACAATGACGTTAGTTCTGATGTATCAATTTTGTCCAGTCCAATTTTTATGAAAACCTGATTGAGGATAGTTTGTACTTTCGGAAATATTGTAGCTTTTGCTTTTAAAACATCCGGATCTTTATTTTCAATGACACGAATAAATTCAATGGAAATTTCCGAAATCAACTTTTTCTTTGGTTCAGTCCATTTTGTACAAAAGCCAAACAATCAATCTCAATCTCACTCATGTCAATTTTGTTAAATTCAGAAATGTTTCAGCATCAAAAGTATTTTCTCAATTCAGTTTAGTGCATAAAAAGTCAAATGTTTGCACAATATTAGATTTAATCAGTTCTTTGTCCTTATCATCCAACATTTGTTTTATCATGCTTTTATGTTCTTTGTACAAAATATAGGCTTCAATTTTTCAAGACCAATTATGTATGAGTTTGAAACATCATTAGAAGACATAATCAAGATGCAGTTGAGTGATATTGAAATATAAACTTTTGCAATTAAACAGAAAATGTTTCTTTGTTTCAAAAGAGCTAAGTTGTCTATCTTAAGATAAATTACATCATCTCTTGACCTAGTTAGCTCTAACTCCAACTTCTCTATCACAATCCTTCTTTCTTCACTTTTATTTGTTACCCTGCTGATTTGATCACTTAAGTTTAAATTGCTTAGACGAGTTCTCTTTAAACTATTATTTAAATTAGAGACATTGTAATTTAAATCATCTAACTCAGATTCGTAACGAGTAACATGAATATTAAGAGATAAGAGAATAGGGTGTACCTTAGTGATGACTTTCTCACATTCTTTCACCTGTTCCGTAATAGGTTTCACTGCGAAACAACTTTCAAAGGTTCGACCACCATCAGTCATGTATCCCCTCTGTTCCGAGACACCATTTTGAACCATCAGACATGTTACTTCATACTCCTTGGCTTCATACTTAGCAATAAAACATCCATCATGCATAGGTTTCCTAACTTCCCCATCTTCTGAATTAGTGAACCACACTTCAACATGTCCAAATTCATCAACATCTTCCTGCACAATTAAAGCAGGTTTTGCATTCTCAACACTCTTTTTCTTCCTAAGCTCTTCTATCTTTTGAAGATAGTAAGCTTCATCCTTCTCTTCTTCCTCTTCTCACTCATCCTTCTCAGCATACACTCTTTGGAAAAATGGTTTTTTCCATGGCAGTAGTTGCAGTCGTACCCTGAATCTCTTAACAGCTTCTTTTCTTTCTTATCTTCTTCCTTTTGAGAGTTCCTGAAGCACTCATCTTTTGACTTTTCAGAACCGAAGCTTCCAACCCTATTTCTGTTTTTGAATTGACCAAAGTTCTTTTTAACGAACTTTTTGGGATTTAATACCATCAATGCATATTCTTCCTTGGTAAGTTCACAATCTGAGAAGTCAGATTCCGAATCCTCTTCAACAACCTTTTTGCCCTTTGCAAACAGGGCTAACGAACCCATACTGGAGACAAGCTTAACATACTTCATCACTTCATCTTCGGGGGATCTTAGAATTCCCATCAGGTTCGCCAAAGTATAACTCTTAAACTGTTCTTGAATTTTTACGATTAACGCTACTGCTTTCCTTACTGATCACAACCCGTTCATGAACATGACTTTTTGCTCTATCGTTTCATGCTTGATCTTGGGTTTTAACATCCTGATCAAGATATGATTAAAACGACTAAATGTTTGATCAAGTTTCTCTTCTGGATTTTGTATAAAGGCACCAAAATATGGTAAAAGTAAAGTTTGTAAAGAATGTTCCAGATCTGCGTTTCTTGAGTAGAGTTCCTTTAAGCTATTCCAAATTTCCTTGGCCGTATCACATGCAATCACCAGACGAAATGTATCTGGTGGAAGAGCGGATCTGATTATACACATTGCGTTTACATTGCTTAACAACTTGTCTTTCTCATCTTGAGGAGTATCTTTATGATTGACCAGAATACCGTTGTAGTCAGCTTGAGTTTTAACAATCTTCCTCGTAGTCGTGTGAGAAAAAGTTTGCAGTGTCATGGCCTATCATATGGTTGATCCATGTTCTTCAAGACGCTAAACATAGTCTCTAAAGTGTAAGGACCCTAATTCATAGTCCTGTGGGAAGAGGATAGGGATCCCGGTAGTAGATCTGATACTACAAGAAAGATTGAAAGAAAGAGTGTGTGGATCTTCGTGTTGCATAATGTTGAATCCCAAAAACCTATATAGAATCAGATGTGTAAAAACTAAAGATCGAGTTTAGGGCTTAACAAGAAACCATATCTAACGACTTCAATCGATAAGAACAATGAAGACAACACGAACGGATCTTACAAAAACTCGAAACCCTAATAAGCTTGACAGAAGATATGCGTATGTATTACACAATCTCCTGCTCTGATACCAATTTTTGAAACAATATATATCTATAGATTCTAAATAGAATAATTGAATCAAACAGTAAGAACAATGATTGAAAGTGTGCCAAATGCTTAATATATTCAAATCTTTAGAAGAGTTCGATGAGAACTTCTCTGTCATACCTAAGTGAGTTATATAATCAATTACAATCGTTAACCCTAAACAGATGCATGCATGCATCTTATGTAGTCTAACCCTAGCACCATAAATACGGATGGACAGGCCTAACCCGTTAATTAGATAAGACTATTAAGAACAAAACAATTGACACAACACATTATGACCCACCAGTTTCCAACTTTATCCACTAGGACTCCTCCACAAGGAAAAATGTATAATCCTAAGTCCATTAAGTTATTAGTGTGGTCAAAACTTAAGCATAGACACTAGGTGACTCCAGACACGTCTCTTCTTTCAATCACCAGAAGCTTAGAGACATTAAAACGACCATAATAAGCTCTAGAGTTCCTCAAAATCCAAGATCATCCATGGCAGGGACCAAAACTACCCAAACTTGACTCTAGAATAAGAAATGCCAAGGTATGAACTTTTTACCTCAAATAGCTCAAAATCAGAGGAGAATGATGGATCCAAACCAACTCCTTGCTTCCTTGCACCCATCTGAACTTCCTTCTTTCTTAAGTTTCACCAAACTCTAATGAATAAGATCTAAGTCAAGAAAATGGGCTCTCAAACATGCAAGGAGGCTAGGGTTTCGCGTTGAAGGGTTGGTGGCTGAAGAGGATGCCCTAATCCTTAAGATTCAGTGCTCGAATATAGAATACACTATAAGAGTCATGGGCTTGGGATGTAGTAGCTTCCATGTTGTGGTACTCCATTCACCACGTCGTGGCATAAGGTTTTTCCCAAAAACCTTACATTTGGTCCCTCAAGTCCTCAAAATATCTATTCTGGAAAATGGATGTTACAATAGTGCTTAAAAACCAAGCCCTAGGGTTTTGGTTTCATGATGGTGCCACACTGTAGCACAAATAGGTACCATCCTGTGGTGACAAGGCATTCACCACGTCGTGGTAAGCCAATCACCACATAGTGGTCAGGGCTATAGGTCCACATAAATTTTTTTGACTGAACACTCAAAATATAAATTCATACCAGGTATCACGTCTAACAGTTCTCCCCCACTTGAATCAGATTTTGTCCTCGAAATCCACAGTCGTAAACAGCTCTAGGTAATACTTACGCATCTCTGCCTTGGGCTCTCAAATCCACTCTGAACCCTTTCGGTGCCACCACTGCACCTTAAACTGGGGTACCACCTTATTGTGCAAGGCCTTCGACTTCCTATACAGAATGGCAATCGGTCTCTCCACATAATTCAGGCGCTCATCAACCTGAATGTTGTCTATGGCACTACAGCTGAATCATCCACTAAACACTTTCAAAGATGAGAAACATATAATGTTTTGTGGATCTAACTGATCTCTTCCGGTAAGTCCAACCGATAGGCCTCCTTGCCCACCCTAGCAATCACTCGGAATGGTCTGATGTATCTGGGGAGTAGCTTGTCTCACTTCATAAAATGAATGACACCCTTCAAGGGGACACCTTCAGCAATACAATATGCCCGACCTAGAACTTCAAGTCAGAACAATGCATGTCAGAAATGTTGGATTAGTTTCTAAGCCCGTAACAATGTTTGGTAAGTATTTAACCTAGTTCTGCATGGTCCTTTTGGGTTCCCTTCACTAGAACAACTTGACAGGGTGATTTATGAAGAGTGAGGTTATTATGGTTTATTATGCATAATATATTAAAAGAGAAATGATATAGTTTAATTAATATTAGACAAGAATTAATTATTAGGCTAAAAGAAATTAATTAAATGACGAGGACATGAACTATCAAATGTGTGATAGTTGAATATCAGGCAGAGAAGCCTTATGGACTAGGCATGGATGAAATTAGGGATATGTCCATCCTAATTTCGGCCATAAGAGCCCTATTCTAGAAGCTTCCTTGGATTGCTTAAGGCCTAAGCTGTCCATTAGGGTTTTAACAGAAACCCTAGTAGCACAAGTATAAATAGAACCCCTAGGGCATTAGTTTTCGGCCACTTGAAAACCTAGAAGATTTCATAGCCGAAATTGTACCTCTCGCTCTCTCCAATATCATCCTCTTTTTTGTGTGGTGTTTGTAAGCCATTAGAGGAGTGACATTTGTCACTCTAAGCTCCAAGACAAGAAGATTCAATCCATTGTTGAAGATGTAATCATCTAGATCTGTTTTCATATAGTATTTTCTAAATATGTATGCTAGATCTAGGGTTCATAAGTCTTGGATGAATTGCATGTATAATAGAGAAACCTAGATCCAAGCTTTAGGGTTTGCATGAGCACATAGGATATTCTTTTGGCTCAAACCCATTAGTGGTATCAGGGCCTTGATTGGTTTCTATTGTATTTGATGCTTAGTATTTCATTCATGCTTTGAAAAATTCGTTTTTTGGTCCTCTGACTGAAGAACTCGTCGAGTCCTAATCTGAACTCAACGAGTTAGATGAACTCGATGAGTCCACACTGGGAACTCGGCGAGTTTAGCTGTCAGGCAGAGAATATCTCGGGATTTTATTGATGTTTTGCTGATGGATAATTACCAAAACTGTTTTTAACTAATAAAACCCGATTTTTATTGTTAACATATGATTATCCTTACCAAAACAAAAGATAATTACCAATTAATTGAATAATAAATTCCTTATGTGATAAAATTTGATTATTTGAATTAATTGATGAATTATCTTGTGAATAAATGTCACACCCCAAAACCGGTAACGGCGGAATACGTTCTGGGGTGGAGGACATCATGTACAGTATCATAAAAATTGCATAATAGTAAAAACAAGAGACAACAACCATTACATATATATAATAAATTTAATTACAAACGTGTTCTGTATAGTTTCATAAACACCAAAAGCCTAACAAAATAAAAGATGGGTCTTGTATGTGCTCCATCTTCTCCAAAAGCTGCACCTATACCTGTCTATCTTTGACCTGAGGATACAAGTTATTTTGAAAACGAGTATCAGCATAAAGCTAGTGAGTTCATAAGAATTTAGTGACTTTGTTGTATAAAAGCGTTTTCAAACTTATAGAATAAAAACTGAAATTTATGTTTATAAGTAGTAGAAGTCCCTAGAAAATCCTATATTTTCTAGAAAAGTACTTTGTAAGTTAAATCCTTTGAGTTGTGTGTAAGCATTATCATTGGAAACCTTCAGTTGTAATAGTACAGTAATAAATCTCATGTGAGTAACATAGGTGAAGAAAAGTTATGCCTGTTAACAGTAGTAGTGGTGTAAACTTCCATTAGTAATAGATATTAATTACTTCGGGATTGTTAGTTTAGACTTAAGTCTTAGTGTATTATGTTGGATAAAGGTGTAACCCCTCAGGTGACCAGACTGAAGTGATAATAGAGAACCCGATGACCTTCCCGGTCATGCGTAGTGTAGTAATGTAGTGCCACCCCTGAGCCTAGTCGGCTCGGACTGTAGCTAGAAGTCGGGATGTAATGGTATATGCCCCGTATAGATCTATACATGTAGTGTTGCCTTCCAACCGGAAAGCCCTAGTCACATGGTGTAAGCGTAGTAGAGTATCTTATAGAGGGATAGTGTGTTATACTCTAGATTCTTGTATTCTTCGGTATTTTAGTATAATAGTCTTTTGTATAGTTCTTAGAGTGTTCTCTTATACAAGTATTATCTTGTAGTAATAGCCGTTATAGTGAGTATAGCAGTAGTAGAGATAACGTGTAGTAGTCTTAGCTATACCTATTATAGCTAACTAGAGTGTGTGATTTCCTACCTTTGAATATCAAGGGTATTGAGTGAGATGAAGACTTTCATATCTAACACAAATATATATGATATATAACTAAGAAATCAACGACAGTCGGACGGATAACTGATACCTTAAGACCACATCAAACAAGAACAGGAAATAAGGCGAGCTATCGGTCCTAAGTCCTTCAAGCCTTACTTATATAAATATATTAGTGTAGATATATTTTAAAAAGAAAAGTAAATTTAAATACAGTTTTAAAAGTAGTTTAGTAACAATTTAATCTTAAAAATGTATTTGATAATCAACTAAAACAGTTTAATTGGAAAGCAGCTAAAAGTGTGGAAAAAACCCCTTTTTGATGATAATTTGTGAATCACATATGATTTAATAATGAAAAATTGTAGAATTTATACTTGTATCCCCCCTAAAACATGTAAAAACATTTAAAAAGGTTCATTAAGGGGTATGAACTCACCTGCAGCGAGTAGATCGGGTGGAAGTGTCGGATAGGGGTTAAGTGTCAGCTCGAGACTAGAGAACACGCGAGGTTCCTATGTAACATGAAGAGATATATAATTGTATCTAATTAGACTGAACTACTAATTAGTTGAGGATATACACTTGTAGTCGCGAAAACACTTCAATTCAAGTGTTTGGAGTGACCCGGGTGACATCTATGGACGTATAAGGCTTGGATATGGAGTTTACTCTTCAAGAGTAAACTCCCAAGAGAGTTTATGGCCCTACTAACCCACTCCCCATGAGTTTACGGCCGTAAACTCATGGTGGGGCAATCTAGGGTGCCAAATGGCCTTATAACATTTGAGAGGTGATGCTAGTTTTGGTTCTAGGGCTTTGGAAAGTAATTTGGACATTCTAAGGACCATTTGAGGAGTTTAAGGCAGTAAACTAGGAATTTATAGCCGTAAACTCTTATGTGTCCATTCAAAGTGTGCTTTGGTGGTCCTAAGTTAATCAGATATGATTCCAACTCATTTTACAAGCATAGGGGTGAATTTAGGGCACCATTTAACCCATTTATAGGAGTTTACGGCCCAGGAACCCATCCTTGGGGGGTTTATGGCCATGAACTCCTAAGGGAGTTGTTATCATCATGTTTAAGGCTTCTAATTCGTTTGTGGTTGCTTCTAGATATTAGATCAAGGCTTATGATGTGTGTATGTGGCATTTTAACACCTTAAAAGGAGTTTACTACCCATTTAAGGGTGTTTACGGCCCAAGCATGTTCTTAGGCAGTAAACTCATGTTTACTCACTAAATGATGAGTTCAAGGTGCTCCAAGTCCAATCCAACAAGTCCTTAAGTCGTATCTAAGCTCTAAAGGTGGTTTGGAAGGGTTTTAAGGCTCAAAAACCCCATTTACATGTGTTCACGGCCTAAGGCTGTTCCAGGGCCAAACTTGGCTAAAGATGTTATACTATGAGTTAGGATAGTTATCTTACCGATTTGGAGCTTGATTTGGATGATTTTTGGATCAAACTTGGCTTTCTAGTGAGAGAGTAGAGAGAGAGAGAGAGAGTAGATAAAGGGTGAGAAGTTTCAAAATGAAGTTATATTCGGCTTTAAATATGGTTTAGGTTTGACACACGGTGGAATTCTACCCGATACCGACGTTAAACGGGGCTTATGGTCGCACCTGATTTAATTGTCGCAGTTTAATGTTTTTGTAACTAAAACTTCTTAAAAGGATATTTAGGGTGTTTCCCGTATTCTTAATTTACTCCTACCCTTATGAAGTCATAGTAAAAGTACAAATTTTTATTTGTTTGATCCCAATGTTAACGGAAAAGTTAAATAAGTACAAGTTCTATTAACGGAAAACGGTTTACGGTAACGGAATAGTTTCGGGTTGTCACAACATCCCTCCGTTAGAGGGAATTTCATCCCGAAATTAGAGTTCAAACAATAATGTTATTACAATATAATTAAGCGAAAAGATGGGGATACTTAAGCTTCATTTGATCCTCGCAAGTTGACTGGACATTGTCTTTGCTACTGATGTATGTGCAAGGTATTAGGCTGATCCAAAAGTGTCACACATGACCGTAGCCAAACAAATTCTTCGGTACCTGAAAGGAAGCAAATCTCTTGGTCTATGGTACCCCGCAGGCAATGATTTCAGTCTGCAAGCGTTTACTGATAGAGATCATGCTGGATGCAAACTTGATCGAAAAAGTACATTTGGTGGATGTCAATTTTTGGGAGGTATACTTGTCAGTTGGTCCTCAAGAAAACAAAGTTGTGTTTCTTTGTCTACCGCAGAAGCAGAATATGTGGCCGCAGCCAGTTGTTGTTCTCAAGGTCTATAGATGAAGACACAACTATTAGACTACAGATGCAGAATGCTGCGGATACCAATCTACTGTGATTCTGAAAGTGCCATAGCGATTTCTCATAATCCTATCCAGCACTCCAAGAAGACACATATTGAACTACGATATCATTTCATCAAAGACCACATTCTGAAAAGTAACATCGAACTCATCTTTGTCGCTACTCATGAATAGATTGCTGATGTCTTTACAAAAGCACTTGACTCTACCAAACTCAATACGCTCTTACAAATGTTAGGGATGATGAATCCAGACCCCCAATTCTTCTTGAATTGATAGGTACCGCAGTCGCTCTTCGTCTCCATTGTGGTTCTAGCTGAAAGACATTTATAACTGATGGTTTTGGTACATCCTGTGTGCTGCAGTCTATGTACCACAACTATATGTTATATCCATCTTTCATGGGTCTTTATTGCTTATTGTTACTAAGTTTTTGTACAAGTGCTCTTCTCAGTTTCTCCCACTGCAGTCATCCGTAATGACAAAGAAGCCATCCACAATGATGAGTTCATCCGCAGTCACATTAATTGATTTACAGATGGTTCATTCTTTTTGAAAAACAAAAATAGTGTGCTATTTAATGATACTTCATTAAATAAAAATATTCATTTGAGAAACTATCACATTCTTTTCTTCCAAAAACCTCGTGTCATACCTATTTTAGGTATGATGATAAAATAACAGATTTTCCAAATCAAATCCTCTAAAATGTCTTTTCTTCTTACCCCAAGCCATCACATCCGTTACAACTTCTACTTTATCCAACGGATTTTTCTCCACCCTCCTCCACACGTTCTCAAGACGTGATTCAACATCTAGCATTTCATTAAACGCAGAGTTCTTTTTCTGGTTAATACGAATTTCAATCTCTATCCCTTTTTGTCAATATGTGGTTAAGATTAAAGATGCTCATTCAAAGATAAACCCAAACGTTTTTTACCCAATTTCACTAAGGTCAAAAACATAAACGTTTCCCGCTCCAATAAACCACTATAAAACCCTTTTCTTCTCCACAAGGTAACTTTTACGCTCTCAAAACCCTTAATCCTTTTCTGCACTCTTCAAGCTCTTACCAACTCAACAATGGTGAAATCTGGCACTTCCAAGAAACAAACAAAAGCCACTGGATCAGTAAACCCAACTAGTTCAGACTCTCCCTCAATTGCCTCTAGCAATTTCAGAGCAGTTTTAGAAGATCAACCCACATACAACACTCCAACAAAACTGATGATCAAGTTCTTGAAGAATCATCCTCTATTTGGACCATTTGATGCATTCACAGACATTGTTCCACTCTCCACTCTTTACAAATGTTCTTTCTCTGCCTATCGCCCAATTAATAACCGTCAAGAAGTCCACCTAAACCTCATTAACGATTCTCTGGCGGACATCACCTCAGCACTGTATCAGATGGGCTATCAGAAGCCGATCAAAGGAATTGGTGAATTCAAGAAGAACCAATTTCCTGCGGTTTGGCAGTTTATATGTCATTTTATCATCCGCAGTCTGTCCGGCAGAACCGGAGGCACAGATAACATGGGCCTAAAGCTTTTGGAACTGGTTTGGAGTATCTACACAGGCCACTATGTGAACTACAGTTAGATCCTTTGGGATGACTTTCTGCAATACATTCCCAAAGAGAGCCCAAGGCAGAATCCATCCGAGCTTACTTTTGCCAGATTTTGGTCTCTCTGCATATCTTATTTGCATGGAGATGCAAAGATTGACATGGGTGATGACATTAATTTCTTCATCACCAAAGATCTAAAAGGGTACAACCCTTCCTCTGATCAAACTAATTTTGGTCCAATCCACAGACTCCCTACACATATTCTTTCTACCCTTGGTCTCGAGATTGCTGATGTCTCAGATCACATTGAGGCTACGGAAGATGTTGACCCATATCTTCCTACCCCGCCTCTTCCATCCGCATCCTTAAAACCTGAAGGTACTGCAGTCCCTTCTTCTACAACTCTCTTAAACGTATCTCACTCCTAAAGACGAAAAACCAAGGTTCCTACCCTTCATGGCCCCCGCCATTCAAAGAAATCTGGAACTCTTGAAAAGGATGCTCCTAAAACCTCCAAACCCTCAAAGGAAAGAAAAACTCCACCCACAGTTACAACTGTTGAACCAAGTCATCATGACTCCAGCAGTGACTCTGAAGAGGATAACCAACCTATCTCTATCCTCAAGAAACGAAAATCTGATCCCACTAGCCAAATGCATGACCGGACCGATACCTCAGCCTCTCAACAGGCTCCAAAAGTCCTTGGGATGCCTGCACATCCATTCAACACCACTATCTTTTTCGTTTCAGACTCAGAAAGTGAGTTTGAATCACAACAAAGAGGAGACTCCCCCCTAGTAGAATCCCAAAGGGACAATACTAGTTGTCGCCCTAAAGTCTCCAGGGCTTCCCGACTGCATATTTTTCACCTGAGGAGTTGAACTCCATCCTGTTGAACGTCACCCAGATACTACAAACACATTCCCATCTGCAGGGCATTTCTTTCGCCCATGCTAGAGCTGAGCCGAGGACAAAATTGACTACGGGTCAAGGAGACCACGGAAGCTCAGGAAATCCTACTATGCTTTCATTAGAAACAGGTGGTTTAGGCACAGTGAGCACAAATGTTCAAGGATCCGTGAACCCAAGGGACACCTTGGTGCGATTTACAGGAATTGACGGTGAAGACTCAAATGATTCTTGGAGCAAATATCAACCCTCTAACGAGGCTGAAGCCAAAAAATATGCTTCTTTTCGTAGGGCATTCCTTGCTCGCAAGGATCAACAAGTCAAACAACAGCAGTTCAAGGAACAAGAGATTCAAGTTGTGGCCAAGTATTGGGCAAATGCCATAAACAATGCCAATATCGTAGCCACCATCCTTAAGGTTCAAGACTGGATGACCGCAATGGCCAAAACAGTTCAAAATTCTAAGGAAGTTGTTTCTGCTTAACTTGTCTCTCAAGCTCCCCCCCCCTCCCACTGCTGTTGTTTCACAAGATGACGAACCTGAAATCAAAGTGAGCTCTGCTCCCATTTTTGGCTTCGATGATGATGAACCACAAGAGGTAAACAAACCCTCTCCTTCTAATGACAATTTGATGATGTTTGATGAAGATGAAGAATGTAGTGGTTCTCGTCACTCCACTACTAAGCCAAAGGAGAAGAAGAAGAAGAAGAAGCAAGCAGTCACAAGGAAGGAATTTCTCAGTCTTCAAGCTAAGGTTGATCAAATCTTAGCTGCGGTCAAGCCAAATCAACCGCAACCAGAAGACACTCCTGGACCGTAGTCCCTGATGGAAAGAATAGAAAGACTAAAAACCAGAGAGAGAATGTTTGCAGAGCGTATCTCTCTGAAGGTCGAAATGGGGATCAGATCACTTGACAATAATCGTCAAGCTGATCACAAGGAATTTATGGCTGCTGCAGAACGCCGCATCTCTGAGTTTACCGCAATCAAAACTGATCTTCAAGCAGCTATTACGGATCAAGCATCACACTCAGAGAAATTGATTGCTGAGACTCATATTGTTTATGAGTCCGCAATCTCCGTTCTCCAAGCAACAATCAACAGAATGCAAGGATCTCTATCTACCAACTTCCATGAGCCAGAAATTCTTCAACTCACTAAGGAGATCCATAAACAATTCTTCAATCCCTCCATTCCCAATAATCAACAGCTGGTAGAAGCCCTTAAAGTACAATTTTAAATGGTGTTTGACAAGGTAGATGGCCTTCGTCAATGGCTTGAGGAGGCTCTGGGACTGGACTCCTCAAGAGGGAGAAGTGAAGAAGTCCATCATTCCAACCAATCCCTCTCACATCATCAAACTCCCCCAGTGTCTATTGACAAAATTCCCACACTACAACCCTCACCGCAACCTGAAAAACAACCCTCACCGCAACCATCTCATCACACTCCACCTCACAACTCCCCACTTCATTTTGAAAATACTCCTGAAAAACCAGAGACTCCCCCGTACTTCAAGAATCTCGAGGAGTATATGTCTTCTCCGAGCTTAAATGACTCTCCTGCCACTGCTCAAGGAAAAAGTGATTGGAGAGCAGCCAAGGTTGCTGAAGAAGTATGGAGACTTTGCGGATTTGACACGGTCATGGATGGGTCCCTGATAAACTCTTGGTTCAATCCCCATAGAAGATTACTTGATGATGACTACGTCCCTCATCTTACCTATGCAGAACCCCCCTCAGACGGTTACTGGGATGTCCTAATCTCACCAAATGCCAAATAATTCACTGTATTTAAGCAGTTCGACCGCAACCTTCCTGACGAGAAAAGACTTCCAATGGAATTTGAGAGACTTACCCAACTATATGCTAAGCATGCCTCTCCCATTGAACATATATGGTCTAACGATAGACCATCCGCAGTCAAAAATTACAAGATTCAGAATTTTATGAAGGCTGAGTTCATCAAATACACCTTGACCAGGAGGGAACACGACTACATCCGCACCCAAGCTGATTTTCCAGGTATGAACCCTGAAGAAGTCTTTCTCATCGCCAAATTTTTTCAGCACAAGTCTGAGAAGAATCCGAAGATAAAGATTGCACTTGAAAGGGCCAGTACCTTTCTTAAGGAAATAGTCTATGACTTTGCCAATATCGATGCAGACATTCACCCCACCATCTCCAAGATAGTCGATCTGACACCGCTTGAACCCGCACCGATGCCTACCGAAGGCTTTGAAGAAAGAACTTTGGGTGCAACCAACTATCCTGAGCTAGGAGTCATTTTCAAGAGAAAGACAGACAATGTCAAATTTTTCATCTCTATGACTGCCATGCATCGTCTCACAAGAAAGCAACTTGACATCTGCCGGAACCCAATTGAAAAATCCAAGCAAACCACCACAGAGGTCAAGTTCGAAATACCTAGAAGAATTAACTAGTTGGAGAACATCAGGAAGTTTTGGTGGATCTTGATGAAGTTCCTTAAACTTGATAGCTGACCAAAGTTAAAGAGGTCACTTAGGGGGAAATTATTGAAGCAAAAATAAGTGACCCTCTTGAACTTCAGCTACCGCAGCCTCCAAGCCACCGCAGTCAAGTAGTCTCTTCGTCAATCATCATCCAAAGTCTTCAGCACTGTAGTCTCTATCTTTATTTAGATTACTTTGTCTTTTCTTTAAAACACTCTATTGTCCAGTATGCCTTGCATGGCTACTATTAGAGTTGTAAATTTGTTATCTTTTGAGTCTCTATAAATAGAGCTCACTCTCATGTATTAAGTACACAGTGAACATAACATCCATTTCTAATACACATCTCAAAGTTCTCTTTCTATCTTACTTATCCAATCTTCTTACTCTCATAATCAATCGTCATATCTCTTCGGAGCAAGTCTCTTGTGACTTAATCACTAAGTTTGATCTCACTTATTAACTTGGTTTGAATGCATTCCTCGTTATGAATCTGCTTATGTGTATACTTGATATAATAATTGTTGTCATTTACATTTCTTTACTTTTTCGCAAATAACTCTCTAATTTCAAACTCTTAATATTATTATTGAGCTTTTGATCCTTCGAGATTAACTATTCCGCTATATACTTGTTCTAACGTTTGTTCAAGTGTGTCTTAAAGTTTTTCTCTCAACAAGTCGTAGAATGAATATCGAAAAGGTGCAGCTTTTGACATAGTCAATGAAGTCTTAAATTCTTAAGTTCATGAACTACTTTGGGATGTGATCAGAGAATGTCGTATTGTTTTCTTGAATGATGATGGGAGAATTAGGGGCATGAGGACCTTTGACGACATTAGCATTAGTGGAAACTTGTAAAGAGGCTTTGATATTGTGCGAGCTTGAGGAAGATGATGGTTGAGAGAGCCCTTTTCGAGAGAGATAGCCAATTACTTGAATAGATTGTAGAAGTGACATAGGACAAGAGTGTTCCTAATTTATACAAAAAAGTTTATTCCCTTTTATGTAATCATGATTGAAGAGATATATGTCGTAAGTTTGTGATGTCTCCTGATAGTGTGGGTTTGAATTACCATTTAATGACATAGTATTGTGAGATTTCATCAGTTTTTGGTTTCATATGTTGACTCATTAATCACTTCTATTAGAAGAAAAGGGAAAGAGTGGTATGATGCATGCAATACATTCCAGTGTGAAATGCAACTATTGGCAAAGAGTGTCAAAGTTTTATTAGTGTATGGATAACACAGCGAATCATTAACTTATTAATAGAATAATTTTTGGGAAAGAATAGGTAGGCGCATCACAGACAATGATATACCCATCGACATAGAAATTTTGAATTATCATTAGCGTATGGTTACATACGTTGAATCATAGAATTCTAAAGAAGAATATATGGAGAGAATGGATTGATGTGTGTGATAAACTATGGTCTTTTAGCTTAACAATCGACAAAGATTTTTCAAGACCTCATTAGTGTATGGTACATTACGCTGAATATCAAAATTTTAAAGAAGAATGTAAGGGCAAGAAAGGGTTGGTGTGTGTGATAGTCAATGGTACATATACTGACCATCGGCATAGTGTTTCAAACTCTTATTAGTGTGTGGTATATAACAGTGAATCATGAAGTTTTATTAAGAAGAAATTAGGAAAATAATGGATTGCTTCAGTCAAGCTGAGGTAGAATCAGCATGAATCATAAATGATGTTAACTCATCAACAAGAAGTGTTTTAGCTTCCGTATCATAAAGTTAAGTTGATGTATAGAACTTTAAAGTTCGCCACCAATTCATTTAATATGGTACATGATAGAATAATAAATAATATAAGAATAGAACAAAAGAGTTAGTCAAACAAGGAAATATGCTAACGGCGATATTTGTGCAGCTTTTTTAGAATCATGATTGTTTTGGTCAAAAATCGATAAATGGATATCAACCAAATTTCATTAGAGGTGGTGGTGTTGTAGGTGAAGCGATTAATGAAATTAGAACAAGATTGCACAAGTGATTTACAAGGAAATCCTTTGATCCTTGTTAGGATGTCAAGCATAAAACCTTAGGAGGTGATAATAATCACCTGTCTTTGTTTGATTTTATTGATTTGAATGTATAATTATAGAGATGATAATGAGAATATGAGTACGAGTGTTTCTGTAGCTCTAAGTGTGTAAGGTGTACAAAGGTTGTGCCCGTTGTGTGTCACTAATGTTACACGCCCAAAACCAGACGGCCGAAACATTCGGGGGCTTGAGTGTGACTTGATCCTTGTAGTATCATCACATTATATATAATGGAAACATAACATCATCATCATCACACATGTAATATAACAACATACATTGTTTATGTCGAGTATTGTGTTTAAATATTACATGCCAGCCTCTTCAGGTCCTTTGAACATAGTTGAAATCAACTATGATGGTCTTTTTGATCCCACAGAGACAGCTTATCTCTTTGAAATCATGGTGTCTCCGGTAGCCCAACAACAACATGCTGAGGTATCTGGTCATACCTTGTCTGCAGAGTTGTCACTTAATACTTCCACCTCGCCGGTTGAGGGGGAAAGTTCAACTCCCGATCATGTGACAACCATCGAGGTTCAAGTACTAGAAGATGCAACTTTGGTTTCTATCAGCAGAGTCACTATCCAACCAAATGTTTCTTCATACTCTGAGGTTGAAGAAGTTGAGAACATCGATAGAAGATTAGATTCAAGGGTTATCACTCATTCATCAATCTGGGGGGAACCATCTTCGGTTCAGGGGGAACTGCCATCCTCAATTCAGAGGGAACCTCCTTTAACAGTTGTAGTTCAAATTCCTATAGTCCAAGATACATCTGCGGGCTACTCCCAAGTCGAGGGGGAACTACCTTCTCCAACCGTAGAGTCCTCTGATATTGAAGATATTCCCTCAACCATAGTCGCAGATCACTAACAACCTCGTCTTCACATTTGGACGAAGGATCACCCATCGGGTCAAATCATCGGAAACCCATCCGTAGGTATTCAAACTGGATCCTCTAGTGATTTAACTGACCACTGCCATTATGCAACTTCATGTCCTCAGTCGAGCCAGAAACCATAAAAGAAGCTCTCGTTAAGCCCGACTGGATCACTGCAATGCAAGAGGAGTTTGCTGAGTTTGAGAGGAATAAATTGTGGAAACTGGTACCAAAGCCAAACGGTCACACAATCGTCGGTACAAGATGGGTATACAAAAGCAAGCTTGATAAGTTCGATGCGGGAGTGAGAAACAAAGCACGACTAGTTACAAAGGGGTACGGTCAACTTGAAGGCATTCTAGGACTTCATGTAACAGCTCAATTTTCAAATAAAATTTTCATTTAAAACAAAGCATCATTATTCGACAAAAGGGTTTATTCCAAGTTTATTTCTAAAGTATAAATAATAAATCTTCAGGATCTTCAACAGCGGCAGTGTGTACGTGTCACGCCGGCGCCTTCCCACGGTCATCACTAGTACCTGAAAAAAACATAACCACAACTAGTAAGCATAAATGCTTAGTGAGTTCCCCAGTATACGACTTACCCACATACGCCTTCCGGCCCGGACCTTTCAGTCCACATAACATTGCCTTCCGGCCCGTAATATAATCGCCTTCCGGCCCATAACGTATCGCCTTCCGGCCCGTACTAGATTGCCTTCCGGCCCATAGTGTTTTGCCTTCCGGCCCATAATAGTATAAAACATAACACATGTAACACAACGCACATAACACATAAGTCATACATCATACCGTTCTTTCTGTCACATAAAGTCTCGCCTTCCGGCCCGTATAAGTATACATCACATATAAGCATACATCACACATAAAGCATCTACCTCTCTAGACATAGCATAGATATAACAAATACGACCTTCCGGTCTCACAGTCAAACCCTTCCGGGTGAAGTATAGTGAGAAGACTCACCTCGTAGTATGCAAGCTATAAACCCTTCGAGCTACTCGCACTCGATCCGCTAATCCGCAAATTCCCTATAATACCACATACCTTTATTAATGATCTTATCAAACAAGACAACTGACCCTACTAAGTTATATACAGGTCAACGGTCAACCTTGACCAGACTCGTCGAGTCTAAAGGGTAACTCGACGAGTATAGACACCCTGACACTACTCGCCGAGTCTGAAGAACGACTCGACGAGTTCCTGTAGATCTTCAAGCTACTCGCCGAGTCTGAAGAACAACTCGACGAGTTTCAATAGGTCTTCAAGCTACTCGCCGAGTCTGAAGAACAACTCGGCGAGTCCTAGTGAATCTTCAAGCTACTCGCCGAGTCTGATCATTGGACTCGGCGAGTCCTCGCCATGCAGCCAATCCGCTGCCTCCTGTATTTCGCATGATTTCGAAATATATAGATATGGGGCTTCCTGGACTTTCACATATACTAATACCGGGGTTTTTAAACACTTATAACATCACTACAATCCAACAATCCCTTAAATGGGTTTCCTAAACCCTAAATTCGCATACAACATAAAAGCTACAGATTTCGATCCGAAGATTACCTGGAAACGTGTTCCTTGTGTCTCCAAACCTCCAGTCCTCGATTCCTTTGATCACCACCTTGCTCCTCCTTGTCCAACGATCTCTTCAAGCCTTCTCAAATCCTCTCTCTTGCTTCAGATGCTCACACACTCCCAGGGGATCTTCAACCGGCCAAAAGATGCGACATGACGGCCATAAGATCGTTATATACGGTTCAGAATCGAAACGGCTAGGGTTCAGCTGAACAGCGTCGACTCGCCGAGTCCCTTATTGGACTCGTCGAGTCCAGTCGCGCATCTGCGACCAAGACCACGGCCCTACTCGGCGAGTCATGCACCAACTCGCCGAGTCCCCTCCTAAATGTGCCCCAAAAATAATTTAGAGAAATACCTGAAATTCCGGGCTGTTACAACTCTCCCCCACTAGAACTAGACTTCGCCCTCGAAGTCTCTCATTCTGCAAATAACTCCGGATGTTGCTCCCGCATTTCTCTTTCCGGCTCCCAAGTCATCTCCGATCCCTTCCGATGTTGCCACTGAACCAACACCAGAGGTATTTCCTTGTTCCGTAGAACCTTGATCTTCCGATCCCTGATAGCTACTGGTCTCTCGGCGTAATTCAGACTCGCATCTACCTGGATATCTCTGGAGGTGCAAGACGATAAGGCACCTTCGCAATAGGCGCAGCCCCTGGAACTAGATCGATACCGAACTCCACTTGTCTCGCAGGAGGTATTCCCGGCAAATCCTCGGGAAAAACATCTGGAAACTCGCGCACCACTGGAACCTCCTCCAATGTCTTCGGTCTCTCGGAACTCTCCCGCGTATCCATCACATATGCCACAAAGCCGTTACATCCCCGCTGTAGGCATTGCCTCGCCCTAGCGGCCGAACAAAAAGCTGATCTCGAACGGGTACCCTCGCCGTACACCGTAAGAACTCCCCCACTAGGGTCTCGTATAGTCACCAACTGACGCTCGCAGTCGATGACAGCGCTGAATCGGCTCAACCAGTCCATGCCTACGATGACACAGACATCACCCATCGCAATAGGAATTAGGTCAATCGGAAACGCGACCCCGAAGATCTCTAGCACACATCCCCGAAGAACCTCCGTAGCACAAATCACCCTCTCAGCCGCAATGGAAACACTCAAAGGCCGACTTAACGGCTCACGACTAATGCTGATGTGCTGACTAAAAGCTAACGATACAAACGATCTACTCGCACCCGAATCAAATAATACTAGAGCAGGCATAGAGTTCACAAGGAAAGTACCTACACATACATTAACATAAGCATAACATTTCGACCTTTAATTAAATACATGAATGATAACATACCTGCCACAACATCGGGCGCAGCGCGGACCTCCTCCGCAGTCAGCTGAAAGGCTCTCCCGCGAGCCCTCGGGGCCTCGACCTTCACCGGTCGGGTCTCAGTAGTCCGGGTAGTAGATGTAGCTCCCTGACGAAGTTGCGGGCACTCGGCCTTCCGATGGCCTGTCTGGTTGCAGTGAAAGCAAACCATAAACCCCTTAGGGCAATCCCTGGCAATATGTCCCTCTTTGCCACACTTGTAGCAACCACCAGCTCGACACGCCCCCTCGTGACTCTTGCCGCACTTCGCGCAAGTGCGACCCTTCGAACCTCCCCTCCTCGAATCAGCGAACTTAGTCCGCTTGGCTGCCGGCTGAGACTGGGCCGGCCGTCGATCCACCTGCCGAGACTCAGCCTCCTCCCTCACTTGAGTCTCTAACTCGATCTCACGCTTCCTGGCGTTCGCCTGAAGCTCAGTGAAAGTACGATAGGTGGATTTTGACACAAACTCCCGGATCTCCCTCTTCAAAACACCCAAATAACGGCTCATCCGCGACTGCTCCGTAGATACCAGCTCAGGGCAGAACATTTCCCTCTCATGAAACTTCCGTGTGATCACTGCCACGGAATCAGTACCCTGCTTAAGGGTCAAGAACTCCTGAATCAATCGCTTCCTCTCTACCGGGGGAACGTACTCATCCCTGAACATCTCCGTAAACCTCACCCATGTCACCGCCGTAATCTCTGCCTGAGTGAAGTTCGCCGTCACGAACTTCCACCAATCCTTCGCTCCCAGACGGAGCTGGTTCAAGGCGAACCGTACCCTCAAGTGCTCCGGGCATGAGCAAGTATAAAAGCACCCCTCGATGTCGGCGATCCACCTCATGGCTGCAATCGGATCCTGTGTCCCATCAAATTCAGGGGGTTTCGTGTTGCTGAATTCCCTGAATAGTAATGAATCACCCCCTTGCGGCCTGGCAGCAGCCACCGCTGCGGTAGCGGCAGCAACTGCAGCTTCAGAAATTGCGGCGCACCGCTCCTCAAACTCCTCCATCAACGTGGTCTTAATAGACCCAAACATCTCCGGGATCTCAGCCCGGACCGCCGCAGCTACCTCTTCCTGAATAATCTGACGAATCTCCTCATCACTCGCACCGCTCGAACTCGCCCCATTGCGTGTGATAACCATGATGTCTCTGAAATACAACATAAAATCATCAGAGACTCCACCAAGTACAATTGTACTCGATACGCGCCCTACCCAGTCTCCGATTTCCAGGGATTCTTATTTGAGTCTTCCACTGATCCGGTGCCTTCGATAGTACGGGCCCAATACTACCGACCACACCGTATCAGTATTCGTCCCAAACCTTCCTCCCCAAATCCCGAATAACGAGTACTCTACTTCTAGTATGCACTATTTACTTGCACGCTACCAAATATCTCATATAAGCAATCTCCCTAGACTAAGGCATCACAAAACAGGCAATTCTATTCCTATCATGTATACCTAGTCTTCTAGCATGCATAACATTTCATAATTCAGTGCATAACATAACATCGTAAGGTATTCTGGGGATCTTTACCGTTCAGACGCTGGCTGCACGTACACACCGTTCCATCCTTGTTTTACCGCTTTATCATTTATAAAATGTTGTGTCCTTATTATTTAAAAAGATTTTTCCTCAAATCCCCGGTCTGAGTTCAGTTGCACCCAAAAGTACACCCGAATCCCTCAAACCAAGGCTCTGATACCAATTGTAACAGCTCAATTTTCAAATAAATTTTTCATTTAAAACAAAGCATCATTATTCGACAAAAGGGTTTATTCCAAGTTTATTTCTAAAGTATAAATAATAAATCTTCAGGATCTTCAACAGCGGCAGTGTGTACGTGTCACGCCGGCGCCTTCCCACGGTCATCACTAGTACCTGAAAAAAACATAACCACAACTAGTAAGCATAAATGCTTAGTGAGTTCCCCAGTATACGACTTACCCACATACGCCTTCCGGCCCGGACCTTTCAGTCCACATAACATTGCCTTCCGGCCCGTAATATAATCGCCTTCCTGCCCATAACGTATCGCCTTCCGGCCCGTACTAGATTGCCTTCCGGCCCATAGTGTTTTGCCTTCCGGCCCATAATAGTATAAAACATAACACATGTAACACAACGCACATAACACATAAGTCATACATCATACCGTTCTTTCTGTCACATAAAGTCTCGCCTTCCGGCCCGTATAAGTATACATCACATATAAGCATACATCACACATAAAGCATCTACCTCTCTAGACATAGCATAGATATAACAAATACGACCTTCCGGTCTCACAGTCAAACCCTTCCGGGTGAAGTATAGTGAGAAGACTCACCTCGTAGTATGCAAGCTATAAACCCTTCGAGCTACTCGCACTCGATCCGCTAATCCGCAAATTCCCTATAATACCACATACCTTTATTAATGATCTTATCAAACAAGACAACTGACCCTACTAAGTTATATACATGTCAACGGTCAACCTTGACCAGACTCGTCGAGTCTAAAGGGTAACTCGACGAGTATAGACACCCTGACACTACTCGCCGAGTCTGAAGAACGACTCGACGAGTTCCTGTAGATCTTCAAGCTACTCGCCGAGTCTGAAGAACAACTCGACGAGTTTCAATAGGTCTTCAAGCTACTCGCCGAGTCTGAAGAACAACTCGGCGAGTCCTAGTGAATCTTCAAGCTACTCGCCGAGTCTGATCATTGGACTCGGCGAGTCCTCGCCATGCAGCCAATCCGCTGCCTCCTGTATTTCGCATGATTTCGAAATATATAGATATGGGGCTTCCTGGACTTTCACATATACTAATACCGGGGTTTTTAAACACTTATAACATCACTACAATCCAACAATCCCTTAAATGGGTTTCCTAAACCCTAAATTCGCATACAACATAAAAGCTACAGATTTCGATCCGAAGATTACCTGGAAACGTGTTCCTTGTGTCTCCAAACCTCCAGTCCTCGATTCCTTTGATCACCACCTTGCTCCTCCTTGTCCAACGATCTCTTCAAGCCTTCTCAAATCCTCTCTCTTGCTTCAGATGCTCACACACTCCCAGGGGATCTTCAACCGGCCAAAAGATGCGACATGACGGCCATAAGATCGTTATATACGGTTCAGAATCGAAACGGCTAGGGTTCAGCTGAACAGCGTCGACTCGCCGAGTCCCTTATTGGACTCGTCGAGTCCAGTCGCGCATCTGCGACCAAGACCACGGCCCTACTCGGCGAGTCATGCACCAACTCGCCGAGTCCCCTCCTAAATGTGCCCCAAAAATAATTTAGAGAAATACCTGAAATTCCGGGCTGTTACACTTCAAGTGAAACAGGTCCCTCAAGGTATATTTATTTATCAAGAAAAATATAACACTGAGCTTCTGAACAGACTCTCAATGGACAATTGCTCCTCAACCAAGGTCTCGATGGCCTTTGGATACAAAATTTCAGTTGATCCCACCAAAGAATTAGTTAATCACAAGACTTACCGAGGAATGATTTGGTCATTGATGTACCTCACCGAAAGTTGACTGAATATTGTCTTCGCAACAGGATTATGTTCTCGGTACCAAGGTGACCCTATAGTATCTCACTTGACCGTAGTCAAGAAAATTCTCAGATATCTAAAGGGAAGTAAAGCGATAGGCCTCGGGTACCCTGTGGGAAATGACTTCAGCCTTCAAGAGTTTACAGATGTGGATCATGCAAGATGCAGATTAGATCGAAAAAGTACTTCAGGTGGATGCCAATTCTTATGAGAAAGACTAGTCGGCTGGTCTTCAAGGAAGCAAAACTGTATTTCGTTGTCTACCACAGAGGCAAAATATGTGGTCGTATCTAACTGCTGTTCCTAAGTTCTTTGAATGAAGACTCAACTAATGGACTATGGTTACAGAATGTCGTGGGTACCAATTTACTGTGATTCAAAGAGTGCTATAGCAATTACTCATAATCCTATTCACCATTCTAAGACGAAGCACATTGAACTATGGTACCACTTAGTCAAGGATCACATCCTCAAGGGTAACATCGAACTCATTATTTTGCCCACTCACGAAGAAATAGCTAATGTTTTTACTAAGGCACTTGATGCTACAAAATTCAGTGCCTTTCTGGAAATGCTAGGAATGATGAATCCAGACCTGCAATTCTTCTTGAATTGATAGCTACTGCAGACCTCATTTGGACTCCAAGTGTGACGTAATTGCTTCCTTTCTTGTTAAAATAAAAAAACTCTTGAAGCATTCTCTTCACTGTGGTTCTAGAATAATATATATCCTCATATTTATTTTCAGTATACCTAGTATACCGCAATCTCATATGATCAATATATTCTTTGTGTCTTTTATTTCCTTTATTTCCAACTTTCATGATCAAGTGTTGTTTCATCTAATGCTACCACAATCTTACTACCTTCTACCGTAGTCATGTAAATCCTACCGCAGTTTCAATGAATGATCCCGCAGTCATGACTTCATAAATAATGTGAATAATGTTCTATGCTATTTAATTGACTTTAAATAAAAACATTCTTTCAAACATTCATTATGTCGCACATGACAGTTTCAGTCCTTTCTCAAATAACTTTCCTTTGACATGTTCCTTTTTCGGTTAAAAACAAATGAATCGTTTTTCCCATAAACAAAATCTTTTAATAAATCTTTTCCTCAACGATTCATATCACCTAACCGTTGAAGATCAAATATGCTTCCACTTCCCCATTTTTCACAACGGATAAAAACCACTCTCAACCCCACCTTCAGGTGGCGTGTGATAATGGTACTGTTAATGCAATAAATGCTCCTCTTTTCCCGAAAACCTTTTATTTTTCATTTATTTTAATTGTGGTTGGTAATGGTAAAAACCCAAGGGTATTTAATTCTCACAGATGTAATTATATTAATTACAATGATTTTGAAATCTGAAGGTATAACAAACCCCAATTCTTCCTAAGATAGCTTTTACGCTATCTGAATCCTTAAGACGATCTTCTTCTTCTTCTCCACCTTCTTGCTAAAACCTTTTTCTACAAGTTCTCTCAAAACATTTTTTAGCAACAATGGTGAAATATGGTGTTTCAAGGAAGCAATCAAAAGCCTCAGGATACGCTCGACCAACTGGTTCTGAATCCACCATCAAGGATCAAACCACATCAATCGCATCAAGCAACTTCACGGTTATTTTCGAAGATCATCCTTCATACAATGAAGCAATAAGGTTGATGATCAAGTTTCTCGTAAAACACAAATTGTATGGTACGTTTAATGCTTTCACTGAAGTTGTTCCCATGGCGGTTCTGTTCAAGTGTGGTTTCTTTGCTTTTCGACCAAGCCATAGTCTACAAGAAGTTCATCACAATCTGGTGGATGACTTACTGGTGGTGCTTAAAAAAGAGAACTTTTTGCATTTAATAAATCTTAGGGTTCTTCCATCAATGAAATTTTACTCCCCAATCCAAAATTATGTGGTATCTATTATGTACTAAATCAGCTACCAAAAGATACTCAAAGCAATTGGCGAATTCAAGAAGAATCAGCTTCTTGCAGTTTGGCAGTGTGCATGCAATTTCATCATCTGAAGTCTTTCAGGAAGAACTAGTGGAACAGATAACATGGGGATCATGGTCCTAGAACTCGTCTGGAGCATCTACACTGGGAACTACGTGAACTATGGTCAAATATTGTGGGAAGAATTTTTGGAGTACATTCCCAAGGAAGCTCCAAAAGAAAATGCAATCGAGCTTATTTTTACTCGTTTTTGGTCGCTATACGTATTACATTTACACAAGGAGGCCATTGTGGATATGGGGAATGACACAAATTTGTTCACAACTCGTGATCTGAAAAGGTACACAACCTTAAAAGATCAAACTATTTTCGGACCCCTTAGATGATTGCCAATGTATACTTTGGAGTCCATTGGACTCACAAACCTTGAAACTCCTCCGTATCTCCATGATGATCATCCGCATCTTCATCAAAAAGAAGGTCATTCTCATTCCAAGACTCCTTCGATTCATCAAACTCCTCCAAGAATCCAAACTACTCCATCCAAAGAACAAGAGAAACCTCCAACTCCGCAACCATCTCCATAATAAACTCTACCGCGACAAGATCCTCATCAATCTCCTCATCAGACTCCTCCGCAATTCAAAAATCTGGAGCCAAAAAAGTCCTCGGATCGCTCAAATGACTCACTGGCCACTCTTCAAAGAAAATGCGATTGGAGGGCCGTAAAGTTTGCTGAACAAATATAAAGGGAACATGGATTTGATACAACCGTGGATGAATCTTTAATCAACTCTTGGGTAAACCCTACTTGAATCCTTTTAGATGATGATTCTGGACCAATCCTAACTTATGTTGATCCTTCATTCGATGGATATTGGTACATTCCAATCTCTCCCAACTCCAAGTTTTTCCCCGTTTTTGAGCCTTTTGATCTCACCCTTCCAGATGATCAAAAACTCCCCCTTAAATTCGAACGCTTAAATCAGTTTCATGCTAAGCATGGTACTGACTTTGAAAAGATCTGGTCCAACGACAAACCAGAAGGGGTCAATATTTACAAAATGAGGAACTTTATGAAGACTGACTTTGTTTAGTATACCCTCACCAAGGGAAGAGATGACTACATCAAGACGCTGGATGATTTCCCCTGCATGAATCCAGAAGACGTTTTTTCTGATTGCAAGAGTTTTCTCATCAAAGCTAAGAAACATCTGAAGATGAAACTTGCATGTGAGAAAGCTTGTGAATTTCTCAAGGCATTAGTGTGCGATTTTAGGAAAATAGATGCCGAAATTCACCCTGTCTTGGCCAAGAAGTTCAACTTTCTAGACTTTGAACTCGCAGCAAACTTTCAAGAAGGTTATCAAGACATGTTACTCAGAGCAACAAACTATCCGAAGTTAGGAGTTGTATACAAGAAAGCTAACTATGATCTCAAATACTTCATTCCAATAACCGCAATGCGTCGATTGACCAAGAAGAAACTAGATACCACCTTGGCTTCGGTTCAGAGATCCAAGAATACAACTGAAGAGTTGAAGATTGAAATCACCCGAAGAATTAAGTGGCTTTGTGATGTAAGGAAGTTTTGGTGGATCATTATCAAATTCCTTAAACTCAACAAGTGAAGAAGAAAGTTAAAGAGGTCACTTTGGGGGAAATTGTTGAAACAAAAAGTGACCCTCTTAACTTAATGATCTGCAGTCTTGTTTTTGTCTACCGTAACTGTTTTGCTAACTAGAGTTTGTCTATGTAAGTTGAAGAAGTTATCTCATGAACTGTAGTGGACCGCAACCACTACTTTAGTAAAGACAGATGAATACCTTTAGTTACGTTAACTGACTTAGCGGGTTAGCATAATATTATCCAGTGAACCTTGCATGGTTACTTAAGTCAGTAGAATATTAGTTGTTTATTTCAAATGTATCTTTATGGGACTCTATAAATAGAGACTCCCTTCTTCGTGTATTTGTACCAACTTTCATGATATTTTGAGCTAAAATGATATACAAAGATCATTCTCTCATATCTCTATCTTATCTAATATCCGAGATCCTCATCATCTTAAACTGTTCACATTTCCTAACTCGTGTTTGAATGCAAACCTTGTTGTGAATCAGTTTGATGTTTACTTGATATAACTTGTTTTCATTTAAATTTCCTTTACATTTCTGCGCTTTACATTTCCGCAACTAACTATCTAACACTTCTAACTTTTTATTGTTGAGCTAACTTGATCCTTTGAGATTAACTTATTCCGCAACTATTACCTTGTACTAATGTTTGTTCAAGTGTTTCTGAAAAGTTTTTCTCTCAACACAACTATATTCTAACATACAAAGGATATATATTGGAGCACATAATATAATGAGAAAACTCACCCGGAAAATTTACTTACATGATCAGCAATTATCTAGGTGATTCGACTTGCGATCCAACTAACTGGTAACACGCTTAACAAGTATTAACCTATAATACTATAACCTATTAATCCTTATGGAAATCTAGAACTGAGAGCTAGATCTTTCAATAATCCTAATGAATACCAAGAGTTCTATCAAATAAGGATTAGTTAGGCCGGACAGTTGGGAGGCAACACCATTTTCGCGTATAGCCTTTCTGAAATCCAACAAACAAGTAAATGTGACCATTCTGGGCACCTCTTTTGTAAGTAGATTAGTCAGTATTATAACTCGAATTATTGATAAATATTATTTACATAATCATAATAACCATTATGAATATAAATATAAGTTACACTTAAAAGCCTAGTAACTGTAGCTTAACTTGTAGAGAGTTAGTAGCAAAAACCAGGATTTAAGCAGCCAAAACTTCGGTATCGAGAAATACCATTCGTTGGGACCTCCTATGCTCTAGTATCCTAATATTTAGATTCTTTAAAACCCCGAAAATACCTTTGAATTTTGGATCTAGAGAAAGAAGTGATACGTTTTTGGTGTGGAGAATACAAAGCATATAAAGTCTATTTATGTTATGATATGTCGAACCTTAGGAGTGATCTTGGTAACGAATGTTTGTAAATGACGAAGGTCCACAAGACTTTGTTATATATGTATTTTACTAGGCACATTTATAGGTTCTCGTTTAAGTGACGAAGTCCTAGTATATTTTTTGTATCCGTGAGTATCTTATAAATAGGGGAGGGACATAAGTATGTTGTAACTTTTGCACTCTTACGCATTGAGATTTCTCTCTCTCTAAAACTACACTTGTACTTATTCCATATTTGTTTTAAATCAAAGATCTTATTTACTCTCAATGTTCATACTTTCTCTGATTTACATTATGATTGATTCAAACTTAATTCAAACATCCTTTAAATTAGTATCAAAGAAGGAATCGACACATCGTTTGAAGAATCTTATTCAGGTGTTCATCTTGTTGAATCATTTGCTTCAATTCAATTATTTCGCAAGTGGAAACGTAATTCTTCATTCGATCCTTGTGATTAAACACTTCTGCGTTTGTTTTATCATTAATTTTGTATCTAATTTCTTTCTTTTCAAGATTATACTCTTTTTTACTCAATCAAATGGAGAATTTAAATGTCAACATTGTAATAACCTATGCAAATCTACTTGGATTTGCATCCAAAATGTCGATGCTGCTTCCAAAGTATTACGAACAATGGGTGGATTGTATGGAAGACTACCTTAACGAAATCGATGACGATATGTGAAAATTTGTTAGTGTTGGTCCTTATCAAGTCGATAGTCTTCAAGCTGTTGGAAATGCTGGTGTTATTGAAGATGTGACAGTTCAAGAAAACAAGCAGAAGGCAAATGTTAAAAGATGTATTCGAGAGCTCTGTGGTGTTTTGTCATCATTTATGTACAACTACATTCAAGACTGAAAGAATGCAAAAGAAATCTAGGAAACATTAAGGTAGAAACTCCAAGGGAATGAGTGAACCAAGAAGAGCTCAATGACTCAATGCTTATCGGAGTTATCCAACTTTAAGCAGAAAGAGAGTGAATCAAGTGAATCCTATTACGATAGATTAAATGAGCTCATTTATAAAATTTCCAGATATGGCGTTGTTTGTACCACTCTTAAGTTCAACATCACTTTCATCCTAGGGCTGAAGAAGGAATGGAAGAACATTTACCTGATGATCAAGACTCAAGAGAAGAAAGAAGAAGAGAAGAAGATTGAAAAGAATTTTAAAGGAGATTCTAGTTACATTTGTAACTATTGTAATAGAAAAAATCATGTTGTTCATGACTGCATGCTTAGAAAGCAGGAAAAGAAAAGGAGAAAGTGAAGGATGAGGCTTATTATGCGATGAAGTTTTAGGAACATCAAGTAAAATCTAAGAATCTCTCATTGGCTGCAAAGGATGTAGGAGATAACGATGGTATGTATCAAATTTGGTCTTTAGGTTCAGATGATGAAGGTATATGTCATCCTACTCATGGAGTGATGTATGTGAAGCATCTGGTTAATAATTCATGTGGAAAGAGCATGTTTGGTGAATTCGAAGAGCAAAATGATATGGAAGAACTAAAGAGTGAAGAGGAGCTACGTGATCTTCTTATCTCTCTTAATGTTCCTTTAAATTATTATAATGCCATTTTATCTGATTTTGATAATACATGTTCTTACTCGAATGATATGTTGATTTCTATGAGTAGCGAAGTGGAGACGAATAAGGCATTACTTTAAAATGCACGAAATAAGTTGGAGGAGAAGAAAACTAGCATAGAAAGCATAGATTTAATACTTAGGAATGTGTGTTTTGGTCAAAAATCAACTAAGTAAAATCTAAGCAAATTGTATAAGAGGTTGTGATATTCGTGATAAATCAAGTAAGAAATGATAATCGAAGTGACACAAGTGAGTTACAAGGAAAGTCTTTGATCCTTGATATGATCTCCGAAATAAAAACTTGGGAGGTGATAGTGATCATCTACCTTGATGATTTTAATGATAGAAAATGTTGAATATAGAGACAAATGTATGAATCCAAGTATAATTTTGTATTTGGGCTAAGTGTCCCCATAGTGTGCTAATTACATGTATTATTTATAGTCTAGTGTTAATAACAAGAAGTTCGATAATTCCAAGATCTTCCAGAATCAGCATATGAATGTTATTTTACTTTGTATTTCGAATCTTTTGCTTGGTTGAGATGATTCTTCGTTAAGAATGGGACTTGTGTTGACTCATTATACACATGTGAGAAAAATAAAGAAAATATAGTGGTTACAAGTGTTGGAAATATTAGTGGTAATAGTCAGGATCCCGAGATATGTTTAAGGATCCAGAGGTTTCAGTAGTATTTAAGGATCTTGAATATGAGTCATAGATCTTTCCCCTAATAATTGCCCCGAAATTATACCAGCGAAATATAACCGTCAGTGTTTTAAATATTTATAGGTATAATTTTGAAGTAAAAATTTCTAACAAATGAGTAATTTGAACTTCAACGGGTAGATTTCTAACCATTGGGAAGGGTCAAATCACCTTTCTAACTTTCATTGATTCCTATATAAATAAGATATGGAGCTCTTCAATCCTATCTTACTCTTCACTTCTCTTCTGGATGTTCATTGAACATCATCGAAGGTAGTGTATTTATTCATTTTGTCCTTCTTAGTTTTATTTTTCTTAAAAATGGCCAAGAAAGGAGCTCGTTCTTGTGCAAACATCATAGCTATTCCTGATGAAGATTTTTGTAGATTAGAAGCTCCTTCTTGCACATTCTATGACAATAGTATTGAAGCTTTAAGTTTAATTGGAACGTCTCCAACTAGTACTGTCTTCAAGCCTTTCGATGTTAGGATCCAACCTGATTTTATTTCTTCTGTTTGGCTTTGTTTTCCTAAGTATCCACTTACCTTAGGCCTTGTGTATCCTTTTTCTGGAATTCTTTCCAAATTTTTTGAAATGACCAAGATTTCATATATTAAAACCATGTCAGCAGTTTGGAGAATCCTTTATTGGATTGACAATCTAAATCGCTCCATTGGTCTTAATATTTGTCTAAATGATTTAGCTTTTGTTTATGACCTTTCTAACTTGGGAAACTCTCGATTTTTGTTGAAATTTAAAACTGAAGGATCACCTCATGTACTAAAATCCAAGCATAACGACAGTGCTTGGAATGGAAGATATTTTTTGTAAAATGTGACTCAATGCTTGGTGGAGATCTTTTACCTAAAATATGGGTTAAGAAGGGTAGGGTTCCTTATTTTCATATTGAGGATCCCAATATTCACACCTCTTATTTTGTTTGATTTTTTGCAGCTTTCATGTTTGACAAATTAGTCCCCCCGCTGAAGATATCGAGGATAGGATCAGGGACTTCCTTGCTATGCCCAACGCTGTCAGGAAATTCAAACTCGATCTTTATATTCATCAAGAAAGCTCAATTGCTATCATCTCTATGGAAACCGGTAGGGATCCTTGAATACTTTTATCTTTAGTCTTTGAGAAATTATTAAGACTTTTTTGGCTTTCACAGGGTCCAATGCGATACATGGCAGTGCTCACAGGATCCAAAGTGATACGGATGTGTCAAGTGGCCAGATATTTGTGAAAAAAGAGAAATTTAGCTCGTCCCTTAAAGGCCTACATTGATCTAACTATGAAGACTCCGAGATCCCAAAAGAGGAAAGCTCCCGAAGGCATGAATTTGAACTTGTAAAATCTTGGAGATGAGGATGCACTTCAAAGCCTGGTCTCCTTTTCTCAAGTTGTAGGTATTAGTGTTGCTTTTGTTTCTTATGCTTTTCCTTTCGCTCTTTCTGATGTAACTCTTTCTCTAGGTATTTGATTGTGTCCTTATAGACTTAAGGATCCGGGCTGAAAAGGCTAAAGAAGCTTTAAGAAGAACATGAAAAATGTGGAAGGCGACCAACGAGGATCTCCTAAGATGAGTGGAGCTCCTGAGCAACGAGAAGTCCAAGAAAGAGGATGAGCATGATGTAGAGATGGTGGAGGTGATAGCTAAAGTGAAAGCTAGCATAGTCATGGCTCTTTGGCAGGACAACATGAAACTAGCCGAAGATGTGGCTAACGCAGGAACCTGGAATCTGGTTGGGTGGCAAGAAACCCTTGTTTAATTTAAGGGGAAATATGTCAAGACCAATGAAGATCTTGAGGGGAAACATCCAAATGTTAATGAGGAAAATAAGACCTCGTCCAGTGATGACCATGATACAGTCTAGGCCTGTTAGATGAGACTATTTTGCATGATTTTGTGTAAGACAATGTTTGTCTCTGGTGGAATCGATGTACCACTTCTTCGTTTATGTATGGTTGTTTTATACTTCTTGTTTGCATGTTTGAGTTGTGTGATATGATTGTAGGATTTCTAAGGATCTTTTCGTAGTCAGGATCCTGAAAAGCTTAAACTTTCCTTGATCGGATTAGTCTGAAATGATTAGTCATCAAATTGGGATTTTGAAATAATCAAGATCTTTCTCAGAATGATAAACCTTTTGAAAAATAACGTCAAAGGATAGATAGAACATGGTTATCCTATGACTTAGGAGAAATTTGTAGTTATGATTCCCTATGTTTCGTATGGCCCGAAAGCTCCTGTATGGAAGGATCCTTGCTTTAGAAGTTCATCAGGTAGGATTCTTGATTACATATAAATTAGTGAACTTTTTGAAGTATCTTTCCTTAGGAATCACTTGGAGATAATTTAAACCTGGAAAATACCTGAGAAAAACTCTTGTTTTGCAATGTGATAATGCTCTAAACCTTGCATATTTTTTGGGGAGCATCCCAACCTTAGACAACACGTTTGTGTCATAACTCTTAGAAAATCACAAAGGAAAATTCCAAAATGAGATAACACATCATTGTTACAATCTTTAGTAAATTACTAGGGAAATCCTAATTTATATTATAACATGTCAATGTTAAACACCTTAGAAAATTTATGGGGAAGATCCTAACTAGAGATAAAATGCCAATGTTATAAACATTATGTGTTTTCTGGGGAAGATCCCAACTTGAGATAACTTCTCAATGTCATTAACCATATATTCAAACTTTAGGATCTTAAGTTATGTTCAGAAATAAGAGAGTTGCCAAGTCCCTGCTACGTGAAATGATCACCTTATTCACATCCCATAGTTAGATATCGTGCGTCCATGAGAGGTGTAGAAACCTTACCTCATATGAAATAGGTAATTAACTTTTTAAACCTTAGATGGGATTAGGTACCCTTATTCATAGGAGAGATGATTAGTCTCTATACGTAGTTACTATGGCATTTGTGTACTATAATCGTGAAGATATTAGAATGTTGTAGCCATTAGGATCATTGAATGCTAGGATCCTTTGATGTCGGGATCCTTGGATCTTCGAATGTCTGGATCCTCATTTGTTAGGATCCTTGTGTATCAGGATCCTTATGTGTCATGATCCTTGTGTTCCTGCACATAGGAAATGTTATCTTGGGGTGCGCGATAGCTTGGCTAACGCCCCTACAACGCTTAAGCTAGTAATGGTTTTCAGGATAGTAAATAAGAATAATGAAAATGCAGGGTAAAAGGTAAAGATTACGTGTACCTTGAGTTTGTTGGAAAATGATTACTCTCACTTACATGAAAAAAAATTAAGAGGTATACATTCCAGAATCTTGGCAAGACATTTCCATCAAGAGTACCTAGCCAATATGCCGCGTTTCATGCTTCAACATCTACGAGATATAGTCCTTCCCATTCAAGTGTTAATTTATATGGAATCTTCTGACTTTGATATTATTGTTGTATGCTTTGGTGATCCTCTATTTATGGGCAGTGATGCAGATCTTAGAAAGATCCCTGAGTTCATTGATAATATCAAGATCCTAGGCTAGGATCCTATCGTTGTTCTCTTGATCTTGAAATAGATATCTTGTTGTTGGGATCACCACTTCAGTGGGTATCATCTCTTATGCTCCGAACACCAAAGAGTACAGAGTTTGGCATGTGGCCACTTTGGAAGTGGTCCTATCTGCCTATAGGACAATAGGAGGTTCTTATGCCCATCCTCCTTTCTTTTCATCTAGCCTTTTCTTCAAGTTATTGATTATGATTTTGTTCCTAGATTATACTTATCCATTGGCTTGAGGGCGAACAGGGGTGGACATTATGATTTTGATTCCCCAACTCATGAAATAGTCCCTAGTCCTCTTGCTTATGAATTAGGATCCATTGTCACATATAATTTTGGCATGGATCCCTTTCCTAGTCAGGATATTAAGTTTGATAAATGACACCACCTCCTGCTCTCTTACTTGAACAAAAGACTTAGCCTCGATCCACTTTGAGAAATAGTCTGTCATTGTTAGCATGAAGAAGTTTCCTCCGGGTGCCATAGGTAATTATACTACTATATCCACCCTTATTTTCATGAATGCCCAAGAGGAGTTGATAGGATATAAAGGTTCCATTGATTAGTGTACGATGTTGCTCTGTCTTTGACAAGCGTCACATTTTTGAGAATACACGAAGGAATCTTTCTTCTTAGTTGGCCAGTAGTATCTTGTTCTCAACACCTTGGAGCACAAGGATCTGCCCTCAGTGTGGTTACCAAAATCTCCTTGATGTATGTCTTTTAGGACTTCCACAGCCTCGTGATCTTCTAGGCATCTAAGGTATGGACCTACCATGGATTTCATGTATAGGTTACGTTGGGTCATCATGTAACATGAGACCCTCATTTTGAATGACTTGTCAATTTTTTCATCCTTTGGGATGGTACCGTTTTGGTGATATTCCACAATTGGTTGAATCTAGGATCTTGAGGTTAGGAAGAATCCTTGATGTTAGGATCCTGATGAGGAATTTGAGGATCAGGATCTTCTATTGTAGCGATGCTGAATTTTACCTCATCATCATCGGGATCCTTCAGTATTTTGGCAGGATCCTCGATTGTTGGGATCATCACATGCATTATTAAGATCTTGGTTTTCGGTGGGATCCTAGGCGAAGATCCAAGATTGGCTATGTTAGGGCCAGTATCCTTATAATTTTCAGGATCCTTAAATATCCAGGATCTTCTGCTACATCAGGATCCTAGCTAATTACCATTATTATTTTTATTGATATTTATAACGATCATATTTTGTCGATACCTAACACGTGTATAGAAGTAGTCAAGGGAGGACCAATTCTTAGCGATGAATCATCTCAACTATGCTAAAGACCCAAAATACTTGGTCAAATAACGTTCAAGAAGTTGGTCATAGAGGATCCTGGAAATATCGCACATCTTGTTGGCAAGATTATACTATAAATTGACACTTGTAATCTGCACACAAGACATTATTATCTAGCCTAAGCTCACCCTACGAATTTCTACAATCATTCTCACTAAGAACTCACTGTAATCTTTACTTTATATCAATAAAATCATCAAGGAAGGTGATCATTATCACCTTCCAAGGTTTTATGTCGGAGATCCGAGCAAGGATCAAGGACTTTCCTTGTAAACCATTATATCATTTTTCTTTTTACTACTTGATATTACACAATCTGAACATCACAGCCTCTCATTCAATTTGGTTGACTAGTACTTCTATAATTATTGACCAAAACAATTTTGCGCCTACCATGGGGCCGTGATGTTCAAAAATCCTCAAAAAACATCATGTCTACACAACCGATCCTCTATTCATCCTCTGGTCCTTTCGTTCCATCCAAAAGCCTACCATCTTCTCTGAGTGGACCCCCCACTCAGAGAAAAACGCCTAACACTTCCAAGAAAAACACCCCCTCAATCGCTAGTCCAGGATGTTTTGGATCCTCAGAGCTCCAAGATCGAACTGCCTCAGTCACTATTGCTGGAATCTACGCTATGATGAGGAAAATGACGCAATAGGTGACCCAATAGCAGGAGGAGAATAGAACACTGCTAAAAGAAGTGGAGAGGATGAATACATAATTTCAAAATTCTCAGGAAACTACGCCCAATTGTGCAACCAAGGATCCTGGACTTCAATAATGAAGGATCCTTAGAAAATCGCCAGAAGGATACCATTCCTACCACTGTGGCGTCACCCTGTAGGGAAAATATAGACAACCAAGCGCCCATGATCAATGATCTCAATGAGACTTTGAAAACTCCTAGAAACCTTGATTCTATTAATTTCTTATACAACAATACTATTAATACTAACAATACTAACGTTGATGCAGGAATAATCCTGAACATGGCTTGGGAACTTTAGCAATTAAGACAAATGATTGCTAGTGTACCCAGAGTGGTCCAACCAATACCAGAAGGATCTCCTAAAAGCCACAGGATCTCGAGATTGACTCCTGCGATAGCTGATACCGAAGTTCCAAATCGCTTCCAAACTCCCAACATGAAGTTGTACGATGGAACTACAGATCCTGAATAGCATATAGCCCAATACAAAGAAAGGATGGAGATCATTCCCATCACAGGGCACTTGAAGGAAGCTTGCCTATGCAAAGGCTTTGGTTCGACCCTTACGGGATCAGTCCTCAAATGGCTGCTGAACGATCCCTCATATTCTATTACTTCATTTTCACACTTAGTCAATATCTTTAATAACCAATTTTCTTGTAGCAGAACCTTCGAGAAGATAACAATTGATCTCTTTCGGGTGGTTCAGGATCCTAAGGAGAAACTTAGGGACTTTGTTAACAGATTTGGCAGGGAAGCTCTAAGCATCCCCAACATGGACATGGCCACCACTGTGGAATACTTTAAATGGGATTATGAAAGGATTCACCCTTCTATGAAGACCTTATGATGACCCCGTGCAAAAGACTGGACGAAGTTAGGTGCCAGCCATTGTGATTCTTAAGACTCAAAGAGGATAGAGAGATCCATAAGAGAAGCGACCCTTCAAATCAATATGAGAACCCCAATAGGAAGGTTGAATCCTCAACTTAGATAACCTACAAATCGAAGCCCTATTCCAAACCGGATAATCACATGGTTAATGCCCTTGAAAATGCAGGAGAAGAAGAAGAGCTTCCTAAAGTCACTGACTATTTTTTCTATTGATGTTTTAGTTGGAATTCATGTTATGTAGGATATTGGAGATAAAGCAAGATGGCCAAAGAGAGACAGCAAGTCCACCGCTTGGAAAGATAAGTCCAAATGGTGTGCTTACCACGAAGACTTTGGCCACATGACGGAGGACTACATAGCCATACGAAAAGAAATCAGCTACCTCCTTAGCAATGGACACATCAAAGAGATCCTCGGGAGAAAAAGAGAAAAATCCATGGAGAACAGCCAAGATGATCATAGGATCCCGGAGAAACCAAGATCTCCACCCTATGACGCTAAGATAATTAACGTTATCTCAAATAGATATAACATCTGTGGTACCTCTTATTCTCAGGCTAAAAGACACGCTAAGGTCTCCAAAACAAAAAAGGAGGATAGACCACGAAAGAATACCATGGTTAGTAATGAAACGGAAATCACATTCGAAGAGACCGACAGGGAAGGAATTCAGGATCCTCACCATGATGGACTCGTGATAACACTGTACATGACCAACCATTTCGTTAGAAGGATCCTTGTTGACGGAGGATCCTCTATTAATATCGTACTCCTAGACGTGCTGAAGAGAATGAACATCCCAGAATCAGAGATAGTCGGAAGATCCTCGGTCCTCATAGGATTTAGCGGGGAAACAAAACATATAGTGGGAGAAATAAAGCTACCGATATACATAGAAGGGGAATCGAACTCCTTTTGGGTTCAACTAAAATTGGCCTACTAACCATGAGAACTATATGAAGGAAGTGCCCATGGGTATTAAGGACCCCGAAGTAAAATTCTTCATAGGACCCCGATGCATGAGCAAATTGAGCAGGATCTATTGAATTTCTTACGATCCAGAAGCAAGACATACGCATGGAAACACGAAGATATGATAGGTATAGACAAGAGTATTATTACTCATAAAGTTAATATTGATCCTTCATTCAGACCAATACACCAAAAGAGAAGGAATTTTTCACCCGGAAGGAATCAAATCTTCTAAGAGGAAGTAGAGAAGCTCCTCAAAACAGGGATGGTCAAGGAAGTAAAGTTCCCAACATGGCTAGCTAATGTGGTAGTCGTACAAAAGAAAAACGGAAAATGTAGGGTGTGAGTAGATTATACTGATCTTAACAAGGCTTGTCCTAAGGATCCTTTCCCCCTTCCACATATTGACTCTATGATAGACGCCATGGTTGGCCATGAACTCTTGACCTTCATTGATGCTTCAGCAGCATTCACAACAAATCCAAATGGAACCATCAGAGCAAGAAGATATTGCATTCATAACATCAACATGTATAGATTGTTACACTGTAATGCCTTTTGGTCTTTAAAATACAGGTACAACATATCAAATATTGGTGAATCGGATGTTCAAAGACAAATTGGGGGACACCATGGAAGTTTATATTGATGACATGATAGTTAAGTCAATGAAAGACGAAGATCACCTTAGAGGCTTGAAGGAAGCATTTGACATCCTGGACGAGTACAATATGAAGCTGAATGCACTCAAATATAACTTTGGAATTAAGTCAAGCAAGTTCCTTGGATACATGGTGACCAAGAGAGGGATAAAAAACAGTCTAGAACAAATAAAAGCAATCATGGAACTAAGATCCCCATCTTCAACAAAGGACATCCAAAGGCTAACCGGAAGAGTAGAAGTAGTCAACAGGTTTATTTCAAGAGCCTCAGAAACGTGCAAGCTCTTTTACGATATATTGAAAAAGAACAAGAGATTTGGATGGAAGGAGGAACACGAGAAAGACTTCCAGGAACTAAAAAAATATCTAAGCTCTGCCCCACTACTAGTAAAACCTATAGATGGAGAACCACTTATTCTCTACCTCTCGGTATCGTCAAACGAGGTAACTTTCGTTCTGGTCAAGGATCTTAATGGGGACCAACATCAAATCTACTATGTAAGTAAAAGTCTCCTAGATCCCAAAACCAGGTACACTCACCTCGAAAAGTTATATCTTGCCTTAGTTATTACTTCTACCAAATGAAGACTCTACTTCGAAACACACACTATACGTGTAAGAGATAACTATCGTATCAAGAATGTCATGAGAAAACTCGAAACGTCAGGAAGGATAGAAAAATGGTCGGTGAAGTTAAGTACATTTGACATCAGATACGAACCAAGATCCGCCATAAAATCACAAGCACTAGCAAATTTTGTGGATGTCTTTAGTGATGATCTACAAAACGAAGTAGACATGGAAGCCAAGCGACTCCAAGAAGACAAACACCTGGGAAGATGGGCTTTGTTTATAGATGGAGCTTCAAATCAGAAAGGAATAAGGATCATACTAAAGTCGCCACAGGGAGACATCATACCCAGGCAGTTAGTTGTGAATTCAACACTACCAACAATGAAGTAGAATACGAAGCACTCATCATGCGACTATAATTATCTAAGGATCTTCAGGTATTTGTTGATTCTTTGTTACAAACCAATCACTACAATGGGTCTTATGTGGTGAAAGGTGAGAAATTAGCATTATACTTAAAGATCCTCAAAAACATAGCTTCTGATTTCAAAAACTTTAGCCTAACCTAAGTTCCCAGAGAGGAAAACACAAAAGGGGACGCATTAGCCAACTTAGGATCCTCCCTTAGGATCCCACCAGAGACGAAGATTCATATAACTCACATAATAACCCAGCCGTAGAAACCATCTTCGACAAATCATAAGATCCTAAGCATCCGAAAAGCGTAGCAGCTACTGAAGATCCTGACCCTAGGGATCCCGACGAACAGGATCCTCAAAGAAGTCCACGATCATGGATTCAACCCATTATGGAGTATCTCCAAAATGGCACAACACCAACAGGACAAAAAAGTGAAAGAGCATTCAGGATGAGAGTCTCAAGATTCATGTTAATCCAAGGTAAACTTTACAAAAACTACATGGCAGGACCATACCTAAGATGCTTGGAAGATCCTGAAGTTGTAGAAGTCTTAAAGGATATACACGAATGAGATTGTGGCCATCACACTGGGGGCAGATCCTTATGCTCCAAAATACTAAGACTAGGATACTACTGGCCAACAATGAAAAAAAACTCCTTTCTAGATGCTCAAAAGTGTGATGCTTGCCAAAGACACAACAACATACTACATCAACCGGCAGAACCTCTACATCAAATTATCTCCCCATGGGTATTTATGAAATGGGGGATGGATATTGTAGGAAAATTTCCAGTTGCCTCAGGAAAAAAAGTCTTCATGTTGGTGGTGACTGATTACTTCTCCAAATGGATCGAAACTAATGCGTTCATCCAGGTAAGAGGCAAAGAGGTAGTGTTGTTTATTAAATGTAATATCTTGACCAAGTTCGAAATCCCGGCTGAAATCATATGCAACAATGGATCCCAATCTATTAGAAAAAGAACAAGAGACTTTTGCACAAGCTGGTGGATCAAAATGATAATGTCCACTCATGTTCATCCCCAAGCTAATGGTCAAGCGGAGTCCAGCAACAAAATCATAGTTAACAATTTGAAGAAAAGGTTGGACAAAAACAAGGGATGATGGGCAGAAGAACATCCTTTCGTTTTGTGGGCATATTGAACCACTTCCAAAATGGCCACAGGTCAGACCCCCTATTCCTTGGTGTTTAGGACAAAAGAAGTAATCCCGACTGAAGTAGTGATCCCGAAGACATGATACTTGCTGCAAGACCAAGAGAATAATGATAGGACCCTAGCACACGATCTTGACACTGTTGACGAGCTCAGGGATCTTACCAAAATACGCATTGCGACTCATCGTCAAAGAATCACCAAGGCTTACAATAGGAATACAATGGTCAGAAGGTTTCAAATAAGAGACTTGGTATTAAGGAAAACATTGCAAAACACCAAGGATCCTAGTGCGGCAAAATTGGCTCCAAAATGGGAAAGACCATACCTTGTAGATGCTGAAGCAGGAAAAGGAGCATACTAGCTAGCAACACTCGAAGGAGACGTTCTACCAAGATCCTGGAATTCCATACACCTCAAAGCATACTACATAAAAGTAGGATCGAATGATCCACAACAAAACCAAGGTACACATTACTATCTTAAGCATCGGAAGGGCGTTAGCTAGACTAACGCCCACCCTTAGCTAACGTTTGCTATGCAGAACAACATATATTGAAGGATCCTCAAAAGTGAAGATCCTAAAACATCAGGGTCCTCACAATAGAAGATCCTGGAACGTCTGGAACCTCGAGTTTGAACACCAAGAAGCACAAGGATCTTGACACATAAAGATCCCCATAGTTGGTAAACTCCATTATATTTAACAATATAATCCCTAAACTATCATGTACACAAGATAGAGACTGATCATCTCTCCTACACCTAAGGGTACTTAATCCCCTCTAAGGTTTAAAAAGATAATTAGCTCTTTCACGTGAAATAAGGTTTATACACCTCGCTTAGACGCATGATATCTAATTGTGGGATATGGGTAAGGGGATCATTTCACGATTCAGTGGCTTGGAAACCCTCTTATTTTTTAACACAAGTTGAGATACTTACAGTTTATAACATTTTCATGTTATCCAGAAATTGGGATCCTACCTAGTGATTACTCCAGGATTATAAGATATTCATGTTATCGACATTTTACCCAGTGACTACTTAAGGTTTATAACATTCTCATGTTGTCAAAGATTTGGATTTTGCCCCAGAAATTACATATGTTCTATAACATTTTCATATTGTCAATGTCCCCCAGAGAACATGGTCAAATTGTAACATTTTCATGTTACCTATCCAATGAATTATATCTGAAGCACGTATCCTCCCCAGAATATAACATTAACATGTTATCCATTTTGTCTAATCTAAACAGGCTATCCTAAGGAGAAATTTCCCTTACAAGATCCAAGATCTTTATTTTGTAGGATCTTTGACGGTAAGGATCCTCGCCCTTAAGGATCCTCATTGACCTTTGTTAGTAAGTGACCTGATTCCTAACATTTAACCACAGTTCTCAACTAAGTAGGAATTTATCCTTAGTAAATTCTAAAATTCAACGACTCATGAAGCTTAAAGTGAAACTCGAAGACAATCAGGTTCCATCTTTCCTTAACTTTAAAGTTTTGAAATTAAGGATCGATCCTAAGCTTTCTAGGATCCTAAACCAATCACTGACATAAAAACTTTCGCCACTTCAGAATAATTTGCTATTCTAATATCTTCACATAAGTTTAAAATTAGAAAACTCTTATAAGTTGTGAGTTAATCACTAAACTTCTAACATAAACTTTTAGATTAATTAAAAAAGTCAATTATTGTTATCATCATCAATTCATTATGTTTTAAGAATCATCCACGGTTGACATTTTACGAGGAGGAGCGGATGAACTTTTCTCCTTCTTTACTACCAGCTGATCCCCTGACATTGTCGTATCAATATCAGCAAGAGTGAAGCGAGCACTGGAGCGAGTGACCTTGGATCCTATATACAACAAAAGATTATTAAAGACACTCGTTACAAATCGGAAAAAAACTAAGGATCCTTACCCGGCTAGTTGTCGTTATTATTTTTTATTGATATTTATGATGGTCATATTTTGTCTATACCGAACACGTATGTAGAAGTAGTCAAGGGAAGACCAATTCTCATAGAAGAATCATCTCAACTATGCTAAAGACCCAGAATACTCGGTTAAATAATGCTCAAGCAGCTGGTCATAGAGGATCCCGGAAATATCGGACAACTTGTTGGTTAGATTGGACTATAAATTGACACTTGTAATATACTCACAAGACACTATTCTCTAGCCTAAGCTCACTCTACAAATTTCTACATTCATTCTTACTAAGAACTCACTCTAATCTCTACTTTATAACAATATAATCAATAAGGTAGGTGATCATTATCACCTCTTAAGGTTTTATGTCAGATATCCTAGCAAATATCAAGGGCTTTCCTTGTAAACCATTGTGTCACTTTTCTTTTACTACTTGCTATTACACAATCTGAACATCACGACCTCTCATTCAGTTTGTTTGATTAGTAATTGTGTAGTTTTTTACCAAAACAGGCTAAAGCATCTGTTTTAGCATTGTGTTCTCTAAGAACTTGGTTTAGGTTGAATGCTTCGAATTCAGAGTCTGAGGATCTGGAGGTATAGTGCTAGTCTTTCTCCTTTTACTGCATAAGATCCATTAGAATGGTTAGTTATTAATAAGGAGTCGACATATACCCGAAGATCCTTCATCTGAAGATCCTCGGCTAGCTATATACCCACGATAAGAGCCTCATATTTAGCCTCATTATTGGTTGCACCGAACTCATAACGGATAGCCTGGGGTAGGATGTCCCCCTGTGGTGACTTTAGTATGATTCCTAGTCTAATTCCTATTTGGTTTGATGCTCCTTCTATGAATAGTTTCCATCTGCCTATGTTTTCTTATTCAAGAAGTTGTTTAGTTTCTATTTCTACTTCATCATGTAGATCGTTACTAAACTCAGCCACTAAGTCTGCCAACACTTGAGACTCTATCGCATATCTTGGCTCATACTTAATAACGTATGTGCTTACCTTCACGGACCACTTTTCCATGAATCCTGAAATTTCTAGTTTTCTTATAACATTCTTAATACAGTAATTAGCTCCTACATATATAGGGTGTGTTTCGAAATAGTGTCTTAATTTAGTAGAAGTGGATACTAACGTTAGTATAAGTTTTTCAAGGTGAGAGTACCTGGTCTCAGGATCCAAGAGACTTCTACTTACATAGTAGATGGCATGTTTCATATTTTCCAAATCCCGATTCAATTCACAAATCAAATGTTTCATATGTCAAGGGAAAAAATGAAATGAAAATTTCTAATCATTGGTTTGAAGGAAAAGGAAAGAGATTTCAATCAAATAGTATTCCTAAGAACAAGTCCAAGAAGCTTATGAAATTTACATGAATGAATCGATGAGGGGAAGTACATCATCAAAACGGTCATTGTCAAAGCCTTCAAAATGGGAAGAAGTTAAATAAAAAAGGAAAGTTGATTTTTTTCGAAAAAAATGTTGAAAAAGATAAAATCAAAATTGAAACTTTGACATTGAATGATTATATTCTTGTGCCTAAATCTGATGAAGTTGGATTCTTAATTTGACACTACAAACAACATTTTACACTAATGTCCAAGGACCCAAAAAGCTTTGGGGGCCTAAATCTCTTTGAATGATTGCAGGTTCTATGTGACGACTAGTATGACGAACATTGGTACATTCACAGTAAATGCTCGCGTCACATGAAAGGAAGGAATGAGAGTTTGATATCTATATATATATATATATATATATATATATATATATATATATATATAGAGAGAGAGAGAGAGAGAGAGAGAGAGTTAGGTTCAAATGTTTTCACTATCTATTGTGTGCATGTATGATTGATTCTGGACCAATCATTTTAGTTATTTTAAGAAAGTAATTAATGCATATTAAATATTGAAGATGTAATTAATATCCATTATATCTTCAACATGTAATATGCATTAATTACTTTCTTAAAATAACTAAAATTATTGGTCCATAATCAATCATATATGCACACAATAGATAGTGAAAACAAAATAACCTAACCCTATATATATATATATATATATATATATATATATATATATATATATATATAGGAAGTTGGACAATGTTGGAGATGTGAAGTTTGGAAACAATCAAAAGTTTAAAGTGAATGGATATTGGAAGTTTGTTGTGAACAGGGTCTCTTATGTCAAAGGATTGAAGCACATCCATATGAACGTATCTCAACTTGTGGTTGGAACTGGAAATCAATTTCTCTTTGAAGAAGAAGGAAGCATGATCTTGAAAAAATAAACAAAGGAAGTCTCGTTAAAGTCGAAAAACAAAGGTGATATGTTCACTCTAGATATAAAACCAATAGTTGGCATTCCCTCTATTTGCTTACTATTGAAGGCTTATTCTGACCTCAGTTGGATTTGGCATCGAAGATTTTCTCATCTCAATTTCCAAACTTTGAATAAACTTGTTCTAGATGATCTTGTTCGTGGTTTCATTTTTTAAAAATTGACAATGATCCTATGTGTGCAACTTTCAAATAGGGCAAACAACATGCTCAAGGTCATCCAATCCTTGTCGACACCAAGATTATTGAACCATTGGAACTTCTACATATTGACTTGTGTGGTTGTTCGAATATTGAATCTCTCAATGGGAAGATGTGCATACTTGTTATTGTAGATGATTTTTCATGCTTTACATGGGTTATTTTCTTATATAGAAACATGAGACTGCTTAAGTGATGATCTATTTCATCAAAATCATTGAATTAAGTCTAAAGAAGAAAGTTATTCGTATCAAAAGCGATAATGGAACGGAAATCAAAAATCATGCTATCAATCCATTTTTCACAAATTTGATAATTTCCCATAAATTTTCGTCTCCTTACACACCAAAACAAAACGGTGTTGTCAAAAGGAGGAATCGATCTTTGTGTGAAGCTGCTAGAACTATGCTCACTTATGCAAATCCACCTCAATACTTTGGACAAAATCAATTTCTGCAGCATGTTTAACTCAAAATCAATATCTTATTCATCGTAGATTTAACATTACACTTGATGAAATCCTTAACAAAAGGAAACATGTCGTCACAATTTTCCATGTTTTTGGTTGCAGATGCTTTATCATGAATCTAAGAGATAATCTTTCAAAGTTCCAAACAAAGGTTGATAAAGGAATTCTTCTAGGATACTCGCATAATTATCTGGCATATAGGGTGATGAACAAACAAACGTGAAGATTTGAAAAAACATTCAATGTAACATTCGATGATTACTACATTAAAAGAATTGAACATGAATATTAAAAGAAACCAATTCTTTTTGAGTTTAATGAGGAATCTGAGAAAATTCTTACTTTCGATGTTGATTTAATTTGCTTTGGTGTATCCCTGACAGAGCTATTGATGTTGAGGTCAATATCGAAGGTAATTAAGTCCCAGAAGAATCAAAGCACTCTGATGAATCAACAATAACTTATGAATATTCATCATCAACGCTAATTGTTAATGTTAAAGAGGATAAAACTTCGACATCTAGTCAAGTTGGGGGGAGCACATAAATGCACAACCTCAAGTCAGGGGGGGTACATTCATATGTTGATGTTGGGGTGAGCAAGACATATTAGATCCATGTGTTCAGGGGGAGCAAGATCGAACACATAATGAAGTTGATAACGAAGGTCCAAGTAAAGAAAATGATGATACTAATGATAAGCTTTCTATTGCAGAAGATGTCTCTGAAGCTGAAGAAGCATTTGAAGATGCTCATTTGCATTTTGTCCATCATTTCCTCCTACTGAGAAATAGACACGTGATCATCCCAAAGAAAAAACTCTTGTTAATCCTAATTTTGGTTTGTTAACTTATGTTCATATTAGAGTTAGGATTGAAGTTCTTAATGTTCATCAAAATTTTTGCATGATCAATGTTTTTGTTTCTAAAATTGAAGCAAAAACAGTCAAGAATGCATTACAACACCCTGATTGGGTTGTTCCAATGCAATCCGAGTTGGCTAAATTTTAAAGAAACAAACTTTGGAGGTTAATTCCTAAACCAGAAATGTTTCAGTAGGTGGTTTAAAATGGGTTTTAAAGAACAAAATGGATAAAGAAGAAAATGTGGTTCACAACAAAGCAAGATTATTTGTAAACGGTTATTCACAACAAAAAAGATTTCATTACGATGAAACGTTTTCTCCTGTCACAAGACTCGAAGCAATATGAATCTTTCTTGCTTATGCAGCTCACAAAAATTTTGACGTCTAACAAATTGATATGAAGTGCGCATTCCTCAATGGTGTACTCAAAAAGGTAGTTTATTTTGAGCAACCGCCTGGATTTTTGAACGATAAGTATCCTAATCATTTTTATATCCTTGAAAAAGTTGTTTATGGGTTAAAACAACCACCTCAACTAGTTCTTCGTTCAAATTTATGTCGATGATATCGATTTTGGTTCAACTGACCCTTCGTTGTCAACGACATTTGAAGATTTAATGAACAGTCAATTTGAAATAAGTATGATGGGGAATATCAGTCACTTGTTGGGACTAAACATTCACCAAAGCAGAGAAGGAATCTTTATTAATCAAGAAAATTATACGCGAAAATTGCTTAAGCGCTTTAGAATGACGAACATTTCAGACGCGAAGGTTCCCATGGTAGTCGGCACTCGCTTAATCCCTTCTTTGGATAAGCCAACCATTTGGCAGATATTTTTATAAAACTACTTGATGAAAAATATTTTCTGAGAATATTAAATGGTTTTGGAATGATGGAAGCTTATTATGTTCCAATTCCTAACCAATTTTTCTTGTCTTTGAATAATGAAGATTTGGACTAAAATTCTCTATTTATATAACCTCATTAACATATTATTGTTCATGTTCAAAACTTCGATATGCTTCTTTTTTGACATTCGACCTGACTCATTTAGCAAGTTTTGTGAACAAGCAAATGTGCAGAGAAGGCTTGGGTGATGAAATAGAGAATGCTAGTGGCTGTCTCACTAAGAAGTATTAGTTATCATTAGCGAAGGAGTAGCGAAGGTCTACTTATGTTTTTAACTTAGTATAATGAAGGTGTAATCACATATCCTTTACAGCACTATTCGCTATCAATATCGAAGGACTAACAAAGGTAATATTTTTCCTTGTTGTTTTAGACACAAAAATATTTTGTTTATTTTCGTCACTTATTACTAAAATTCAAAAATCCAAAGATATTTTATTTATTTTTTTCTTTGTTTCTAAAAATTGAAAATCCAAAAAGATTTTCGTTATTCTTGTTGTTTATTTCACAAAATATAAAACACAATTTTTTTGTCTTTTATGTCAAAAATTCGCAAATACAAAAATCTTTTCTTTACTTGTGTTTTCGTTATCATGATTGGGAAGTTCATTGTAACACATGTTGTTAATAAGCATGCACAAGGGAAGCTCAATATGGATCATGTAACAATTGAAACTCATAACTAGTTAAGTGTCCCTAAAAGCATGCTGCATTATGTTGTCCAAAGCCTCACTGACTAATTGCTTATGAAGCATTATTAAAAAAAATTTGTAAAAATTGCTTCCCAATAGGTTGTATTAAGAATAGTCCTGGAGCTACATTTATCTGCTCATTTTTAGTTAAGGGATTCATGCTTGGTCACAATCTTTTTTGCACGGGTACAGTGGATTTTCTTAACCAATCTTTTTCACCCTAAAGTTCATACACTTACACACACAATAACATAAATCCCAAGACATCTCTAGTAAAAAACAACTACAATGTAGGTGTGCCAAAAATCAGTGTTTATGATGCTAAATCATTTTTCCATGACGAGGGTGAGACCTAACAAACCTTATACCTAAGGAATTGATGGTGAACAATTTTATTGTTCAACATTTTTACGAAACCTTATGTTTCAATGTACCTTTTCAAATGTTCAAAATCTCATTTTTATTTTTTATGTGTGATTTTAATGAAATGTACTAATCCCAAGTCACTTCTTCCCAAATAGATCCAGTACTTTAATATTTTTTATGAAATGAGATTTTCATATCAACATTTACTTTGATCCTTAGTCACTTCAATTTTCCAAAGCTTACTTATTGTTGATTACATTGATCACACAAGTATTGGTTTAATCCGTCGATCGAAGATTACCCTAAAGAGTTGATGATGCTAGTTCGGTGTATGAATGATTCATGTCTTCCACACGCTTTGACTGCTTCTTTTGTCATTTAGTATTTATCACTTGCTGGTTCCACAACCATGTATAAGAAGATTGCAGAGGTCATAACATTCCAGATGAAATCACAACAAAACAAGATATTGAACAAGAAACAATTTACCGAAAATTTTCAACTGTCGTCATACGGACCGTTTGAGGTTCATAAGAATGAACAAGTACTTCAAATTTTTATTGAGATGGGTTATCAACCTCCAATTTCTCTTGTTAATGGCTTCAAGAAGTCTAGTATTCCAGGAGTACGAGTTTTTTCTTTGGAATTACCCTTCGATGTTTGACTGGAAGGAGTTTTGATCACGACCAGGCAAAACTTCAATTCTATTCCATTATGGCTAGTCTTTACTATGGGACGAAGGTTGAATATGCTTCATTATTCTGGGTTGAGTTTGCTTCATCTGTTAAGCACTGAGAGAAAATGACTGAGATTTCTAGTGATCGTTTTTGGAGTCTCATTTTATGCGAAGCTTATAGTCAGGTAGGTATTATCATATCTTCACATTCCAAAGTCTATAATTGATGATCCAGTTATTTTTTTCTGTTGTTGGATGAATTCCTGATGCCATGCTCTATTTGGTGTGTCCATCGAATTTGCTATTGAAACAATACAAAGCTTCTATGGATTCTACTTCCTCTGGTGCTACCCCAAAGAAGGTGACTTTTCAAGCCACATAAGGAACATCCATAAATTCTCAAGTTTTCAAGAAGAAGTCGAAATCGAAGCCAAATATTATGGTTGATAAAGATGTTATAGCAAAGATTTGATGGGTTTTAGCCATAAGAACTTTCCTATGTGCGCATGCAAAACCATAATGTTTGGATCTAGGCTTTCTAATTAAACATGCTTTGAATCCAAGACTTCTAATGACTATTTAGGAATAAGAACAATGATAAAACAGATCTAGAATCATACCTTTGAATTCCTTGTTGGTCTTGTTGTCTTGGAGCTTCTAGAGTCACAATTGTCACTCCTCTAATGGCTTACAAACACCAAATAGCAAGGAGGATGATTTGGGAGAGAGGAAAGGGGAGGAAATCAGCCAGGGTTTCTATGCTTTAGATGATGTACCGATTTCCCTTAGCCATAGGGTCTATTTATACTTGTAGACTCCTTAAGGGTTACAACCTAAACCCTAATTGGATAATCTTCTCTTAAGGCTATCCAAATCATTTCCTTAGATAATTCTTGGACGATTTGAGCTATCCTTTAGCTCCTAGAATCCGTACAATCCATATCTATATGGATTTACAGTCTAAAGTTTAAATATCAAACAATTGACAGTTTATACCCTCTTATTTAATTAATCTCTTTAAGTCACCAAATTAATTCCAATTAATTCTATGACTTATATTAATCAAATAACAATATTATTATTCTTTATATTATTCTCATAATATATTAATAATATTTACTCTCTCTTAATAAATCATCCTATCGAGTTGCTATGGTGAAGGCAACCCAAAAGGACCATGCACAACCGGGTCAAATACTTGCCTAATATAGTTGCAGCCTTAGACACTATTCCAACAGTCTCCCACTTGGATAAGTCTAGTAACTATATGCACAAGTACAATTCAGTTTGCAATCGTAGCTCTCAAAGACGCTGTCAAACTCTGATCTAATCAATCTTGTCCTTTAGATAAGGGATCGTACAGTCCTCTGTTAGATATCATGCTGACAATCCTATGGAATGGTTAGTCTAGCATTTAGGTTTCTCGATCTCTGATTTATTTGACATAGAACTTAATCGAACACATCAATTCAGTTCTGACCGGGCTCGACACATAAGTCAAATCAAATCATCGAGCGGTCGAGATATCGCTTTTACCTCCTTAGACAAAAGTTACAGATAAACTTCGACTTATATGCATTTACTTATTCATTAACCAACTATACACAACAATGCGTTTTATAACACCGAGTTACTGATGCGTTTTCGCATTATCAATGTACAATCAATTAACAAATAATAAACCATATATCTAGGTTTTAAGACTATATGATATTATCGTCTTGCGATCACCCTTTTATATCATATTCCATAAGGTGATTCCAGCAAGCGCGGGTTTGTTCCAATGCTCAAAACCAGTTCATAAGCACTCATGAACGTTACAGCAACCCTTTGCTATGTCTAACACCATTTAGACAATCTACACACCAATTCATGACAATCTTCATTCATATCTACTTCCAACATATGAACGATTGTGGACAATTTGAATAATTCGATTTTTCCTAATAAACTCAATTATTCTGGAAGTCAAAACATGCAAAGTGAAACAATAGTTAAACAATTAACATAAGACAGTAACATTACTCATAAATAAAACTCCTTTATTTAATCATCAAATGTTAATTACATTTATCTATTACACGTTTCTAATACTATCTAATCTATGCTAATATCATCCTTCAGCCCAATACTCCTAGCATGCTGCAAGTGCTTAACCCTACTCAGTCCCTTCGTAAGCGGATCTGCTGGGTTATCTTCTGATGATATCCTCCTCACTACGAGTTCTCCTTCTTCTACACAATGTCTGATGAAGTGATATTTTCTGTCGATATGTCGTGATCTACCATGATCCCTCGGTTCCTTGGTCAAGGCAACCGCTCCTTCGTTATCACAGAAAATCTCCATGGGCTCCTTTATGGCAGCTACATCTCCAAGATCACCAATGAAGTTCTTCAGCCATATTGCCTCCTTCAACGCTTCGCTCGCTGCAATGTACTCTGATTCACACGTTGAATTGGCTACGGTTTCCTGCTTGGAACTCTTCCATGTCACCGCTCCTCCATTCAGGGTAAAGACCCAGCCCGACTGCGAACGGTAGGTGTCCCTGTCGGTCTGAAAACTAGTGTCACTATACCCTTGCACCTTCAAGTCATCACTCCCCCCGAGGACTAAGAACCATTCCTTCGTCCTCCGAAGGTACTTAAGGATATTCTTCACCGCAATCCAATGTGCTCTGGCAGGATTCCCTTGATATCTGCTAACCATGCTCAAAGAGAAGGCTACATCAGGGCGAGTACAAGTCATAGCGTACATGATTGAGCCAACTGCGGAAGCGTATGGTACTCGGCTCATTTATGCTATCTCAGCTTCAGTACTCGGACTTTGAGTCTTACTCAACTTGGCATTACTTTGTATCGGTAATTCTCCTGTCTTCGAGTTCTCCATACTAAAACGTTTTAGTACCTTCTCTAAGTAAGTATTACGACTAAGTCCAATTAGTCTCTTACTTCTTACTCTTACTATCCTTATTCCCAAAATGTAAGAAGAGTCTCCGAGGTCCTTCATAGCGAAGCACTTCCCGAGCCACGACTTAACCTCCTGCAGAGTCGGGATGTCATTTCCTATGAGTAATATGTCATCAACATATAGAACGAGGAAGCTTACTATACTCCTACTGGCTTTGACATATACACATGATTCATCTTCGCTTCGTACAAATCCAAACTCTTTGACTTTTTCATAGAAGCAAAGATTCCATCTGCGAGACACTTGCTTAAGTCCATAAATGGACTTCTCAAGCTTACACACTCTATTCGGATGCTTCGGATCCACAAACCCCTCTGGCTGAGCCATGTAAACATCCTCAGCCAACTTTCCGTTAAGGAAAGCGGTCTTGACATCCATTTGCCAAATTTCATAATCATGAAATGCGGCAATAGCTAGCATCACTCTAATAGATTTAATCTTCACAACTGGTGAGAAGGTCTCATCATAGTCAACTCCGGGAGTTTGAGTAAAGCCCTTCGCAACCAATCACGCTTTATATCTGTGTACGTTTCCATCCACGTCGGTCTTCTTCTTGAAGATCCATTTGCACCCAACGGTCTTACGTCCGGGCACATAATAAACCAAATTCCAAACTTGGTTATCATACATGGATTGGATCTCGCTATCCATTGCCTCTTTCCATTTCACAGACTTCGGGCATGCCATGGCTTCCTTATAGCTATTAGGTTCATCAAGATTTATTAGTGTACCATCACTAATATACGTGTCCCCTTCGGTAGTAATATGAAAACCATAAAACTGGGGATGAACTCTAACTCTATCGGAACGTCTAAGAGGTAAGGACTCGTCAATAGGTTCAACCGGAGTTTCCTCCTCGGGTAGAGTGCCAGCGGTAGAGGTTCCTTCATCTATCGACTCTTGAATCTCTTCAAGCTCGATTTGCCTCTCACTGTCTCTTTGGCCTATGAGTTCTCGCTCTAAGAAAACTCCTCTCCTCGCAACGAAGACAACATTGTCCTTCGGTCTATAGAAGAGATATCCAAAGGATGTCTGCGGGTAGCCGATGAAAATACATTGCTCACTTCGAGGTTCGAGCTTGTCGTGTGTATCTCGTCTTACGAAAGCCTCGCAACCCCAAACCTTGATATGTGCCAATGAGGGAGCTTTCCCTGTCCACATCTCGTGAGGTGTTTTGGCAACCTTCTTAGTAGGGACTCGATTAAGGATATGGGCAGCAGTCTCTAAGGCATACCCCCAAAAAGAGATAGGTAGTGAAGCATGACTCATCATAGAGCGAACCATATCCAATAAGGTTAGATTACGCCTTTCTGCCACACCATTCAACTGCGGTGTCCTAGGAGGCGTCAATTGCGAAACTGTTCCACACTCCTTGAGATAATCATGGAATTCAAGACTTAGGTACTCTCCTCCTCGATCGGATCGAAGCATCTTGATTTTCCTGCCCAATTGATTCTCCACTTCATTCTTGAACTCTCTGAACTTTTCAAAGGTTTCTGACTTTTGCTTGATTAAATAGATATACCCATATCTACTATAATCATCGGTAAAGGTCACGTAGAAGCGGTTCCCATCCTTCGTGGTTGATCTAAACGGTCCACATACATCGGTATGTATTAGGTCCAATAGACCCTCACCCTTTTCACACGTACTCGTGAAGGGTGACTTAGTCATCTTTCCAAGTAAACAAGATTCGCACGTGTCATCTTCCCTAAGGTCGAATGACTCCAACACTCCATTTTTTTGGAGTTGGGCTATGCGTTTCTTGTTGACATGTCCAAGACGACAATGCCACAAGGATGCTTTATCCATACTAGTGGAAGAGTCTATATTTAAAACATCATTTCCTAAGTTATCAACAATCATAACAGTCTCATAAATTCCATTACATGGTATAGCTTCAAAGTAAAAGACACCATTTAGATAAGCTAAAATAGAACCATTCTCATTATTAAAAGAAAATCTAAAACCTTGTCTATATAAACCATGAAATGAAATGATGTTTCTAGCCATTTCTGGCGAATAGCAACAATTGTTCAAATCTAAACATAAATTATTCCTAAGCACTAAAGAATACACTCCAATCTTGGTCACAGGCGACGATCTTCTGTTCCCCATGATTAGATTGATCCTTCCTTGCTCCAAATCCCTACTTCTTCTTAATCCCTACACATTAGAACAAATGTGATAACCACAACCGGTATCAAGAACCTAAGAAATAGCATGATTAGAATCGTTAGATTTAATTGTGTATATACCTGCAAAAGATGGCTTGATCTTTCCTTCCTTGATGGCTTGCAGGTACTCAGGGCAGCTTCTCTTCCAATGTCCTATCTTGTGGCAGTGGTGGCACTCTGCCTCCTTCGGGTTAGGGCAGGGCTTAGCGGGATAAACTTTGGTCCCACTAGAAGAGGCACCATCTCGGGCTTTAACCTTGCGATAGTTCTTAGACGAAGCCTTCCTCTTCTTTCCCTTTCCTTGACCAATAGCCAAGACAGGAGCAGCAGGTGGATTGGGAGTTGGTGCAACAGACTTGTCTTTGAAGTTGCTCTCAGCGACCCTCAAGAGACCTTGGAGTTTGCTTAGGGTGACCTCCTCTTTGTTCATGTGGTAGGTCATCCTAAATTGATTGTACATCGAAGGCAAAGAGTGAATCACTATGTCGATCGCCAAGTCTTCCCCAAAGTCAACATTTAACTTGCGAAGGCGGTTGACATACCTTTGCATCTTTTGCAGGTGCACGGTAAGAGATTCTCCATGACCCATCTTAGCGGAAATCATGTTAGTGAAAATCTCATAACGCTCCTGTCTCGCGTTCTGGTGGTATCTCTCCAATAAGTCTTGATGCATCTCGTACGGGTACATGTCCTCATAGGATTTTTGGAATTCGGAGTTCATGGTGGCTATCATGATGCAATGTACCTTTGTTGCATCTCGCTCATGAGTTTCAAAAGCGGTAATTTCAGCCGGAGTAGTGATTTCAGGGTTGATCTTCTCGAGCTTCTCATCGAGGACATACTCCTTATCCTCATAGCGAGCAATGGTGCGAATGTATCTTATCCATTCGCTAAAGTTCGTTCCATCGAAGATGACCTTTTGGCAAAGGCTCATCAACGTGAAAGAACTAGCAGCAGCGTTGTTTGCGTTCGACATCTACAAAAAGAAAAGGACAAAGATAGATTAGAATAAGAGTCCCTAATTATCACCCAATAAGAAAAATTAGGGCTAGGATCCAACAATAACATTTACATGCTAGAAAAGGGATGTCGTAATCTAATATGCAAATAAATTGAAGGTAAGTGAATGACGATTCACTAATTCTCCATCACAAAAACTTAACTATTAGTCCTAAGTGTATTGAGAATTCCTAGGTTTGGATGAGATTCATTGAAACAATTCAATGGCATGTTTAAATCTCGATATGCCCCTCTTGTTTGTGACTGCGATATCGAGGATCACAAAGCGGGTGTGAATTACCATGCAAATTCACATGGTGCCTTCATTGTAACGATCACCTATTCGATGTGCCGGTAAACCACACACGCTCCATCGAACTATGATAAACAATGAGTCACCCTTTGCCACCTTTGCTTAGAACCAATTAGTGTGTCGGTAAACCACACACGCTCCACTAACTTCTTAGCAAGGGTGCAAAGTGTAATTTCATGGGATTGCATCAATTCACTTTTCCTAAAGTAACTAAGATTGGGAAATTTTAAAAAAAATGTGTAGTTACTTTGTATTACTTATTATACTTTTAATGAGAGGATGAGGTTGCCCTATCCTACCCGTTCGGCTAACGACCCTCCACCGATCAAGAAAGCGGTGGGTGTGAGTGTACACCCATTAAACGCCATTTTATAGGCCGCAACCTTATACCCACCTTATAGATCGGCTTCATGAATGAGGCCTACTAACGGTAAGACTAGCATTTTAGTTATATATATATATATATATATATATATATATATATATATATATATATATATATATATATATATATATATATATATATATATTATTCTTGTAATATTATATTAGTATAGGGTTGTATTTTAAACCTTTTAAAATCTAGGGTTTGAAATTTAAATTGTCTAAATTAAAACTTTTAATCACAAAATATAAATTTCAAAACTTGAGGATAGGTTTTAAAACATTTAAAACATGGAGGATCAAATAACAAATAACTTCAATTAACAATTAATTTCCTAATTATCTATACTTGATTTTTTCAAGATTTCTTTCAAGATAATTACCAAAATAATCAAAATAATTAATTAATTATCATATAAGAAAATTAAATATTTTATTAGTTGATAAATATCTTTAATTAGACCAAGATTATAGTCATATATATTAAAAAGTCGGATTAGGGTTGATCTAATATGATTAAGGTAAGTTTCCATAAGATAATCATGAAGAAATCCCGAATCTGGCCATTCCTGACACTAGGACTCGCCGAGTGCACAAAGGGACTCGCCGAGTCAGCCCAACTCACCGAGTCCACTTTGGAACTCGCCGAGTCCATGACTCAGAAACACAAAAATCGAATTTTGCAGTTTAGTTTCAGACAATTAAGCAACAATTTAATGAAAACCAAGCTAGGCTCTGATACCACTGATGGGTTTTAGCCATAAGAACTTTCCTATGTGCGCATGCAAAACCCTAATGCTTGGTTCTAGGCTTTCTAATTAAAAATTCTTTGAATCCAAGACTTCTAATGACTATTTAGGAGTAAGAACAATGATAAAACAGATCTAGAATCATACCTTTGAATTCCTTGTTGATCTTGTTGTCTTGGAGCTTCTAAAGTCACAATTGTCACTCCTCTAATGGCTTACAAACACCAAATAGCAAGGAGGATGAGTTGGAAGAGAGGAGAGGGGAGGAAATCGGCCAGGGTTTCTATGCTTTAGATGAAGTACCGATTTCCCTTAGCCATAGGGTCTATTTATACTTGTAGACTCCTTAAGGGTTACAACCTAAACCCTAATTGGATAATCTTCTCTTAAGGCTATCCAAATCATTTCCTTAGATAACTCTTGGACGATTTGAGCTATCCTTTAGCTCCTAGAATCCGTCCAATCCATATCTATATGGATTTACAGTCTAAAGTTTAACTATCAAACAATTGACAGTTTATACCCTCTTATTTAATTAATCTCTTTAAGTCACCAAATTAATTCCAATTAATTCTACGACTTATATTAATCAAATAACAATACTATTATTCTTTATATTATTCTCATAATATATTAATAATATTTACTCTCTCTTAATAAATCATCCTATGAAGTTGCTATGGTGAAGGCAACCCAAAAGGACCATGCACAACCGGGTCAAATACTTGCCTAATATAGTTGCAGCCTTAGACACTATTCCAACAAGATTGTCTCTGAGAAGTCTTGGAAGAGTGGTTCTAAGAAGGTTACGAAAGCTTTTATTGAGAAAATTGCTAAAGATGGTTCTGAGAAGGAAGTCTTAATTTTTCCTACGAAGGTTGTTCAAGAGGTTGATAAAGAAGTATCCCTGAGATTGTGGTTAGGAATTCAAATAAATTGAAGACGAAGTCAAAGTCTTCAGGAGTTATGATTAAAGATGTAACTGAGGAAGAAGCACAACAAAACATGAAACAAAAAGTTGTTGGAGTGTTGAAACGACTTAAGAAGCTTAGGTATCTGAAAAACGAAGAGCCTTCTATTAAACCTACGACAACAACATAAACTTTTGAGGCAGACTGTGAGAGCGAAGAAACTGAAGATGTAGTTTTTGGGAAATACGATCTCACTTTCCCTGATTCACCTAGAAAGGATACCACTGTCGAATCGAATATAGAAGAGACAAGCATTCCTGATGTCATTGTAAACACATATGATGTGGATACAAATAATGCTTCTAGTGAACCCATCATTACTTCGCTCCCCGAGAAGATAGGAGTTACACCACCCAAATTTCTTATTTCCAAGTCCAATGTGGAGGAGGGTAAGACTTCAAACATTCTTGAGAAGTTATCTAATAAGCACTCAAATTTTAATATCGGTGAGGAAACTTCAACGTCTGTTGATGTCACTTCCACTATTCCACCACCACCAACTTTAACAATTACACCAACAATTGTTCCTGCTATTCCACTTACATTCACAAGTATCATCAATGAATCCATTACTTCATTGTTTTTTTGTCAGTCAATAGACTAAGAGACACCAACAAATGATGAAAATCAAATGGTTGAATTCGTTGAGCTTGAGTTTAATCCTGATAAAAAAAGATATAGATGACATCGCGATTATGTCAAGATTCTCAATTCCAAACTCAACACCATCCTTTACTTTCTCAATGAAAATGTAGTGAAATGCTTTGTTAGTGGTGATGAAGTTGAGTTCTTACTGAAAAATCAAGAGTCTGGGATGAGGAATTTGATTACTTCTTATGTTACAAGTTTAGAAGATAGTATGGTTGTTCATCATAATTCTTACAAGCATGATGTGTGAAGTTTTGTATTTATTAGATACACTTCAAGTATAAGAAACAAGAGAAAACAAACTTAATCAAATAAAGAACTGAAAAAGTAAAGAACACAAAGGATTCACCAAATTGTCTTTCACCAAGAAAGGGTTTGTATTCAACTAGAAAGCGATTTGTCACAAAGATGGTCACCAAGACGTTAATATTATGGTTTCACCCTAATGTTGAATATCTACTAATCTATACAAGTATATAACTTGATTGATGGGATTATATCTAATCTATACTAAGAATCGATCCTTATCAATAAGATAACGTATCTCATATATATATATATATATATATATATATATACATATATATATATATATGTATAGTTACCTAATATACAAAGATTACATTAGATTATATAACTACACACTGATGTTGATGTTGACACTGGCGTTGGCAGTTAGCGTATAGGGTTTTTGGCTCATCTGATCATAAGGTGTGACCTTACAATCTCCCCCATCTGATGATGTCAAAACTAATCTTCAATAGATTCTTTAACTCATGCTCCCCTAAGAGTAATATTGAAAATTTGAGTTCTTCAGCTTTAACGATACTCCTCGTGAGAAAGTGTGACTTCTAATTATTGATTATCAGCAGTAAAGGCAGCGGTAATGAGTTGCAGCAGACGGATAGATGTGAGCTGATGTAAGCTAATAGAATTTTGATATTAGCTTGGACGCCCCTTAGATTTTGCTTTTCATCATATCAATAACATTTAGTAGTTTCCCACATATACCAACTTTCTCCCATTTTTTACATCAGCGGTGAATACGGGACTAGAGGAAGCGCTCAGCGTATCAGAGTTGCAACTTGTAATCCAGTAAGTTTTTGATGTCTCTTACAAGTGCGGCTTTGAACTACCATTCACTGACATAGTATTGCAAGCTTTGAGCAGTGCATGGTTTTATACGCTCATTCATTAATCATTTTAATTTGAACAAAATGGCAAGAGTGGTGCGATGCGTGTAATACATTCTGGTGTGAAATGTACCCATCGACAAAGAGTGTCAAAGTTTTATCAGTGTATGGCTAATACAGTGAATCATTAACGTCTTAATAGAATAACTTTTGGGGAAAAATGGATAGGTTCATGTAATACATCACGAACAATGAAATACCCATCGGAACAGAGTTTTCGAATTCTCATCAGCATCTTGGTTCATATGTTGAATCATAAAATTCTAAAGAAAAATATATAGAGAGAATGGATTGATGCGTGTGACAAGTTGTGGTGTTTTAGCTTAACCATCGGCATATATTTTTCAAGATCTCATCAGCGTATAGTACATTACACTGAATCATAAAGCTGTAAAGAAGAATGTAAGGGCAAGAAGGGGTTGGTGTGTGTTATAGTCTAAGGTACATAGACTAATCATCGGCATAGTGTTTCAAACTTTTTCCAGTGCGTGGTATATCACAGTGAATCATAAATTTTTATTAAGAAGAAATAAAGGAAAGAATGGATTGTTTCAGTCATGCTGAGGTGGAATCAACGCGAATCATAAACGATGCTAACTCATTAACAAGAAGTGTTTTAACTTCATTATCATAGAGTTAAGCTGCAATTTAGAACTTTAAAGTCCACCACCAATGCTTTTAATATGGTATAAGACAAAATAGACAAGAAAATAAATGCATAAAAATTAGTCAGCAAGAAGAAATAGTAAAAAGGAATATACAGCTTTTTTTCAAAAGCTCTCTATATAGCCTTTTCAGAAGAATCATAAAGGCAGAAAATCTTTTGAGAGAAAACACCAAAAGGATATCTTTTGAAATGAATACTCCTTAATTACTTTCCGATCTTCGAGATATCTACCCTTCAAGTCTGGCTATAAAAGAAATCACAAACAAGAATAAATACATCAATATATAATACAACTTACTACAAACCAAGAATAATGAGGCCATTAATCGATGAGATATTGCAGATGGATTTCAAGCTCCATGTACATCAAGAGACAGAGAGGAGCAAAAACAATTTCCATAACCGACGAGTTAACTGGCTCAAATCCATGAACCATTGTGTTGACAAGGTTAACACGAGGGAATTCGAAGTTTTATCTGATTGTAAGTAAATAGATGAAAGTAAGAATCATTGTTTTGATGGTTATCCCTTGCATCCATAATAGTGAGTGGAGGAGAAAGAGAGCACTATCAACAAGAAGAGGACATGATGCCATTATTCTTCTCAACACCAAGAGCATTCAAAACATTTTAGATGACTCAAACTCTTGCAAACTTTGGAGGAAGGAGGTGCAGATAAATCTTAGATAGACCTAAAGATAGATAAAAGAAATAAAAGAGAATACTTGTAAATAATAGAAGCAAATATTCACCAAACTATGTAAAGATCTTTAAGCATAATAATGGAAGCACTTATTTTTGTGTTTTTGTGTTTTTTTGGAGAGATAACAGAAGCAGTGTTAGTTCAACGAGTTTGAAAACAATTAAGTCATTGAAAGTATGCCAAGATCCACATTTAATTTGTTTAGAGTCTTGTTGTCCAATGCCTTGGTGAAAATGTCAGTCAACTGATTAGTGGATGGAGTTTAGAACAACCCCATTATTTCCTTTTGAGCAATTTCCCTGACGAAGTGATGACGGATATCGATGTGCTTGGTTTTGGAATTTTGCACTAGATTATATATCATTTGAATGGCACTGGTGTTGTCACGGTAGATGTAAGTCTTTGAGAAGTTTAGACCATAATCCAAGAGTTGGTTTTGAATCCATAGAATCTAAGCACAACACCTTCCAATGGCTACATATTTAGCTTCAGCAGTAGAGCACGCCACTGATTTCTGCTTCTTGTTGGAGTGTTGGACCAGCTCACCAATCTATCTCTAAGAATTTTAGCCTCTCCTGAAGTACTTTTACAATAAATTCCATATCCACTATGATCGGATTCAGTGTATCCAACCAGCTTGAACTCAGAATCGGGAGGATACCATAACCCATGACTGGGTGTATGCTTCAAGTAACGAAAAATTCTATTTACAACGAGAAGCCGAGATTCCTTAGGACTTTCTTGATACCGAGCACACAATATGGTAGCAAACATAATGTTAGGACGACTAGCAGTAAGATAGAGAAGTGAACCTATCATTCCTCAATAGAGATTTGCATTCACATCAACACCAGTTGAATCAGCACCAATAGATGTTGATGAGGAAATTGGAGTCTTTGTTGTCTTGCAATCAGAAAAACCAAACTTTTTCCTCGTCTGTGTCCACTTGCAAGAGGATAGCTCGTCAATGTGTCATACCACGCTCTAGGGGCCTCCTTCAAACCATAGACAACTTTATCAAGACAATATACATGATTTGGAAATTCTTCTATTTCAAACCTCGTAGGTTGCTTAAGAAAACCTTCTTCTTGAAGATCTCCATTTAAGAAAGCAGACTTAACATCAATTTGATAGATTTTTAAGTTCCTGAAAGAAGCAAAAGCAAGAAACAGAAAAATTGTTTCAAGTCTAGCAACTAGAGCAAATGCTTCATCATAGTCTAACCCTTCCAGCTGACAAAAACCTTGAGCCACAAGTCTTGCTTTGTTTCTTATGAATATCCCATCTTGTTTCAGAATACCCAGTGAGTGCCAATGATAGTTTTTCCTTGAAGCTTTGGAATAAGAGTCCACACATGGTGATGCTCAGATTTATTCAGCTGATCCTGCATAGTCTTGATCCAATCAGCTTCTTTTAGGGCGTCTGTGACATTCTTGGGTTCAATCATCGAGACAAAATTCACAAACATGCAGAAGTTGTTGCTGACTATGCTACAAGTGAGCTTCGAATTTACTTCTCCAATGATTTTAGATTCAAGGTGATCTCGAAGAATTCTAAGATTAGAACATTCATTCGTATTATTAGGAATATAATCTTCCTGATTAGATGACTCAACTTCTTCAGATATGATAGGATGATCTTCATAAATAGGTTGAGAATTGATAATCTAATCAACATTGGGAATAACAAGCTCAATGTCATTTGGCAAGAAATTAGGAACAAGTTCTAAAGGACTGTAAGTAAGTTCATTCAGAATTGATGAAGGGTGAGAATTTGGTCATGAATGAATGAGTCTTCATCGAAAGTGACATGAACAGTTTCCTCACCAGTTTTTCTTGAAATATTGAATACCCTGAAAGCTTTGGATATACTAGAGTAACCTAGAAGCACTCCTTCAGGAGCTTTAGCTTCAAACTTAGAAGACTGATCTCTTTGATTCAAATTGTAGCAAACACACCCAAACACATAAAAGTAAGAGATGTTCGGTTTCCTTCCCTTAAGTAGCTCAAAGGAAGTTTTCCCATGACACATGACAATGATTGTCCGGTTTTGGGTATAGCACATTGTGTTGACAACGTCAGCCCGAAATGACAAAGGAAGGCCAACATCAACAATCATAGTTCTTCCAGCTTCAACGAGAGTTCTATATCTTTATTTTGCAGTGCCATTTTGTTGGGGAGTTCTAACAGCAGAGAAATTCTAGGAAATTCCTAAGATTCTTCAAAAAGTCTTCTAGGGATGAATTTCTAAACTCGGATCCATGATCACTATGTAATAGCCTGACCTTGTGATCATAGATACCTTCCCATTGCTTAATGAGAGAAATGATTTGATCAGGGGCATGACTCCTCTTTCTTAAAAATACTACCCAGGTAAATCTTGAAAACTCACCCATAATACTAAGAGTATACTTCTACCCACCTCTTGACTTAATTGGGACCGGCCCAAAAATATCCATATGGAGGAGATGAAGTGGTTTGATAATGAAAGAACAAGATTTTGTCTTGAAAGAAAACTTGGTTTTCTTCCCTTTTCACAGGTTGAGCATAGCTTATCTTTGACAGATTGCATCTTAGGAAATTCTTTTACAAGTTGATTCCCCAAATCTTTGATATGTTCTTACAATTTAAGTGAGATAACCTCTTGTGCCACGGCCAATTTAGATGAGACTAAGCATGAGAGAAGAAGTAGCGACGAAGAGAGTTTCAGCAGAGAACATATCCAAGACATAAATGTCATTCTGTTGATTTGCAGTCAGAACAATGACATTCTTTTAATTAATAACATTTCATTCTTTCTTGTTAAAGTGAACTTCATACTCAGAGTCACACAGTTGGATGATTGAAATGTGATTACATTGAACACCTTTCACGTAAGAGACATTCTTGAATACAACGAAATTCCACTTGATGATTCCATATCCCTTTGTATCTCCTTTTCCATTATATCCATATGTAACAGTAGACCATCCTTCTTTACGAAATCTTCTAGAAGAGACTTGAATCTAGCCATATGTCTTGAGCAGCGGCTATCTAGATACCAAATATGTGATTCACCCTGAAACTAAAATATATAGTTAATATACAATAACCTATACTGCAATAGGTCACTTAAGAAAAGATATTATAACAATAATCAGGGAGACAGTTTAAAAAGTTTATCTTTTTTATCCACTTATCATTTAGAATTATTATGTTGTCAGCGCGAATGCATTACTTTTCAAAAGTACACTCGCTGACTTTGTGAGAAGCATCACCACATCAATAACAAACTTTGATTCCATGATTCTTTCCTTTAACATTCGACTTTGATTTCTTTTCAACTGTTGAATCTGAAGAACTTTGATTTTATGAATTTAGAGTTCTTTTTTTGTTTTGGAACAAGGAATATCATCCATGAAATGCTCATATGATACCTTGTCATGAGGATCATGAGACGTTGAAGAGTCATCTGAAATAGAAGACTTTGATTGATCTTCAGGTTCAGATTTGCTGACAGAGAACTAAGTAAAAATGCTAGGAATTTCGTTTACCGAATGAACTTCACCATTAAATATAGGAAACTATAGCAAAATCTTAATGGAGGGGAAAACATACTCACGATGAGAAGGTTGGCAGGGAGGATCAACAGCAGGTAATTGAGAAACACATTTGGCATTACCATTAGAGTTAGTGGAGTAATGAGTATCAGTTAAGGTTTGATTTATAAAATAAGTACATACAAATCTACTCTTAAAATCTTTTTCTAAACAATAAGTGTTATAAAAATTTTGTTTAGTCTCAACACCGTTCATTAAGGAAACAACACTTTCTATGTCGCCTCCAAGAATTTTCTCACACTAATCCAAAATCTGAGAATTAATAATTCTTGTGACATCATAATGAGAAGAGGCATAGTTTCTTAAAATAAGTTGAATACATCTAGCATGGTCAACAACCTTTTCTATTTCAGATTGAAGAAAATTGTTGGTGAGTGATATACAAGTGCTTTCCCTGTTTAAAAGAGAAAAAAATTCTAAAAAAGGATAGTTTTTCATTGAGATTTTTTAACTCGATTTTGAGAGAAGATCTTTCTTTGTTTGAAAAAAGATAAATCAAAATGTAAGAGATGAATCGTGTCACCTTTTTTGATATTTTCGATAGAAGAATAATTACCAACATTTTTTTACCTGATACATTAAAGATGCATCCCATTCTGACTCAAGATCTGTAGAAGCTTGAGACAGATCAATATCAAGAGTGCCAACGCTATCATTTGATGTGTGAGTGTGAGATTCAACAATCTGGGCCATGAGACACTTACTTATTAAAGCTTCGACTTCTGAGAGGTTTTCCTTTCCAAAAGCAGATGATAGTGTAATCATCATCTCTTGAGAAGTTGAGCATTTTTGAACCAAACGATAGACAGAATAAGGAAGTGAGTTTCCAATAGCAATTCTTGCTTTTACATCGAGATTCAGCAACCTTTTCTCCTCCTTTTTGTATCCCGGCAAAAAATTCTTCTTTAGCTTACTGTCAGATGCACCATCATTGGATGATTGATGCATAACGATGATGGGACCTTTTTTTAATGATGTCGAGCATGTCAAAGTCCATGATCTCATAGCATCCATCGCCTTTGATTTCAAAAGGAAATCTTATTGCAAGCAGTTGATTTCGGATTGTAAGATGTCGACATAATTACTTGAGTGTATAAAAAAACCCGCTTTGATACCAATTAAAGCTTTATATCAATCGGATACACTTCAAGTATAATAAACAAGAAGAAACAAACTAAAGCAAATAAAGAACAAAAAAAGTAAAGAACACAAAGGATTCACCAAATTGTCTTTCACCAAGAAAGAGTTTGTTTTAACCAAGAAAAAGGGTTCTCGCAAAGACGGCCACCAAGATGTTAACATTAGGCTTTCACCCTAATGTTGAGTATATACTAATCTATACAATTATATCCCTTGATTGAAGGGATTGTATCTAATCTATACTAAGAATCGATCCTTATCAATAAGATAACGGATCTGCTATATATATAAGTGTGTGTGTGTGTGTATATATATATATATATATATATATATGTATATGTATGTATGTATGTATATATATATATATATATATATATATATATATATATATATATATATATATATATAGTTACCTAATATACAAAGATTATATTAGATTATATAACTACACGATGATGCTGATAAGGCTTGAAGTGTTGGCGTTGATGTTGATGTTGACACGGCATTGACAGATAGCGTATAAAGTGTTTGACTCATCATATCAAAAGGTATGACCTTACAATGTGAAGGAGCTAAAAATGTTGCTTGAGAGCGACTTGATATTTTTGAGAAGTTTATGTACACTTCGCAAGTGTCTATTTAAGAAAAGATTAAAGAATTTGTTGATCTATTTTCTACTGAAGTAACGAAATTGGACAAGTTTTATCGGAGAATTAAGGATAATGTTGATGCTCTTATGAATCCTACTCGAACTGAAATTGGAGATGTGATTGCCTTCTAGAAGGACTATGCTAGTGAGTTGAGGATAAATATGGAATCTGATGATAAAGTTTTTATCTCCATTGAGAAAACCCTTACAGGTTTTCACAAAATCGGATTTTGATTTACCATCAAAAACAGCAATCTCTTCGGAGCTACTTTCTTCTATGGTTTCATTAATAGGGTCATCTTTCAAGACTGAACTTGCACCCATAGTTGATTTGGCTCTTCGATTACCAACAAATGATCCATGTCCATCTGCAAACGTGTCACAGGGGGGAGAAAGGGGTTCGTTCTTCGAAAAAGGTTGGAGAAGACAAAAGCAAAGTTTTTGGGAAGGTGTATCCTACTCAAATCCCAACTTCAATTCCATAGAAACCTATTATGACATATTAGACAACAATAACTGTTACTCCAAACGTCAAATTTAATATGTCAAAGCTCTAATCAAAGAAAGGGTTGAAGATTTGTCAGGAGATTTCGGTTCTTCATTAGCTAAACGTGTTACTACTTTAGCGAAAGATAAAAGGGAAAGCTGTTAATATGGAAACTACACTGGAAGAGAAGAAGAAACTACATGAATTGGAAATGGAAATGATGAAGCAATTGAGAAGCATAATGAGGATGAAGTCGAATAATCCACCAGTTATTAACAAGGGAGATCCTAACAAAGTCTAGTGTTATGAAATGAATGAAAGTGAAACCTTTGGAGAAGTAGACGATTTTGATAAGAGGCCAAAGAAAAGTTTTTCTATGAAAGATTCCAATCAACTTGACTTTCCTATCAATTGATGTTCATTTTTTCTCAATTCAAAATTGTTAAGAACTATAAGGATCCTGATAAGTTAAAGAAGTTGAAATCCGTTCCCACACAGTTCTAGGGAAAAAGGAAGAGGAGGCATGGTCTTTGGTGAAGATAGTTAAGGTTATGTTTGTAACTCCTGATACAATGTTCGAAGGAGTTTTACAATATTATCGATGCACTGTTGTCAGAGCGAACAACATTTTATTTGACTTCACCATTGCAGATTTCCCTTCAATGAATCTCAATGATATTATCAAATTTTCGAAGATCTTGGGAGATTTGACTAATGCCCAAATTCAAAATAAAGCTTCATATATCATTGGTTATGGTCATATAAAAAGAGCTTAAAGGTTCCTAAGGCTTTGTTGACAGGAAAATTAAAGATTGAAGAATATGAAGATGGAGAAATCACCGATTAACTACTGGGGGTGGTTTTCCAAGGCAAGAACTCAAAGGGAGGGAAAAAGAAAATTTTGTTTCGTATTGATGGTGTTGAAAGATATTCAAACCAGCATCTTTTCAATCATTCTTCTACGCTTCCATAACTATCTAAAGAATACGAATGATTACAGGGCAGAGATAAGGAAGATAATTATCTGGTACATGGAGATAAGAAGAGTTATGCTACAAATGATCAAGACATTACCCTCAATCTGAAGATCTGACATTGATCAAAAAGGGGGAGAATGTAGAGTCTAATGGTTTCATGATATGTCGAACCTTAGGTAGTGGTCATGGTAACTGTGACATCCCCCATTTTTCATAACCAATTAAAACATTTTCTTTATGCTTTATAAGTTGAGATGCAGAAGTTCCTAGTTAAATAAAACATTTTTAAAATAATAAAAGTTATATTATTAAATCCTTGAGGATGCCATTCGTTCATATCCAAACATACGTTACGGCATAAATTATAAAAGGTCCTAAAACTACAAATTACAGACACATCTCGTTATTCCACTCAACATCCTAACTAGACAAATGTAGCCTTGGTTCCACTACCTGTGATTCATAAAAATGAGTGGGTCGGGTTTGGGAAAACTTGGTGACTTACATAGGATTTTAAAGCACATAACACAATTTAATGATAAATGATATCATTCCTACAACCAATGATGTCAAAATTATATATATGAAATTTTGACCAAAAACCAACTACCGAACCCAACCGATCCTCATAGATCCTAAAGCAACAATTATAGGAAGGAATCACTGAACCTGATGAACCATTTGAGCAACTGTTTGAGTACATGGCTAGGGAGTCCATGGCCAGTGTAAGTCATATAAAGGAAAACGATTTTTAGAGATTTGATAAATATGGTATCCTATTTTATCTACGTCCATATACTCTGGTCGATTACCCATACATACTTGCCAGTTGTCTGATCTGGACCCACCGTTTCTAGTCATTTAAGAAATAGGAGAAACACTCCACTCTGATCTCACATACCCTTTTCCCAAGTCATGATACCTAAACAATATCTAGCCTAATCATAACTACGTATTCTTTGAAAGTCTTATTCTTAACCTAAGGCAAGACTTATATTTAAAGGCAGTCGATTTCCAATATCTTTTCTAATTCAATAGTATTATCGTAATTCTACAAATAGTATATAGCACAGATAACACAGGTAAACATTTATTGACTTATATAAATAATACTTTTATTTTAGATTATGATCTTCATAATCAATACGCATTCACCTGACAAAGTGTCTGGTGATTAGTGAATTGGGCAGAGCTTCGCCTTACACCTCTCCCAAAAGACCTGGATGTACGTAACGCTATGTCTTAGTCTAATTTCATACTTCATGGAACTATTATCTAAAGGTTTTAGATTCTTCAATAATCCCAAAGTCTACTTCAGGATCTAAATAAGGAATAATCTAGTAGGATCATATTGGAGGTAGGGTCCGTTTGGTATATAGAGTATACTGTTTGGAAATCCCACACCTCACTAAATCCAACCTAGAAATCACTCTCGTAAATAGATCAAGTAGTATAACAAGTTGAAATCAGTGATAAATCTTACTTATAATTTCCTAGTAACGACTTATAATTTCCTAGTAACGACTTATAATTATAATTCTAAATTACGCATAGGCAGAGTAAGTGTAGTTCACTTAAAGAGTATTATAGCTAAGAACCGGGAACTAGTAGGGCAGAATACTGACTCGGGATCTCTTACTCGAAGGCTACTACTCATATGAGTACTCAGAGGCGTCGTAGGGATTCATCGCAGAACAGAAACGATAGAGAAATACGCTAAATAAAGAGAGTTTCAAAGAGAAATCGATAGAATGGTGTGAGGAGGAAATGAAGTAATGAGCTGCTATTTATAAGGCGAAATAAAGATGTGTGCGCCGTGCACCATGGAGGCGCGCCACACTCTTGGTCGGGACATAGTGGCGTAGCAAAATATTGTCGTGACACGTGGCGAAAAGTGTGTGGGGTTGCATGGTCTTGTTTGCCACGTCGGGCTCCTTACGCGCACATGTACTGATTTTCAGATTTTCAAAATTACATAACTTCTTCATACTAACTCTGTTTTGATATTTTTTATATTACTGGAAACCTATCGACGAGATATACAACTTTTGTTTAGACTCTGTCGGCTAATTTTGAGTTTATATTTTTCACACAGGCTTATACTGTTAAAACCTATATAAAAGGTAGAACTCTCTCATCCGGTGTCCGTTTTCGATAGACTTTATATCATTGAACTCCTATTAATGACATCTTCAACTATTTTTAGATTATTTTGGAAAAAACAAAAAAAAAAAAAAGTCGGCCGATCTAAAATCGATTTTTGAGCATAATATTACTATGTTGAATCTTAGAAAAATCAAAACTTCCTCTCACGAAGTCAGATTTTAACGTTCTATATATGCACGCTCTTGGTTTAACGACTACTACGACATTAGTTTAGATTAATTAGGCTAAAAAGTAATTTATCAAAAATCTACTTTTTTGGATACGTAAAACCTTGTCGGTTTAATCGTGAAACTTCAAATAAGCATCTTTCATATAAAGTTGGATTTGAATGCTTCTTATATCTCCAGAATCATTATCATGTATACTCATACTAAGTTAAGATTATTTGTTCTAACTAATCTTTTATCTTCGACGCGTGTTTTAATTTCATTTATTTTATTATTAAAAACTCATATAATTTACAAATAATATCATATATATATATATATATATATATATATATATATATATATATATATATATATATATATATAGGCTTAGGTTATTTTATTTGAAATAATTATTGTACATCTATCGTATGCTATGAGAATTACTAATAGAATAAGTTGTTTAACATTGCGAATACGTTCAACCTTACAAGAATATCGACATTTTCATGCATTCTCGTTAATTATTATTATTATTATTATTATTATTATTATTATTATTATTATTATTATTATTTTTTGTTCTCACACATCATTTTTCACGCATTTTCATTTTGACTGAATACGACCCAATAAACATTCTGACGGAAATAAGAATAATAATAATAAATGTATAATAACCTTATAGACGATTTAATTAGTAAGAATATGTGTTAATGATAATAGTTATGTAAGATTGAACGTATTTGTATTATCAAACATATTTTCTTTATCATTCTCAAACAATATATATATATATATATATATATATATATATATATATATATATATATATATATATATATATATATATATACACATACGCGCACACACACACACATATATCACTACCCTAATAGATATGGTTTTACATTTTGTTAGAGAGCGTGTTGCGATTGGACATGTGCGTGTTCTCCATGTCCCTTCAGCTTATCAGTATCAAGAAATTTTTACGAAGGGCCTTCTTATACAGATGTTTCTTGATTTTAGATATAGTTTGAACATTCAGCAACCACTACTCCAACTAGGGAGGAGTTTTAATCGATATGCTTAATTACGTGTATAATATCTTTGTAATATGTACACTTTTATATATATATATATATATATATATATATATATATATATATATATATATATATATATATATATATATATATATATATATATATATATATATATATACCATTGCACTAATAGATAGGGTTTTCACAATATTCAACACCACATTTTACAAACATTGTTCCAGATAACATTATTATGCTTCATTTATCAGCATGAAATCTTTTACAACAACAATATTTTATAATAATATATGATATAAATAAAAACGTTTAGCAAAAACAAAATCCACACAAAACTCCTTAGAAAAAGTTTGTCTATAGTAATCATGACCCCAAAAGTTCCAACCAACACATCTAAAGGGGTGTTTGAAAAAAAATAATAATAATAAAAAATAAAAAAAAACTTATTACTTGTGAAACTTATTAGCGGTTTGACACCGACACACCGCTATAAATTATTTTTATCCAAATATTTTTTTAACCTATAACGATATAAACCACTAATAAATTAATAAATTGTTTTGCTAACACATTTAAAAGACAATTGTACAACTTAGAAGTTCATGATCCATATTATGCCTCAATGTTTAGTTGAGTTCCCCATGTGTTTCTTTCGACCACCATGGACTTATAGTTTGTTGGTTTAAGTTTTCAAATAGCATTTGTTGTTTAGCAAACCCCCTCTAAATATTTGTCATCAAAATATTCCTAGAATATCACCAAATTCCAAAAATAAATAAATAAATAAATAAATAAATAATAATAATAATAATAATAATAATTTGATAAATCATGCTAACTCGGATACTTTAAACGAATCCCACGATACGCTAAAACTGAATTGTAACAAAATAATAGCCGAATCTCGTAAGTCGTAATTTAAGCATCACAAGATAAATTTATAATCATCAATCAAAGCGGGGATCTTATAAAGCTTTTTTTTTTTTTCAAAATTTAGATAAATATTTTTTTTTCTGAAACGTAAATCTATAGATTTAGGTGCCATGTTGAAATTTCTGAAACTTTTCAATACCTTAAAAGTAAAACCTTTAAAATCGGTTCCAAAACAAATAAACTAAAGCCAGGGGGTGTTCTGTAAATATCATGAAATTTGTAAGTAATTTTCTAATTTATAAGCAAATAGGATTAGAGGAATCGGACGTGCTGTTGAAGATCGGAACCCTAATCTACGGGTTGCAAATAAAATGCCCATAATTAAAAAATGCGAGTCTATATTGGGTCGTCTTCTTCACCCGTTTTAAGCCGCCATTTTCGAACTTTAGAGCTTCGTTTTTTCCATTATCACATCAGAATATCATATGTAACATGTATATCCATTTCTTCTAAACCTTTACTTGCAACTAGTTTCCATTAAACTACAAAACGAGTTTTAATCTTTTTTTTTTCTGCAAAACCGAAATACAAGTCTCACGATTTCTTAAATCCATGGTCGAACCTTGAATACGGGACTCACCCACGAAACCAAAAATGTCAACCTAAAGTTAAAGTAGGATTTAATCGCAGTATAGTTATAAGCATACCTCAAATCGTTGCACAATTCAAACCTAGCCGTATGCCTTTTGCTTCCATTATGCATTGTTTCAAGATCATTTCAATCGATTTTAGTGGGTTTTTTTTATAGGCTTTCAATGCCGCTTTATAGATTTTGAGTACACAAATACATATCCTTATGTAACGCAAATTTAGCCATGAATACAGCTTCGGTTTCAACCCACTGAATGGATTCCCATTATCAGTCTTTCATTATTTTTTTTAAGATATTATACAATTAGAACCCCGTTCTTCCTTTAATTCAATTTTCAACAATGTTCAATAACTATCACACTTGTCAAAATTAATTTGGTCAAAATTATGTTTTGGATAGAATTATTAAAATACTAGACTGATATCTCTATAGCAATGTATTAAAATGTTAAAAAATATACAAAAAAAAAAAAAAAAGAGGGAGAAATTAATATCCTCCTACCATTGGAAATACAAAATGGTTTCTAATCCATTGGAATCAGATGTAGTTTTCCCTCGTTAAGGTAAACGGTTCAAATCTTGTCTCAGTCATAGATAATTAGATTTGTCATTTCAAAAAAAATCTATAAATAATAATTATTAAACATTATAGAACATAAATTGTTGTGGACGAATTAGTTTCCCTATTAATTCACATTCTTCCCTATTAATACTACTATCAATTCTACACATTTGTCTATGGCATGAGCTAAACCTTCGACCACTTGACATATTTCCAATGCATTTGATATCGCTGAGTTACAAGTCCTTTAATAGAATATAGTTTGAAATTTAATTTTATTTTTAACAATCGTTGTTAAATATTTTAAAAATAACTTATTTATGTATTTGATAATTTGGATCGTTAGTGTTTAAAATCCTAATTCTTATATATATATATATATATATATATATATATATATATATATATATATATATATATATATATATATATATATATATATATATATATATATATATATAGAGGTTATTTTTTTTAGGTAACTATTGTATGCATTTAAGGGGAATTCTGGACCAATAGATAAAAATAATGAATGATTATGATTTTGAGGGTCTATTATATTAGACAAAATTGCAAAAATGGTCCCTGTGGTATACATTTTTTTGGGGTTTTAGTCCAAACCTCGACTTTTTTGGATTGATGGTATTTTTGGGCTGGTTTACATGCAATTTTGGTCTCTGTCCAAACTAAAAAGACTATTATACTCGTAATGAATTTAGTTTTCATTTTTCTTTCACTTTTTAAAACTATTATTATTATTATTAAATATAAAAATGGGTCCACCTCTCTCTCTCTCTCTCTCTCTCTCTCTCTCTCTCTCTCTCTCTCGTGTATAATCATCTTCTTCCTAAAAAAACCCACACAACTTCTTGTCGAAATTAAAACTCAAATAATTTCACACATACAGAAGCATTGTGGTCTCTCATCTTCTTCATCAATACACACATAAACTTAATGGATAAAGCTTCAGTGACCCTATCTCTCTCTCAATCGGCTACTACATCCCAAAATACATACCACAAGATTCATCTTCTTCAATCTCATACATCAATCTATCTTCTCCTCCACTTCTGCAAGATTCATGTCTAAATAACATTGAATCACCGACAACAATCTGCAAGATTTCAGTACATATTAGCAATTCAATGATTGGTATGAAGAATAATAGGCATACTTGATGGAGGCAGCTTATGTTGCCGGCGACGGGAAAAGGGTGTTGGGTCAAAATATGGTTTATACTTTTCTTTTCTGGGTAATTGTATTTTTATGCAATATTTTATGAGCTTACAGTCTAGTTTACGGCCAATTGGGTTGTTTACGGTTGAGTTTACGACCGTAAACCCATTTACGGCCCATGTTCACCAAGCCCAAATTCCCTAGTATATATAAAGGTGTTAGGGTTGAGGAGTAGATTGATGAACAATAGAGAGTGTACGGTAGAGAGAAGAACAAGTGTGTGTTGTGTGTGAATCTTGTATCCGGATCATAATTCTAATCAATTCAAACAAGATTCATATTATTCTTCTTCTCCTTCTCTTCTATTTGATATGACATCATCCGTTTGATTGGGATTCCGCACCATCAAACGGATCTGATTGATACACAGGCAAATTAGGGACTTACAATTGGTATCAGACCTTGGTTATATCAGCCAATTTTTTCAGATTTGGAGCATTATTTGATCTTATTTTCGAAAGATTTTTGCGTTTTTGGATAGATCTCTGAAAATTAGGGGGGTTTGTTCTTCGTGTTTTTCATAAAAACGGGTTTTTGATCGAGTTTTGGGAGCTAAAAGGGGCAAAAATCAGTGTTTTTGGTCGAAACCTGCGAGGGTGTAGCGGAGTTTGCGGCCGGTGGCTAGGGTTTCGGAGTTCACGGCCCGAGGTTCACGGTCCGGAGTTTGCGGCCCGAGGTTCACGGTCCGAGCTTGCGGCCTCGGAGTTTACGTCCGGTCCTCGGTCTTCGCTTCAGAGTTGATCGTCGAACCTCGATCCTTGCATCGCAGCTGAATCCTCGCCTTCGCATATCAAAAGTAGGAAACGAAGTTGGGGCTGCCAAGAATCGAACCCGGGTCTTTTCCAAATTCAAAAAGGCGTCTTACCAGTTGAACCAACTTGCATCTTGTTCCTTTCCGTCGCAATTTAATTCAAAAGGAGTCCTGTTTGGTTCCTAATTTCGCATTTTTGACACTTTTAACCCCAAAACTCAATTTCTTTTAATTTTAAATTCTTTTTTCCTCCAAAATAAAAATAAAAATAATAAAAATAAAATAATAAATAATAATAATAATAATAATAAATAAAATAATAAAATAATAAAAAATTAAAAAATTAAAAAAAATATATATTAACTTTTGATTATTTTATTATTTTTAACTTTTAACCTTAAATTTTGACTTTGATGCTTTGAAGTGTGGAAATAAAATGAGTTCTGCAAATATCCCGGTCAATGAAGCTTCATGCTCTCAAGCTTGTAGTGATTATGTTAAATCTCTCCTTGAGAAAATTGAAACCCTACGTAGTGAAGTAGAGGACCTTAGGTATGAGGGTTACCAACTTAGAAAAGGACAAAAACCACTTAAGGCCCAGTTAGAATCTAAAATAAAGGACTTTAGAAGACTTCAGGAAGACTATAGTAATAAATGTGAGAATTATGATTATATAAAGAGACAGAATGTTGAGTTAATTATTGAGCTTGATACATTAAAAAGCAAATTTGAAACTGCAAATTTTGATTTTAAAAAATATGATGTATCAAGCGAGGTAGTTGCCAATATGATTGACCATTGCCTGCGGTTCAAACAAAACCAACAAAAGGGTTTAGGATACGATAATGTACCCCCTCCTTTCAATCACGCATATCAGTATCACCCTTTGACTAAAGAGGAGATTGCCAACAAACCATTCATGGTTTATGGCAAACCAGCTGGATTTGTGTCAGGAGGAGTTATTAATATTGAAGATTATAATGGTCTACTTTATGTGCAGGTAAAGTAGCAGAATATGAGAACAAGGAGAACACTACTGAACAAACCAATGACTCCTTGAACTCAGAATTTGTTGCTTCGAATTCTGTTAGTCCTAACAAACCTGCCGTTGAGAAATATAGGCCTCCAATTCCAGCGCAACAGAGTGCTTGTTGCAAGTGTGCATGTGGGATCAATAAGAGACAAGGCAAGGATATGCCACCAGGGGCGGGAAGAAATAACTTCACAGTGAAGAAAAATGCATGTTTTCACTGTGGAACACCTAGACACATTGCTCGAAACTGTCCAAATCGCGCGTACGTTCCTTACTACGCACAAGGATGACAAAACGCGCCAAGTGGGAGATACTTCAAAAGAAACCCTTCTAGGTCACGTTCAGAAAATGGTGACTGGAACGCACAGAAGGACAAGAATTAAACTCCCAAGGCCAAGCATCCAACTCCCAAGAACAAGAAGGGAATGCTGGCCTAGAAGTCTAGTTCAAGAGATGCTCCAGTGAAACAAAAACTGGTTAGGTCAAAGTCATCTCAACGGCCGACATCAAGATCAAAAGCAAGTACTAAGCCACCCATCAAATCGAAAAGGTAATGGGTTAAACCAAACTACAAATGGATTCCAAAGGCTCACTCTCCTAAATCTACTAATGCTTCTAATATTTCTACATCTTTTGTTTGTGATAAGCAAGATATGTCATGGGAGAGAGTATCATGCATTGATGACAAAGGTCGACCCAGTTTCAAAATGGAATGGGTTCCAAAGACCAACTAATCCCGCTCTATGTTGGAGCAGCTATGGAGGCATATCATCAGACTTTGGTTTGTTGGTAGTGGCTGCTCCTGGAATATGATTGCGGACATCTCTCAATTGTACAACATTTTGACCTTCGCTTAAGAGTATGTGTCCTTTTGCGAGAAGGGAAGAAAGGAATGGATCACTCATGGGGTTAATGCTTAATGACATGAAGAATTTTCGGATCTGTTATGAGATTATGCGTGTTGTTCTCAGACCTTCTGGATGCAAATTCAATCGGTGACTTACGGTTTGAATTTTCTTCTCTATACTCCTGAGTTTTTCTTAAGCTGATTCGCTTTAAAGACTAATTTTTGTTTTAGGATAGTTTAAATTTGTGCATTTACTTTCGTTTCTCTCCTATGCACAAATTTAGGGGGAGAAATAAAAACAAAACAAAAAATTTTAAATTTTAAAAAAACCCAAAAACATTACAAAATCAGAAAAAAATATAGTGTTAACAGAATGTGCTTGCATGAGATGTTTTGGGAAGTGATATAATCATGTGATAACAGGCAATCTGAATCTTTGTAAGGGACTGAATCTGAATTGTCTAGGCTTTGTGTTCGATGCGCTAGTAGGCACGAAAGATTTAAAATGGACTTGACTAGGCATATATGAACTTAATGAATTTAAGGACTTGACAAAATTTGACCAAGTTAGATCCGTTTAGCCTGACATCACGACGCTCAGATAGGTTGAGTAGGGAGATATACATGGGAATCTACCTGTGACATTAAATAACCCGTATCTAGAACCATCAATTCACTTTTCCTCGATGTGCGGATTCTGTCCTTAATTCCGGTTAGATAGGGTGACTGGGGAATTCCGATAAACTAGGTCTGTAGAAGGTTATTTTCTTTCTTTCTGTCTGTTAGTCATATGTTACCTCCTTTGCGTGATCGAGAGATCCAACCTGGACTGTAACATATGCAACTCTATCTCTCTGCATCTTCTATCTATGCAATTCTTTCTATCTGTTAGCCATATACTGTCTCCTCTATGTGACTCAAAATCCGACCTGGTACACAATATATGCAACGTTCTCTTCTCAATCCCTCTGACACTTCAGTTAGTCATATGTTTCATCCTTTGCATGATTGGAAGAGATCCGACCTGGATGTACAACGTATGCATTCTAAATCTATTTTCTCTCTTAATAATTGTCTACTCACCCGGTGTAAGGAGTATTTTGGAAGTCCTTGATGGCTAGGGTATACCAGGAAGCAAGAAACACGTTCTAGTACATTTAAAATTGAATAATCACCAGATTGTCTGTAGATCTCGCTGCTCAATTTAGGTGGACAACAATATCTTTGGTCGTCGTCAGCTGAATGGTCCTTAAGGAATATTATCTAGGAACTTAGGATCACATTGTCTTGTCACTTATAGTATGTCCTAATTTTGTCACAATCTTTCATGTTTAAGTGGACCACAATACCGGCGATTGACCAGATCTATTCATGAAGGGAAAGGTACTGATAAACGGATAAAGGTTGTCTAAAAACTCTGATCCCAAATCACTCTTAAAGTTAGCTATTATTTTTTGTTTTTTTGTTAAATTTGTTCATAGTGTTCTTCTAATTTAAATATAAGGGGGAGAATTAAAAATAAAAATAAAAACAAACAAAAATCAGAAAATTCAAAATCAAAAAGAGTGTTATTTTGTTTTATTTCTTGTTCATAAAAATCAAAAATCCAAAAATATTTTTGTTTCTGTTTTATTTATTTTTCAGAAAATATGAAAAACCCAAAAATATTGTGTGCTAAATTTTCTTTTAGTTTTGTTTTGTCTTGAAAAGTGATTTCAGATGTAGATGAAACTCATGGAGTTTGTGTCGAAAATTTCTGAGCCAAAGCCTCGTCTACGAGCATCGAAGAATTCTCATTCGAAGGAGCAAGAAACGAAGATTATTCTTTCAACATTCAATCCTTCAACCCCAAAAGTAAGGTGAAGCAGAAATTGAAGATTATGTGACGGATTGCATTGAAGCCTCCTCAAACAGTCAACTGCTATCTTAAACTTGCTGAAGTGATCCAGAAGATTTGTTCTCTCTAATGTTCTCTTTGAAGATTCTTAAGCTGAAAGCTCTATCTTTCAAGAATCAGTACATCAAGCATCCTCACCCAATGTGCGTTCAATGCCAAATTCTGAAGAAAAGCTCAAGGGCTCAAGATGAAGTCATTCATGGATGATTCATATGTTCATCCTAATGTTGTGAAGAAATTGAAGGTTAAAGCTGAAGCCAAGCTCCCATTGGAGATTGACAAGAAGAGCCAGCTACTTTTTAGGTGGAGCTTGTTGGGTCAATTAAGAAAAGAAAGCTATAAACCAAGGGGGAGATTGTTGGGTCAAAATATGGTTTATACTTTGCTTTTCTGGGCAATTGTATTTTTATGCAATATTTTATGAGCTTACAGTCTAGTTTACGGCCAATTGGGGTGTTTACGATTGAGTTTACGGCTGTAAACAAGTTTACGGCCGTAAACCCATTTACGGCCCATGTTCACCAAGCCCATATTCCCTAGTATATATAAAGGTGTTAGGGTTGAGGAGTAGATTGATGAACAATAGAGAGTGTATGGTAGGGAGAAGAACAAGTGTGTGTTGTGTGTGAATCTTGTATCCGGATCATAATTCTAATCAATTCAAACAAGATTCATATTATTCTTCTTCTCCTTCTCTTCTATTTGATCTGACATCATCCGTTTGATTGGGATTCCGCACCATCAAACGAATCTGATTAATACACAGGAAAATTAGGGACTTACAAAGGGACCTCCGATCCTTGGTTTTCATCTGATGACAAGGCTAATCACGAATGAGGCAGTGATAGGGAAGGCTCAAGGTGGTAATGAAAGCAACAAAGGCTGCTTAAGTAGCTCATGCGCTTCTTCTGTCTCGGAAAAAAAGGTGCGAAGGTGGGGAATCAAAAGGGGGGTGCCGCCCCCGATGTTTGCTCCGGGGAAACACCCACTTCGGTGGTGGGTTCAGGCCAGGGAACAAAGAAGAAATGGAGGATGAAAGGGGGAAAGGCAGAAACGATCGCAACAGTCTTCAGGGGGAGTTCAATAACTACGATCGACGGGTGGAAAGGGTGGAGCAACAAGGGGCTGCTGCCTCGAAGTCTCGTCGGAATTGGCCATTACCCGAAGGAGAAGACAGGCGAAGTAGAAGAGGCAGATGCCTCATGTTCTTCTTCTTGATGGCAACAACAAAATTGAATGAAAAGAAGGTTGTTTGGAGTTGGTTTATCTCATTAAAGCTTTGGGTGTGAAGAAGGACAAATGGGTTTGAGATTTGGGTTCTTATTTTGGTTTATAATATCGATTTTCATCGGAACAATGGTGGTTTCAAGGTTTGATCGAGGGAGAAAAACGATCGTCAAATATGGGTGCTGCAGAGAGAGAGAGAGAGAGAGAGAGAGAGAGAGAGAGAGAGAATGGGGTATCGGCTCCATTTTATTACTAATAAAAGTATAAAACATTAAATTAAATAAAAAAATATAAAAATATATCACAAGGGCAATTTAGTCATTTTAATTTTCAGAGGGACCATTTTCACATACAAACTAGCCCAAAAGGACCACCAATCCAAAAAAGTTGAGGTATGGACTAAAACCCCCAAAAAATGCATACCACAGAGACTATTTTTGCAATTTTGTCATTATATTACAATGGAATATCATGTACCATAATATCACTCAAATTTAATTAAAATGGTATTTTAGACAATTAACTATATTTAAAAAAGAAATTTTCGAATTTGAAGGGATAATTCTGATTTTTTTTAAAAAAAATTCAATTTCAATTATAATTTAATTTGTAATCATAACCGATTATAAATTATTTTATTCTGTTAGAATGACATTCTGTTAGAATAATAGTTTATGACATCCTTTAAGAATACATAAATAAGAAGAAAACATGAATAAGTACATTATGAAATAATATACAAAATCGATTCTCAAACTAATAATATATCAAATAGTTATATTCTATGATTGTGATACAAAAAGAACATTCTTGAATAAAAACAACATTCTGAAAGAATAACAAGTGTAATTCTTATAAAACAACAACATTCTTAAACTGTGAGTATGATCAATCTTTGATTCATTCTTCACGTTATTCCTATACGGTCTTCAAGCCATTCCTATCACAAATGCAACAAAAACATCAAAATCCAACAAAAAACAATAATTCATTCTGAAAGAATAATGTTGCTAAGATTCATTTTATACATTCAGAATACTTTCTCCTATAAGACACTCTTGTTCTCCATATTTTCTGTCTTTTCCACATGAACGAAAAACTCTTCAAAACTTAAAAGGAGAAAAAAACCATTAAAATATAATAAAAACACTAACCCATTCTAAAATAATATTATTGATAAGGTTTGTTTTATAAATTTTGGCAGAATACATAAACTATATTCTGCTAGAATACAAACATTCTGAAAGAATGGATTTATATAAATAAATTCTGACAGAATGGTTTTGTAGTAGCAAGAGTATGAAATAACTAATCACAAGCAAATTAAATCATAAGCAAATATTCTTACAGAATTTGTATTATCAAGAGTATAAAATAACTAATCATAAGCAAATTTAATCATCATGTTTATTGAATAACTAATCATAAGAAAAGATTTTTAAAGAATTTGTAGAGTAAGAAATAACTAATCATATGCAAATTAAATCATCATGTTTATGGAATAAGTAATCATAAAAAAAGTCAAAATAAAGAAAATAAACACCTCATTAGACCAACACAAGACTAGATTAACAAAACTACATTGGCTAATTTTCAAATTGGTATAAATACTTATCAGTAAACGTCATGTTTATGGAATAACTAATGACAAGCAAAGTCAAAATAGAGAAATATAAAGACCTCATTAGGCTAACACCAGACTAGATTAACAAAACCACATATTCTAATTTCCAAATGGGTATAAATACTTATCAATAGACATCATGTGCAAATGAATGGATGAAATATTTGATTCAAGCATTTTAACAAACAGTTGGCGGACAATAATCAGTTGCCTTTTGAATTATAGAAATTACAGTAAAAAAGAATGGGTCTTGCACCGGGAGTCTTTGGAGCTGTTCTAAACACTAAAAAAATGAAATTAGCTGATTAAGGAACTGTTTAAATCTGCTTAAGATCAACAGCTAACACCAGGACCATCTCGCCGAAACAGTCTGTGTCATCGGCCTCCATGGTGGTGTCATTTGTTTTGGTGGTTTTTCAAGTGAATTTTGATCAGATAAGGAAACAAACAACCTGAGGTCGATGGAGAAGCAAGGAAAAAGTGACTGGGAGTTGTTTGAGAGTCAGATAAATTGAAGAAAGGGAGGAGAACTGATGAGGGCCGCTGCTCTTTCTTCATTCTCATCCACATATTAATTTTGCCGCAAAACACTTAGGCGTACCGACGGAAGTGGATAACAGATACACATGTGTTCTCCAACAAAACATATTTCCTTAAACTATGCTAATCATTACTTTAATATACACAAAAACATTTTTTTTTTGTTTTTTTAGAAAGCTATTTTTATCAAAAAATTATTTTTAAATACATCAAAATTGATAATTTTTTATTCTCTATAAATAGACATCTATATTGATATAGTTTTAACATAAAATAAAAAATTTATTTTTTTAGAGATTCAACTCTCGTTATACATAAGTGAATAAAAACAGATCAGTTTTTTATTACAGTATATTCGTTATTCATTTATGAATAAAACATATGCTTAATGTTTTTATTGTAAGAGTCGAAGTATGTTGTAGGGTGTCGAAGGTTATTTTGTATTCATTAAGAGATGTAATGTTATTACAAAGGCATAGTTATTTCGAAGATGTAATGTTTTAGCCCTTTGTATTTTTTGTGTGCGTTCTATTTTTCCTATAAATCGGGAAGGATACATAAGATAGATAGAACTTTTGCAACTCTTCTGTCTGAAACTCTTTGTATCGTGAAAGTGTAATAGAGTTGAAACTAGATTATATTTACTCTATGTGTTCTTAATTCATTTCATTTCTGATCTCGTTTCATTACTCGATTAAATAGCTTTTACAATTGGTATTAGAGTAGGAATCATACTGCAATGATCTGATTTTCATCTTGTATCGATCATATTTTGAAAAACTTTTCGCACTTTTGATACTAAAAATCATCTTTGATCTTTAGTTGTGATTCGATTCTGCAACAAGTTTGTTTAATCGAGTGTTCTGTTTGCTTTTTCCAAACAATTCATCCATTAATTCTCAAATTTCTGAAGCTTTTCTGAGAATTCATTTGTACATCAATGGCGAATTTCATTATGAACACAATGATGTCTTTTTCTCATTTGTTAGGATCTTCAACAAAGATTCATATGCTTATTCCAGAGTATTATGGTCAATGGGCTGATCGCATGGAAGACTACTTGAATGGACTGGATGAAGAGCTTTGGGATTGTATTACTAGAAATGTTCCTCCTCCAGCGAATGTTCAAAACATTGGTACATCTGCTTCAACTCAAAGTGTTTCTGAACAAACAACAAGGCCGAAGAAGAATGAGAAGAGGTGTATGAGAGAGCTTCGTGGTGCTCTTCCTCCAGTTGTTTATAACTACGTTCGTAGTTGTATATCTGCAAAAAAGATCTGGAATACTCTCAAAGAGAATTTTCAAGGGAGTGAAAAGACGAAAATCAATTATGTGAAGCATTGTTCGGTAGAATTGAAAGAGTTCAAATAAAAGGAAGGTTAATCTATCGAACTTTATTACGATCGCTTGAATGAACTCATCTATAAATGCAGTCGCAATGGTATAACCAGGTCAACCATGGAGTTCAACCTCACTTTTGTTATGGGACTATGTGAAGAATTGCGAAATGTTAGTCTAATGGTGAAAACACAACAGAACTTTGATACCTAAACTCTGAACGATCTTTACAATTTGCTGAAAACTCATGAGCCAGAAGTTATTGAAATGGCTGAAGAATCAAAGATAAGCTTGGGAGGACCTCTTGCTTTAGTCTCGAAAGTATCTGAGAAAGAAGCTACTGAAAAAGAGAGTTATGATGATGAAGGCTTGATTGTTAACTCAGATGACGAAGCCATTGCTTTTTACTCAAACAACAAAGTGAAGAAATTTTATAAAAAAAACCAATTGGTGTGAAAGTAAGGAAGGGTTAAGCAAAAGTGAGTTTTGCTGGAAAAGTGAATGAGGAGAAGAAGTTTGAAGGGAAAGAAACAAAGTCTAAAGATTCGAAAGTCGAAAAGAAGCTTAAAGGTGACTCTGGTGTCGACTGTCACTATTTTCATGGCGCAAATCACATGGCAAATGATTGTATGCTTCAAACAAAAGAGGAAAAGAAGAATAAGATCAAAGAAGAAGCTTACTTTGTCGAAGGTCTAGAAGAGGTGAGAGCAAAAGCGAAAGGGCTGTCAATTGTGGCGAGAGGAGAAGGGAATGAAGATGGGACTTATCATATTTGGTCCTCTGGTTCAGATGATGAAGATATGCGTAATCCTACGCATGGAGTGATGTATGCGAATTTTGAGGAAGAAGATGAAGAAAACGTAACTGGTCGTTTCTTTATGACAAAGAGTGGAGACAAATCACCAATGACTATGAAGGTACATTCTATACTTCAATCTTATAATATTCCTTTGAATGCTTATGATTCTGAATTGACTGCTTTTGATGACATTGTTGCTTTTTTTGATAATTTGGTTATCTCTCTTAGTAATGAAGCTAAGAAATCTAGTACTCAATTACTAGAGACACAGAAGCAGTTGGATTCGAAGAACATCAGAGTAGAATATCTTGAATTAAAAACAACAAATCTCTTGTGTGATAGAGATAATTTGAACAATGAAGTTAGGATGTTACTTGCTGAGAGAAACATTTATTGTAACTCTGTCAAAATATTGTATGCAAAATTAACTGGTTTACATCACTCTTCTGACATAAGCAAAGAACAACATAGGAAGTTATTACCATTCTTAGTTTTTGAAAGAGAAAAGATTGATTGTGTCCTATGATTGTGAAAAGACAATATATGAGTTTGATAAAGTTCCTGATAATAGGTTTGCTTATGGAATTGTGAAAATGGATAAATATTTGGATGCTAATGAATTAGTTGATATTGTGAATGAAACCTTAACCAATAATGAACAAATAAAGATTTTGAAAAGAACTGGGAATTTGAAATCTAACTCTCAATCTTATTTTGCTGATATTGAAGATAATTCTGATAATGTTAGCAAAATTAGTGAAATTGAGGAAGAAGAATCCATTGATTGTTCTCAGTTGTCTGTCATTAATGTCACATCTTTAACTAAAGGCAAAGAAAAATATAATGATTCGTTGGTTAAGACTGAAATTGATCAATCCTCAACTTCGAAAGTTTGTGATTTCGATCATGTAAGTGTCAGAGATAGTCAAACAGACAGTAGTGATGATGAGAAAGATGACGATGAAATTTCGAAAGAAACAACCACAACAAATGATGTTTCGAAAGAAAATGAAATTCCAAGAGTTGTTGTTGATTAGGTGTATGGTGAAACAGTAAATTTCGCCAAAGTGATGAAAGAAAAAGGTGCTCATTACTTAGAAAAACATTCGGTTGTGTATCCAAATTTCAAGTGTACAGATGATGTTATGTTTCCAAACCAAGTGTTTGTCACAACTGGGAATGTCGATCACATCAAACCTGAATTAAACAAATTAATCGAAGAAGATAATAAGCAAACATAGAATGAAGGTTTCTTTTCTAACCAAAGCAATGTCGAAAACAATCTTATCAAGAATTCATACACTTTTCAAAGACAAAAACCACAACGAAAATGGGTTGTAATAATCATAAATTTCAAAGAGACAAGTTGATGATGAAATTGTGTTTTCAAATGATAAAATAAATTCATAAGAGTTTAAACAAAAAATTGACAAGTTTTCAAAAGAAAATGGAATTTCAAAGAGACAAGCACGAAAGAAAGTTTTTTGGCAAATTGTTGCGTCTTGAAAGAAACAAAACGATTTGAAAAAGAAAACGACTGAAAAGACCATGTCTGAAAAAGGTTAAGACAATGTCTTCATCAAGTTCAGTTAATAAGAAAAATCCCGCTCTATCTAAAAAGCATTTTTCTCAATCAACTTCACAAAATAATTTTTCGAAAACCAAAATTCAAGAAACAAAGTTTATGTCAGAAAATCATAATCAAAAATTGAATAAAAAGGGGTTTTTGAAATCACAATCTTTGAAGAAGTTTCATTTTACTAATCAAACAAGGTTTTTCAATGATGATTTTTCAAAATCCTATCGTTCACAGAACAAATCACCATTTTTTCAACATCGAAATCTTCCACAACAGCGTTTTGAGTCAAAGGTTGAAAATAAAAAATTTGATCAATTTCATTCAAAACGGAATGTTAAATTTACACCTCAAAAATCGAATTTTCCTAATCCTCCTACGAAACAAGCTTTCAAAGTTCTGTATACCAAGGGTCGATTAAATGTGCAAAACATAGATCATTGGCTTGAAGGAAAAAGGAAATCTTATCAAACAAGAAAATTCTCTCAGCAACAAATCAAAAATGCTTATGAGAAATATTTGAACGAAATATCGAATGTTAGTTCATCATCGAAATCTTCAACATCTTCAGTCAAGGCATGGCGCCCTATTTCGAAAGAAAAGGCAACAAAGACACAATCTGAGAAGAAAAAGGTGAAATTCAGAGAACGTCCTAAACTTTCGAAATGTTATATTTATGAGCCTTTACCAAATGATGTGGACTTAATTGATAGTGTCAAATCTAAAGTTCGTAATTGGATTTCAGGATCTTCATTTCATAATGTGTTTCAAACTAATCATAAAGGACCCAAACAGCCTTGGGTACCTATATTCTTTCACTGATTGCAGGTTTTATGTGACAAATAGGATATGGTAAGGTGACAAATAGGAAATTCACTATTAATCGTGTCGCTTATGTCGAAGGTCTTCAACATAACTTGATAAGTCTTTCACAACTAGTTGTGGGCACTGGCAATCAAGTGGTGTTTAATGAAGAAGGAAGTATAATTTTGAATGTCAACACAAATGAAGTTGTACTTAAATCCAAACGACATGGAGATATGTTCACTCTCAACATCAAACCAATAGTTGGAATTCCCTCGGTGTGCTTACTATCGAAAGCTTCATCTGATATCAGTTGTCTCTGGCATCATCGACTTTCATATTTGAACTTTTGAAATCTCAATAAACTGGTGGTAAATGATCTTGTTCGAGGTTTACCTATCTTAAAATTTTGATAATGATACTTTGTGTGCAGCTTGCGAACAAGGGAAACAACATCGTCAAAGGACATCCAATTGTCATCGATTCAAAATTGTTGAACCATTGGAACTTCTTTATATTGATCTTTGTGGACCATCGACTGTTGAAACTCTCAACAGGAAACGGTACATTTTAGTTATTGTTGATGATTTTTCTCGATTTACTTGGGTTTATTTTCTCAGGTTAAATCTGAAGTTGCTCAAGCAATGATTGATTTTATCAAGAAAATTGAAACAAGTTTGAAGAAAAAAGTTCGAAAAATCAATAGTAACAGTGGTTCAAAATTTAAGAACAATGTTCTTGATTCATTTTTAACTGAAACAGGAATTTCGCATAATTTTTCTTCAGCCTACACACCTCAGCATAATGGTGTTTGTAACGACCCGTCTCCGGTATGTTGATTCCGTGGTATTTATTTTAAAGTTTGCAAGAGGGACTCGGCGAGTTCATAGCCTGACTCGCCGAGTAGGGACGGGATTTCGAGCACGTGTTAGTCGGCGACTCGGCGAGTCCATATTCGGGACTCGGCGAGTCTGCCTGTCTGGAAGAAACCCTAAATCCCCGGGTTCCTCACTATTTAAGCCACCTTATAGCCCCCAATCTCGCCTCCTTCACCCTCAGAGAGCTGTGAGAAAACCCTAATCCGTTCTTTAGTGATTTAAGTGTTATTGTGTGATATTTTGAAGGCTTGAAGAAGAAGAAGAAGAAAGGAGCAAAGGGAAGAAGTGTAGAGCAAGGATTCAAGGGCAAATCATAATCCATTGAGGTATTCTTCGGATTCCCCCCCTTTTATGCTTCAAATTTCCATTGGAACTCTTCTAGTAATAGTTTTATGCCTTCTCAAGCCTTATGATCATATGGATGCCTTAGTAGATCGAGATATCCTTAGATCTATTCATTTAGGAGCTGTAGAGCCCGGATCTATTGCCTTTTTGAAGATACTTTGCATGAAAACACCAGATCTAGCCTATATTATGCTTTTTATGCTATTTTATCTTCATGGATGCATATGGGCACGTAAAGATAGAATCTTTACGTGCCAATCGAGTTAAGGGAGTCCAGATCTATAAGTTCTATACACTGGATTCAAGCAGAATCGAGTTTTGAGTTGTTGCATGCAAGCGACTCGGCGAGTCGGAAGAACGACTCGGCGAGTCGAGTCAAGAGTCCCCGATTTTCCCTTTTCGAGTGATGCCGAGTAGGACCAGTGAGTGGTAGAGTGGACTCAGCGAGTTTGAGGTCAGACTCAGTAATGGAGGGACTCGGCGAGTTGTTCATACAACTCGGCAAGTCCAAGGCAATCTTCTTAGCTCGAAGAACAACTCGTCGAGTTGTTCATATGACTCGGCGAGTCGGATGCAGATTGCCTAAGTTTTTGATTTGAAAGGGAACTCGTCGAGTTGATGCCATACTCGACGAGTAGCAGCGAGTAGGGTCGAGAAGTGAGAATAGGGACTCGGCGAGTTGGCGGCCCAACTCGGCGAGTCAGGTCAATTGTGGGTTGACTTTGACCAGGAGAGTTGACTTTGATCAGGAGAGTTGACTTTGACCAAGGGTAAAAGAGTCATTTTACCCCAGTGCAGTGATTAGCATTGATTGAGTGTGTTTATGGACTTGTAGCCGGGGAGATACCGGAGCAGCAGCAGATAGCTTTCAGAGCCATACACACACCAGCCAGTTCACGAGGTGAGTTTCCTTCCAGTAGGAACGGGTCTACGGCCACAATGTCGGCCCATTTAGTTAGTAGCAGTTCCAGACTTCAGTCCGAAGCAGTAGTTCAGTATGCTTGATGTCTCCGTGATTCAAGCACGTTGTGTGTTATATGTTCCGGACTATGGTCCGATGCAGAATGCAATATGTGTGTTTATGTTAGTTGCTATGTGTTATGCCATGCTGTGATGAGTAGTTCCGGACTTCGGTCCGATGTAGTTAGTTCCGGACTTAGGTCCGATGCAGTCAGTTCCGGACTTCGGTCCGATGTAGTTAGTTCCGGACTTAGGTCCAATGCAGTCAGTTCCGGACTTCGGTCCGATGCAGTTAGTTCCGGACTTCGGTCCGATGTAGTTAGTTCCGGACTTCGGTTCGATGCAGTCAGTTCTGGACTTTGGTTTGATGCAGCTAGTTTTGGACTTCGGTCCGATGCAGTGATTTTATGATATGATACTCAGATTTATGGTTTTTGGTTATATTGAAAAATGAAATTTTTGGGTCGTTACAAGTTGGTATCAGAGCCTTGGTTTGAGGGATTCGGATACACTTCTGGGTGTATCTGAACTCAAACTAAGGGGAAGATAAAAAGATTTTTTTTTTAAAAAAAAAGGAAAATGTTTTCTAAAGAATTTTAAAAGCACTTAGAAAGAAAGAAAATTTTAAACGAGATAAGGGTGTGGTGCATGCGATCAGCCGAGCTCAAGTAAGTACTCCCAAATTACCCATACAAGTTATTTGTTCAGTTTCAGTTTCAGTAGAACAGCATGCTAGTATAGGACTAAGGATCTAGGAGGATGCCTTATGTGCCTGCTATATGTGTATCAGCTTTATGAGTATTGCATGCTAGTATTGAGTAGACAGCAGTAGGATAGCCTATTTAGGTTATGCTTGATAGTATGAGCTTAGCATTGTATGCTAGTACAGTTTCTTGTTATGAGAATAGTTTTGCCTGAGTATGTTTCCTTTATCCGAATGCTGCTTGCTTTGTGCTTTGTGGGATTCTGAGTGATGGGAGTTAGCCATTAGGTGAATACGTCACATTACATGTGATCAGGGTTGAATAATCTCAGAGTGCTAGATTTGACCCTATTTCGCAGCTCTCGTTTGAGTCCAACCGTTGTAGGGACGAGTCTTTTACTCGAAGGATTATCTGAGCCTCGTCACATGTGATGGTATCCAAGTGGTGGCTAGTTGGCATCGCGAGGAGGCCTTCAACAGCTGAGGACTGGTTTGAGTTGAGTCTGAGGTTTCCCTAGGGCAAGCCTAGGATGAGAGTAGCAGAGATCAGTAGTAGTAGAAGTGACTAGGTGGAGTCAAGGCAGTTCTTGAGGAAAGTACGGATAGATGTGGAAGGTAGTATGGCCCATACTACTAAAAGCAGAGGATCCGTACTCGAATCAAGAAAGGCTGAGACAAGACCAGGAAGCTAGTTGTAGTATCAATGATCCCTTGAGATATTTCAGTTTTCTGATGTAGTTGTGATGTGTTTCAGAATGGTGGTTTTGCGTTCGAGACCAGCAGCCGACAGTGGAGGTGCCAGGGAGGGATCAGGTTCAGGCTCGGGGGACGAGCACATGGATGAGCAGACCTGAGAGTTTCTTTCTTCAGAGATTACGCGTATCATTATTGAGCAGACTCCTGTGATCTTCGGTTCGATCAAGGAGGGAATCCTAGAGCTGATGGATGAGAGATTGGGCACCTTTCGTGCCGAGGTGGCGGCCATGATGGGGTCGCGCAGTCTTACATTCAGGGACTTCAGGGCATGTGCAGCTCCGGACTATCATGGGGCGCGGGACCCCATAGCGAGTACTAGATGGTTGGCGGATGTGGCCAACGCTTTCTGCACTAGCAGGTGTCCCGAGGGGGACAAGGTTAGATTGGCGTCCCGTCTCTTGAAGGACAGGGCACGAGATTGGTGGGAGGAGGTCGGACATACCATTGGAGATGATGCAGCATTGGACGCCATGACCTGGGCTGACTTCTCTACCAAGTTCAGGGCGGAGTTTGCACCGGTTATTGAGGTGCAGCAGTTAGCTAGGGAGTTTCAGGACCTCACCCAGACTACAGAAACGGTGGCGGAGATCACCGCCAAGTTCAGGGAGAGGGCTCTTCTCGTTCCTTAGTATGCAGCCGATGAGGAGATGAAGAAGGCCCGTTATCATGAGATGTCGCGGAGCGATATCCGCCAGTTTGTGAGCCGGTCCAGCTGTAAAACGCTGGATGACATGATTGCTAGGGCTCGGGAGAGGGAGATTGATCTCGAGATGGAGAAGAAGAGGAAACCGGAGGCGGTTTCGGGTACAGGTAGTTCGGGCAAAAAGCCCAAGGTTTCAGATCACAGATCTAGGAGTCAGCAGAGCCACGGTCGATGTGGCAAGTGTGGGAGATTGCACGAGGGGGCGTGCAAGGCAGGGAGTTCTGGCTGCTACAAGTGCGGTCGGATTGGGCATTTGAGCAGGGATTGTACGGCCCCTGCTACTGCCGTTGCAGCATCAGATCTGATTTGCTTTCAGTGCAATCAGAGGGGACATAAAAAGTCCCAGTGTCCGAGTTTAGCCGCAGCAAGGAAGGTGGCTGCACCTGCCCCTGCTACCTTGAGGATTACAGATGGCCGACAGGGCCGAGCCGAGACGCCAGTGGCGAAGAGTTGGGCGTTTCAGATGCCAGCAGAGGAGGCGCGAGCGACTCCTGATGTGGTGACGGGGTCGTTCTCTGTGAACGGCATTTCTGCTATGGTATTATTCGATTCGGGGGCTACCCGATCATTCGTATCGCTTGCGCTTAGCAAGAGATTTAGTAGAGCTCCAGGGGAGCTGGATTGTCCATTAGAGGTTGAGATAGTAGATGATAGGACCGTGAGGGTCGGCAGAGTGCATAGAGGGTGTTCTCTTCAGTTGTTTGATGAGCAGTTTTCAGTGTACCTAGTTCCTATTCCCCTACGAGGGAATAAGGTTATTGTGGGCATGGATTGGCTAAGCCCCAATGGGGCGGTGATTGATTGTGAGCTTCAGCTAGTGAGGGTTCGCACTCCCAGTGGGGGAGAGTTAGTGATTCAGGGCGAGAGGCCACAACGCGGACCGACCTTTTGTTTCGCCGCGAGAGAGAGACGTTATTTTCAGTAGGGTTGTGCGGGTTATGTAGCTTATGTCTTGGATGCCCGGGAGAAGGGCAAGACGGCAGTTGAAGATGTTCTGATAGTGCGAGACTTCCTGGATGTATTTCCCAAGGATTTACCGGGAATACCTCCTGAGAGGCAGGTTGAGTTTAGGATCGACCTGATTCCTGGTGCGGCTCCGATAGCCAAGGCACCATATCGCCTAGCTCCCCCTGAGATGCAGGAGTTGTCTACGCAGCTGCAGGAGCTGTTAGACAAGGGTTTCATTCGGCCGAGCAGTTCGCCTTGGGGAGCACCGATCCTGTTTGTGAGGAAGAAGGATGGGTCGCATCGTATGTGTATAGATTATCAGGAGTTGAATAAGGTAACGGTGAAGAACCGTTACCCACTTCCGAGGATAGATGATTTGTTTGATCAGCTTCAGGGAGCATCTTGGTTCTCCAAGATCGATCTACGCTCCGGTTACCATCAGATGCGGGTTAGAGATGAGGATGTACAGAAGACTGCTTTCAGGACCAGGTATGGTCATTATGAGTTTGTGGTGATGCCATTTGGGCTCACCAATGCTCCGGCCGCGTTCATGGATCTCATGAATCGCGTGTGCAGGCCGATGCTGGATCGGTCAGTGATAGTATTCATAGATGATATCTTGGTGTATTCCAAGACGCAGGAGCAGCACGAGGAGCACCTGCGGGAGGTGCTGGAGGTTTTGAGGAGGGAGAGTCTTTTCGCAAAGTTCTCTAAATGTGAGTTCTGGTTGCGCGAGGTGCAGTTCCTTGGTCATCTCGTCAACCAGAAGGGTATTTTGGTAGATCCGGCCAAGATAGAGGCCGTGATGCAGTGGGAGGTCCCGAAGTCTCCATATGAGATTCGGAGCTTCCTAGGGTTGGCAGGGTATTACCGGAGATTCATTCAGGATTTCTCCAAGATAGCAGTGCCGCTCACCCGACTGACCAAGAAGTCGGTGGTATTTCGTTGGGGGCCTGAGCAGCAGGCAGCGTTCGAGACCCTCTGACAGAGATTGTGCGAGGCTCCGATCCTTACCTTGCCAGAGGGAGTAGAGGACTTCGTAGTCTACTGTGATGCCTCGATCACAGGTATGGGAGCAGTATTGATGCAGCGAGTCCATGTGATAGCTTACGCCTCGAGACAGTTGAAGCCTCACGAGACTAACTATCCTACCCATGATTTAGAGCTGGGGGCGGTTGTGTTTACCCTCAAGATTTGGAGGCATTATCTTTATGGGGTCCGTTGTACTATTTACACGGATCACAAGAGTTTGAGGTACCTTATGGATCAGCCGAGTCTGAACATGAGGCAGAGGAGATGGTTGGATGTGCTAAAGGATTATGATTGTGAGATCCTTTACCGACCAGGGAAGGCCAACGTGGTGGCCGACACCCTAAGCCGCAAAGTGTCGGCAGCCCCTATCAGAAATCTGTGTTTGAGGATGACAGTGATCACTCCATTGTTGGAGCGGATCAAGGAGGCTCAGGTTGAGGGCCTCAAGGAGGAGAGGCAGAAGTGTGAGAGGATAGTGGGCCGAGTAGCCTCATTTGATTATGACAGTCGGGGATTGCTGACGCTTCACGGGAGGGTGTGGGTACCGTACTGGGGTGGAGTACGGCAGGTGTTAATGGACGAGGCTCATAAGTCTCGATTTTCTATCCACCCAGGGGTGACGAAGATGTATCGAGATCTTCGACCCGATTATTGGTGGCCCTGCATGAAGCAGGACGTCGCCTGGTATGTTGAAAGATGCCTGACCTACAGGAAGGTCAAGGCGGAGCACCAGAGGCCTCACGGCAAGATGCAGCCGTTAGACATTCCAGTGTGGAAATGGGAGGACATCACCATGGATTTTGTCACCAAACTTCCCAGGACCGCACGAGGAGTAGATTCGATATGGGTAGTAGTGGATCAGACTCTCGAGGACATGCTCAGGGCATGTGTTTTAGATTTCGGTGGCAGTTGGGATATGTATCTTCCGTTAGCGGAATTTTCGTATAACAACAGTTATCATGCGAGCATTGATCGACCTCCCTTTGAGATGCTTTATGGGAGGAAGTGTAGGACCCCGATTTGTTGGGGCGAGGTCGGTCAGCGAGTCATCGGGAGCACAGAGGTGGTGCTCAAGACGACCGAGTTCATCCAGCAGGTCCGTAGAAGACTGCAGACTGCGCAGAGTCGGCAGAAGAGCTATGCCGACAGGAGGCATTCAGACTTGGAGTTCCGGGTGAGTGATATGGTCCTTCTAAAGGTCTCACCTTGGAAGGGTGTCATCAGGTTCCGGAAGAGGGGCAAGTTGGGTCCCAGGTTTATTGGTCCTTTCAGGGTTTTGGCCCGGGTGGGTCGGGTTGCTTATCGGTTGGATCTTCCTGAGGAGCTTAGTCAGATCCACAACATTTTCCATGTGTCTCAATTGAGGAAGTGCTTGGTGGATGAGTCAGCAGTCGTTCCCCTAGAGGATATTCAGGTTGATAGCAGCCTGAATTATATTGAGATGCGGGTCGCGATTCTGGACCGGAAGACCAAGACCTTGAGGAACAAGGAAATTCAGTTAGTGAAGGTGCAGTGGCAGCACCGGAAGGGGTCTAAGTGGACGTGGGAGGCTGAGGGGGAGATGAGAGAGCACTACCCAGAGATATTTGCAGATTCAGCCGTAGCAGACTTCGAGGACGAAGTCTGAGATAAGTGGGGGAGAATTGGAATGACCCGTCTCCGGTATGTTGATTCCATGGTATTTATTTTGAAGTTTGCAAGAGGGACTCGGCGAGTTCATAGCCTGACTCGCCGAGTAGGGACGGGATTTCGAGCACGTGTTAGTCGGCGACTCGGCGAGTCCATATTCGGGACTCAACGAGTCTGCCTGTCTGGAAGAAACCCTAAATCCCCGGGTTTCTCACTATTTAAGCCACCTTATAGCCCCCAATCTCGCCTCCTTCACCCTCAGAGAGCTGTGAGAAAACCCTAATCCGTTCTTTAGTGATTTAAGTGTTATTGTGTGATATTTTGAAGGCTTGAAGAAGAAGAAGAAGAAAGGAGCAAAGGGAAGAAGTGTAGAGCAAGGATTCAAGGGCAAATCATAATCCATTGAGGTATTCTTCGGATTCCCTCCCCTTTTATGCTTCAAATTTCCATTGGAACTCTTCTAGTAATAGTTTTATGCCTTCTCAAGCCTTATGATCATATGGATGCCTTAGTAGATCGAGATATCCTTAGATCTGTTCATTTAGGAGCTATAGAGCCCGGATCTATTGCCTTTTTGAAGATACTTTGCATGAAAACCCTAGATCTAGCCTATATTATGCTTTTTGAGCTATTTTATCTTCATGGATGCATATGGGCACGTAAAGATAGAATCTTTACGTGCCAATCGAGTTAAGGGAGTCCAGATCTATAAGTTCTATACACTGGATTCAAGCAGAATCGAGTTTTGAGTTGTTGCATGCAAGCGACTCGGCGAGTCGAGTCGAGAGTCCCGGATTTTCCCTTTTCGAGTGATGCCGAGTAGGACCAGTGATTGGTAGAGTGGACTCAGCGAGTTTGAGGTCAGACTCAGTAATGGAGGGACTCGGCGAGTTGTTCATACAACTCGGCGAGTCCAAGGCAATCTTCTTAGCTCGAAGAACAACTCGTCGAGTTGTTCATATGACTCGGCGAGTCGGATGCAGATTGCCTAAGTTTTTGATTCGAAAGGGAACTCGTCGAGTTGATGCCATACTCGACGAGTAGCAGCGAGTAGGGTCGAGAAGTGAGAATAGGGACTCGGCGAGTTGGCGGCCCAACTCGGCGAGTCAGGTCAACTGTGGGTTGACTTTGACCAGGAGAGTTGACTTTGACCAAGGGTAAAAGAGTCATTTTACCCCAGTGCAGTGATTAGCATTGATTGAGTGTGTTTATGGACTTGTAGCCGGGGAGATACCGGAGCAGCAGCAGATAGCTTTCAGAGCCATACACACAGCAGCCAGTTCACGAGGTGAGTTTCCTTCCAGTAGGAACGGGTCTACGGCCACAATGTCGGCCCATTTAGTTAGTAGCAGTTCCAGACTTCAGTCCGAAGCAGTAGTTCAGTATGCTTGATGTCTCCGTGATTCAAGCACGTTGTGTGTTATATGTTCCGGACTATGGTCCGATGCAGAATGCAATATGTGTGTTTATGTTAGTTGCTATGTGTTATGCCATGCTGTGATGAGTAGTTCCGGACTTCGTTCCGATGTAGTTAGCTCCGGACTTAGGTCCGATGTAGTCAGTTCCGGACTTCGGTCTGATGTAGTTAGTTCCGGACTTAGGTCCGATGCAGTCAGTTCCGGACTTCGGTCCGATGCTGTTAGTTCCGGACTTCGGTCCGATGCAGTCAGTTCCGGACTTTGGTCCGATGCAGCTAGTTCCGGACTTGGGTCCGATGCAGTGGGCAAGGCCCAGTATGTGTTTTATATGTATTGTATGGTATGTGGTAGTTTGGGGGAGCTCACTAAGCTTCGTGCTTACAGTTTCAGTTTTGGTTTCAGGTACTTCCGCAAGCAAAGGGAAGAGCTCGGGATGATGGCATCGCACACACCACAGCTTTAGTTTTCATCCTGGGAGTTGATTCAGTTTCTTGATTTTGATATGTTATAGTTATGATACAGTTTTCCTCACAGTATTTTTACTATGGTTGAGATACATAGTGTGTGGTTTTATGATATGATACTCAGATTTATGGTTTTTGGTTATATTGAAAAATGAAATTTTTGGGTCGTATTTTTGGGTCGTTACAGTGTTGTTGAAAGGAGAAATCGTTCTCTTTGTGAAACAGCAAGAACGATGCTCACATATGCAAGTCTTCCTCAATATCTTTGGGCTGAAGCAGTCTCTACTTCATGTTTTACACAGAATAGATCGTTTATTCATCGAAGATTAAATATTACTCTTTATGAAATTATCAATAACCGAAAACCTAATGTCAAATTCTTTCATATTTTTGGTTGCAGGTGTTTTATCATGAATCTCAAGGATAATCTTTCAAAATTACAGTCCAAAGTTGACGAAGGAATTTTCTTGGGTTAGTCTCATAATTCGGTTGCATATCAAGTATTGAATAGGCGAACTTGGAAAATTGAAGAAACATTCAATCTAACTTTCGATGATTATTATATCAAACAAGTTGAAAAGTGTTTTGAACAAAAACCAATTATTAATGAATCAAAAGATGAATTTGATAGTATTAGTTCGTTTGATTTTGATTATGATTTAATTTTTGGTGTTCCGGATAGGGCTGCTGATACTGAAGTTAATGCTGAGGATAATCAACTTCCTGAATCATCAAAGCATTCTGACTTTTTGACACTTACTCAGGATGTTGTTGATTTAAACTCGACATCTCATTCTCTTGGAATTAGCTAAAGTATGCCAAATGATCAAGTGGAGGGGGAGCACTTGCATTCAAATTCTCATGTTGAGGGGGAGCATTCTTTCGAGGGGGAGAATAGGAGAATGAATGATAATGTTAAGGGGGAGCAACCTGAAAATGAAATTTTCGAAGGGGAGCTTAATATGTCGAATAATAATCAAAATGAAACTTTGCATGATGTAAATGATAATATTTTTGTTACAGGTTCGGAGAATAATGAAATGTTCGAAGATGCGCCATTGGATTTCGATGCAACATATCCACCATTGGAAAAATGGACAAGAAATCATCCATAGGAACATGTTCCTGGTGATCCTCAAGATGGAGTTCTTACAAGAGCTTAACTTCGTGCAAAAAATGAGGTACTTAATACACATCAATAATTTTGCATGTTCAATGTCTTTATTTCGAAGATTGAACCAAAAACAGTCAAGATTGTTGTGGAAGATCCTGATTGGATTGTTTATATGTAATCTGATTTGGCTGGATTTGAAAGAAATAAAGTTTTGCGTTTAGTTCCAAAACTAGATGATGTTTCTTTGATTGGATTAAAATGGATTTTCAAAAATATAACTAATAAAGAAGGCAATATTATTCGAAATAAGGCTAGGCTTGTAGTGAAAGATTATTCGCAACAAGAAGGTATCGACTATGAGGAAACCTTTTCCCCTGTCGCAAGACTCGAGGCTGTTCAAATCTTTTTAGCCTATGCAACACATAAGGATTTTGATGTTTATCTAATAGATGTGAAGTGTATGTTTCTTAATGGATTTCTCGAAGAAACGGTTTATGTTGAGAAACCACCAGGTTTTATCAATTCTCAATATCATGATCATTGTTATGTATTAGATAAAGTTGTTTATGGGTTAAAACAAGCACCAAGAGCCTGGTATGCGACACTTACCAATTTCTTAAAACAATTGAAATTTAAACAAGGATCCTTTGATCCCACTTTATTTCGAAAGAAAGTTGGGAATCATCTTATGCTTGTTCAAATTTATGTCGATGATATTATTCTTGGCTCTACTAACCCTGCTTTGTCTAGTGAATTCGAAAATCTGATGAAAAGTCAATTTGAGATGAGCATGATGGGAAAAATAAACAACTTTCTAGGATTGAATATTCGTCAGAGAAGAGAAGGAATTTTTATCAATCAAGAAAATTACACAAAGAATCTACTTGAAAATTTTTGGATGACGAACAACATAAAGTTACGAATGTCAATGGCAGTTGGAACAAGGCTCAATCCTTCGTTAGATAAACCTGCTGTTGATCTTACTTTGTATAGAAGCATGATAGGTTCGGTACTTTACCTTACAGGAAGTCGACCTGATATTATGTTTTCTGTATGTAATTGTGCCATATATCAATCGAATTCCAGAGAACCACACTTAACAACAGTGAAGAATATTTTTCGATATCTTAAAGGAACAATTTCATTAGGATTGTGGTATCCTTCGAAAAATGGCTTTTTCATACAAGCATTTTCTGATGCTGATTTGGGTGGTTGTAGTCCTGATCACAAAAGTACAAGTGGCGGATGTCAACTCTTAGATAGGAAGCTTGTAAGCTGGCAATCGAAGAAACAAACATGTGTTTCGATTTCCACAACAAATGCAGAATATGTTGCCGTTGCAGCTTGCACTTCACAAATAATTTGGATTCAAAGCCTATTACATGATTATGCTATAAACATGAAAAATATTCCATTGTATTGTGATTCAAAAAGGGCTATACACATTTTTCACAATCCAGTGCAACATTCAAAAACAAAGCATATTGCACTTCGTTATCATTTCATTAAAAATCATGTGGAAGATGGAAATATTGAAGTTCACTTTGTAAAAACAACTGATCGGCTTGCTGATATTTTTACAAAGCATTGAATGAAAAGTCGTTTGTAAGAATACTAAATGGACTAGGATTGATAGACGCTAATTTTGTTCCTAGATATATTTTGAAAGAATGACAAGGGAAAATGTTGTAAAGGTGTCGATTCAGAGGTGATAAGTGTTCATTCAGATGAGACAGTTCATCGTTCAGAGGTTACTATTCACGTTCAACGCTTCAACACGCTTCGATTTCGACATCATGTACAATCCGCTTAATCACAAATTTTCGTTAGTTTGGTATTAAATTTTTTTTCGTTACTTTTATGTCGAAAAATCAAAAACAACAAAAATATTTGTGTTTTATCTTTTGTTACTTTTATGTCAAAAAATCAAAAACACCAACAAAATTTCTGTTTATTTTGAAATATTCAAAAATATCAAAAAGATTTTCTTATTTTTTGTTATTTTCATTTTATAAAACAAAATTTCAAAAATATTTTCCTTTTCTTGTATGTTTTTACATTTGTTGTGTAGATGTAGCAAAGATTTTAATTGACATCACATCGAATGAAGAGTTTTCTTGGTACATGCTTGCTGCTTTTAGGGAAGGTATATTTTCGAAAACTATGTACTAGTTAAGATGTCCCTAGAAGCATGCTGTAGCATGTTGACCCAAGCCTCGATAATGCTATGAGCTTCAAAGCTTTAATGGTTTTCTCATTCTGAGAATTCTTTTCCAATTAGGCTATCTTATCATTCATTCATGAGCTACCTTACTCTTCTCATATTAGTTAAGAGTTTATTGCTTAGTCCAATCATAGCAGAGGTACATTCGTTTCTTTTACCCAATCTTTTTCATCCCAAAATTCTTACACATTCACACACAAACACATATGTCCAAGAGATCTCTGCTAAAAACCAATCAGGATCTAGATATATCAAAACTCTTTGTTTATGATCTAACATCATGAGAACATGATGAAAGTGAAACCCTAAGTGTCGAACCAAATTAAGGAATTGATGGGGAACTTTGTTCCAGAATTAACGAAACCTTTGTTTCAGTACCTGCTTTCGATACTCAAAATCATTTTCTTTCCTTTGTAGTAATCTTGATCAAATGTTCGAAACCCACGTCATTTGTTAACCAATAAGATTTAGGTCTAATTATGGTTTCAATAATTTGATTTCATTCTGAGTATCATTCTCAACCTTCGTTACTTGATAAATTTTTCAAAGCTTACTTATCACTGACTACACTGGTCAAACAGGAAGTTTCATTTACAACTTGTCACTCTTACGTTTAGTTGTGCATTGTAACAAAAGTTTTAAGCCACCTTCGAAACCATGCTAAAAAAAGCCCTTCGATACTTCTCAACAAGTATTCGATTGTTATTCACGGGAAACCACACAAGCTGTTGATCTTCTCTCTTGATGATTAGCGAAGCAATCTTTTCCTGGGATTTATCTGTATTTATTTCGAAATTATACTTTCGACATCACAAATCTAAATTTTTCTTATTTTGCTTCTTATCCTTTTCATCAGCGCACTGCACTCACGAAATCCTTGAGGTTCTGAGTATTACCAACTCAGGTTGATGATTTCGAAAGTCTGGCACATAACATCATTTTCAAACCCAAAAGCGAAAGAGCCCAACCTTCATTATGAAGGTTTTGGTCCTTATCTACTAGGTACCCACGAAGAGACTTTTGATGTGACGGTTTGATAACTGTGCGCGTTTCGAGGAAACTGTACTAATCACTTTATCTTACATGGCGTCTTTAACGGCTAATAGTGCAATTTTCAAGGGCCATGTGTCATGTTCGTTGATGGTAACCATTCGAGATTCAAATTAGGGATACATATAAAAAGGGCAACTAGGTATTCATTCCAACTTTACGCTTTCCAAACATACTCAAAGACGATTTGTGCCCTCTTTTTCCTCTATTCTTCAAAGCTTTCAGGAAAACCCTAGGAATGGCTGCTCCTCAATCTAATACCATTGAAGACGTATCTTCTCAACCCATTATGAAGATTCAAAGTACGAATTATCAAGTTGATGGTGATGTTTCTATTTATCCAGAGGAACTCAAGATGTTAATTGTTGCTCTGAAACACTCGGTTTTATCTATTGTGATGTTTAGTTCGTTTGAAGTTCCGATGTCTTGGCTCTCAATTGTTGGTTCCACTGCCACATACAACAAGACATTCGATATAGTTACATTCAATCTGGTGAATGACAAAAAGTTTCGACTGTCCAAGAAGCTTTTTGCTAAGATTCTAGAAATCCTTAATTCTCCAGTTTTCTATAAGGTCACTAATGAACATGTGATTCGCATGTTCAATGAGATGGGTTATCCACCTACTCTTACCAAGATTAGCGAGTTCAAGAAATCAAGCCTTTCTTGTATCTGGAATTTTCTCTTTGGTATTTATCTCGATGTCTGACTGGTCGAGGAGCTGGTTTGGGTAAAGGAAAATTGGAGGTATATGCTATGGTAGTTGTCATATATTATGATCTATCAGTGGATTATGCAACTCAGATGTGGAAGGATTTCTTAAAGAGCATTGAGAATACCAATGTTGTGTATGGGGTTTCTTGTGCTAGGTATTGGAGTTTAATTCTTCATTATGCATATGAGAAAGAAGGTATTCAGGTGTCTACTAATGAACCAAAGGCTGAGTTTGTAAAGTATCACTACCCAAAGGCTATTGAAGATAATGTGGATGAGTTTCCATTAGTTGCTCGAATTCCGGATGCAATGCTCAAAAAGGTTGATCCGTCGAATCCTGTGTTAATGGCATATTTACAGACAATTAGTCGTACTGACAAAACTGGAGTTTTACTACCACGGTCTGATGAAGGTTCTTCAAAGAAATCATGAAAGCCAAAGAATGTTTTTGAAACTAGTCCTTTGAAACCTATTCAAGAGGAGAAAGTGACTAAGTCACCATAGAAAAAGTCTAGAGAAGGAGTTAAAGTTTCTAAGAAATCTAAAAAGCCAATTTAGATTGAAACAGTTGAGCCTTCAAAAGAGATAGTTCCTTCGAAATCTGGTGTGTTCAAGCGCCTTAAAAAGATAGCTCATCGGTCAAGAAATTCTCCTGAAAAGTCATCCAGCTTTTCACCTTCAATGGTTCGAAAGTTGTAACGCCCGTAGATCCAGGCTAGTTAACTTAGAGACGATAAGCATCAAAAATGACTTTTTTATGGAAGATTATTTAGAATTATTAATCTTAACCAAGTTGTATTATATGTCACAAGGTTTCCGTGCATATAAAGAACGCCAAAATCCGAGTTATAACGAAGAAGTTATGACCTGTCGAAGTTTCGCGACAGAACCGACACGACCTAGCGTGACCCAGCGCGACGTAAATAGTGAATTTTAGGTAGATAGATATCTATCCTTAGTTATCTAAACGATAGTCTAAGATTTCTTCGATAGTAGTCCAACGATAAAAAGACAGACGAAAACGGAGTTCAGATGAAGGAGTTATGAATTTCGAACGGAGTTTTCCTGTCCCGGCCTCCTAAAGATAATATATAAGTAATATACTTATAATATATTAAAAATAAAGTCAAAATTATCCAATGGAGTCTCAACGAGAGTTGTAGATCATAATCTCACCTTCGTGTCGATATAAAGAACGTCGAAAACGGAGTTCGTATGCGAAAGTTATGAATTTCTGAAGTTCGGGGCGCGAAACCCCAAAACTGTCAGAGACCACGACGTGGCAAGCAGTGCCACGACGTGGCAAGTCTCCTGATAGCTCCAGGAGTCCCCCAGATGCAACTTGGGATGACGCATGCAGTGACGATCAAGCCCACGACGTGGCAAAAGGATCCCACGACGTGGCAAGGGCCAAATTTGCCCTACAAATAGATTTGAAGGGCCAGCCGACTATGGTTGCTCCATCCCTTCTCTCCCACTCCCCATACACCATCTAAGCCCTATTTTAACCCCCCGAAGCCCCGATATCAACCCCGAGACCCGAAGCAAGTCCTGAAGCACCAAAGATCCCGAGAAGAAAAGAGTTTCTGAGCTGAAGCTCTGCCCGCGAGAAACCCGGTGTGTGAAGTGATCCCGGTTTCACCGAAGAATACTACTTCTACAAGTCATAGTGCTTTCCAATCATCTTCTAATCAAGTGAGTGTATAGTCACTTTCATCTTACACACAGATATGAAGTATTTTATAAAATACGTGGTATGTGTATAATATAAAGTTGTTTATATGTGTGAGTGTATAGTCACTTTCATCTTACACATTGATATGAAGTATTTTATAAAATACGTGCTATGTGTTTATATATTGTTGTTTATATGTGTCAGTGTGTGGTTACTTTCTTCTAACACATAAATATAAAGTATTAGCTATGAAATACGTTCTATGTGTTATATATTATTTGTCTATTTGAAATGGGCATGGAATTGATGTTTTATACAAGTGTTAAATGATTTAAATTGTGTAAGTATTTATATCTACGAAAATGTTGGGTAGAATATGGGTAGATGGGATAGTTGGTGACTATGGAGTTAGCGCCTATTGTATAAACCTTGGTGACTATGGAGTTAGCGCCTATTGTTAGATAAACCTTGGTGACTATGGAGTTAGCGCCTATTGTTAGATAAACCTTGGTGACTATAGAGTTAGCGCCTATTGTTAGATAAACCTTGGTGACTATAGAGTTAGCGCCTACTGTTAGATAAACCTTGGTGACTATGGAGTTAGCGCCTATCGTATAAATCTTGGTGACTATGGAGTTAGCACCTGTCGTATAAATCTTGGTGACTATGGAGTTAGCGCCTATCGTATAAATCTTGGTGACTATGGAGTTAGCGCCTATTGTATAAACCTTGGTGACTATGGAGTTAGCGCCTATTGAGTAAACCTTGGTGACGATGTGACTTCGTGCTTGTTAAGTGAACCTTGGTGACTATGGAGTTAGCGTCGCTTAAGTAAACCTCGGCGACTATGGAGTTAGCGTCTGATAAGTATGGATTTAGTACCTGGTAGATAAACTCTGGCAGCAATGGACTTCGTGCCAATTCCTTAGGTCAATCCTTAGGAATGAATGAATAAAGGATAGTTGATTCTTAGGGTAAAACCTTAAGAGTAAAGAAGATAATGGGGATGGGTAATTGGGTTGTTTGTTTAATGATTGAATATAATAATTGTATTATTGTGGGTTGAAAACCCTATATGCTCACCAGGCTCCTAAGCCTAACCCACTCAGTTTTCTTTGCATTACAGGTAATGACACAAGAGTATAAGTTGGTGGACTTGACGAGATATTTTGGATTATAGATCAGTAGTTATAAATAACTGTTGTAAGGTCTATTTTATATTGTTTATGCTTTTGGTCTGTATCGGAACATGACATCCCGAGGTTTTATTATTTAATGAAAATACGTTCTCTTTGAGAAACATTTTGATAAATTTTATCATATTTTGTTTTGGGAACAAATTCCGCAACTCTTTTAAATCAAAAGAATTTACTCTGATTTTATAAAACAAAGCAAAAACAAACCGGTCTTTTCTGGCCGAGAAATTGGGGATGTCACAAAAGCCTCATGTAACTCGGAAAGGTCTTATCATTCGTGAAGTACCTGTACCTATTTCTCCATCCTCTAACAAGCGAAGAGTTGAGGATGTTGCTAAACATATTTCAAAGAAATGAAAGAAGTGAAAGTTGATTATTCAGGAAGACTCCATGGAAGACGAAGAAGTTCCTGAAACACCAATGGATAAAGTTTCATCTGAGAAGAAATCTCCTGTCAAATCGAATTTCGAGAATATAGGAATTTCAAGTAGCTCTGTGAAAACTTCAATAGTGGACGCATCTACTCTTCTTGGTGACTCGACCAAAATATCAACTCTTGAGCACACTTTGGTCATACCACTCGAGGTTCCGTTAACCAATTCATCTAATGAGGAGGTTCGAACCTTATGCATCCCTGCACACGTATCTGATATAGATGCAAATGTCAACATGGGTGAAGGAGTCTCGAACAAAGAAAACCCAGTTTCTACTACTCAAGGTATTTTCGAAACCTCTACTATAACTACCACTACTTCTCTACCACCATTTTTCACAACTATTTCTACAACCACTCATTCACCAACTTTTGATCAAGTCATGAATCAACCTATCATTTCTCTCTTTCCGTCTTAATCCACTTAACCACCCATAATGATAAATGATGATGACACTGATGATGGAGGGTTTGGAGGATCATTTGCTGACCTAGAATTTGATCTTGAAGAAGAAGAAATCCTAGATCATATGCTTAAGTGGGGGAAACAATTCAAGATTCTCAACAGAAAGCTCAATTCCTTATTGCAGTCACAAGCAGATGCAGGAGCCAAACACTTTGTATCTAGCATTGAAGTCGATGTCATGCTCAAAGCTCAGGAGCTTCGACTTCAACACATGCTGGATTTAATGGATAAAAGCAATGATCTCCGAGTCAAAGCTCAATCTGAGACTTTCAATAGTGAAATCAAGGAGCTGAGACTAGTTGCAAAGGAACGACATGTTCTCTTTGTTAAGGATGTCAAGACTGTAAGAGAAGATGTGAATCGAAAACTTGAGGAATTGAAGCTAGATATGGCAAAAGAGATTAATGAGTTGAGTACCAATTACTCTTCTCTACTTTCAAAAGTCGATATTTTTGCAGGGGTTGTAACAAAAGTGGTGGAGTGTTATCAATCTCTTATTCCCAAGATGGAAGACAAAGCAACTAGTGATATTTAAATTTTTGGGAAGCTTGATGCCATTCTTAGTGAATTAAAAGAGATGGTTTTAAAGTCTGGGTCTTCATCTCTCTTAACTCCTGAGTTTTTAACTCAAAAGTTTCGTTTATTTGAAACTACCATTCAAAAGGAGTTGGCCCCGCTATCTCAGCTGATTAATCTCTTACCAACAAATGCCCCGTCTATTGTCACAGGGGTGCAAGGGGGAGAAAGGAGGAATGTTGGTAAAGGAGAAGTTGCTTATGGTAAAACTAATGAAGAAGCAAAGGTTGTTGGTAAAGTTTTTACAACTCATATTCCAACACCAAAACCAATAATTTCGAAGGTTGATCTGGTGATAGAAACTAGAACACCTACAAGGCCGCTTGTTCCGATTGTTAAAGGCATTGTAATTGGGTCTACTGATGAAGGTAGTTCTTCAAAACCCAAGCAAACTGAAACAGATAAAGGAAGAGGAAAAGAGATTGTTGTAGAGAAATAGAAGGAAGAAAGAAAAGCTGAAATTGATGCAGAAATAGAAAAACAGCGCCAAATTTAAAGTATCTTGAGGCTTCGACAAAATGATCCTCCTACTTTGAACAAAGGTGATCCAAAGAAGCTACACAGTTATGAGAATATCGAAGCAAGAGTAGATTACAGTGAAATGTATGAGTTCGAAAAGAAGCCAAGAAAGAGTTATTCCATCGAGAATCCTGACATGAATCAACTCGATTTTCCAGTCAATGAGATGATGTTTCTCACAGCTCAATATAAAATTGTTGATCAATTTAAGAATAAAGATGATTTTATTCATATGAAGCTGAGATTCCAGACTGGGTTTGGAAAGGAACAGGAAGAGGTTTGGTCACTCGTGAAAATTGTTCGAGTGTTGAGTATAAATAAGGATGTGCTATTCAAGAATATGTTGCAAAATTTTCGATACCATGTTGTGAGGGAAAATAATGTTGCCTTTGACTTCTCAATTGCTAATTTTCCTTTAATGAATTCGAATGACCTTATTCAAGTTGCGAACATTATCAAAGACATGGATGCTTCGAAACTTCAAGGAACCAGTAAAGATGTGTTACATCTGGGGTTGGGTCATATCAAGCTTTTGATAGACAATTACTATGATTTTCTAGCATTGACAGATGTTGAATTGGCATTTTCAATGGGAAAAGAAATTATTGTTCCTCTGTCAGTTTGAAGAGTCAAGCTGATTTAAAGAAGTATGTTGATTGGGAGATATATGAAGCCATTGGGATCGTTTTCATTAGAAAAAGCAAGAAGGGAAAATCAACGAAGTTTGTATTCCAATCATTTGATGTTGAAAGATACACAACTGCCCAATATACAAACTTGATTGTGCATATGAATAGTTGTAAGAAGAATAATGATGGGGATAAAGCAGAACTGAAGAAAGTAATGAATTGGTATGCGGAGATAAGAAGAACATTGCATTTGGCTGCTCAAGTTTTGATAACCTGATTTCGACACTGTTTACAAAAGGGGAGATTGTAAGAGTCGAAGTATGTTGTAAGGCGTCGAAGGTTATTTTGTATTTGTTAAGATATGTAATGTTATTACAAAGGCATAGTTATTTTGAAGCTGTAATGTTTTAGCCCTTTGTATTTTTTGTGTGCTTTCTATTTTTCCTATAAATAGGGAAGGATACATAAGATAGATAGAACTTTTGTAACTCTTCTGTATGAAACTCTTTGTATCGTGAAAGCATAATAGAGTTGAAACCAGATTATATTTACCCTGTGTGTTCTTAATTCATTTCATTTCTGATCTCATTTCATTACCCGATTAAATAGCTTCTATAGTTTTTACAGTTTAAGTATCATTCATATATAATTATAACACGTAATAAAGTTTTCTTACCTTGTTATATTTATATATGAATAAAATATGTATTAGTTGTCGTCCTAAGTTATATTCATACATGAATAAAATATTTATTAGATTTTTGTTATAGTTCATTTGTTATTTGAATATGTATAAGTAGTATGTAAATAAAAAAAATGAAGTGTTTTAAAATTTTGAACTACTTATTCATATATGACTAACAGATGAATTGTAACAAAATTATGATAAATGTGTTTTTTTCATATATGAATATAGCTCGTGAGGAAGACTAATACATGTATTATTCACATGTGAATATAACATGTGACCAGAGTTAATGTAAACTCTAAAGAGTTTATTATATATTATATTCATATATGAATGATGTTTAAACTGTAAAAAAATTTAATCATACTTTTTATTCATAAGTGAATAACGAATGTACTGTAGTCAAAATCTGATGCATATTTATTCACTTATCAATAACGAGAACCATAAAAAAAATAATTTTTTTTATTTTATTTTAAAACTAAATCAATATGGATGTCTATTTATAGAGAATAAAAAATTATGAATTTTAATATATTTAAAATTATTTTTCGATAAAAATAGCTCATTAAAAATTAAAAAAACAAAAAAAAACTATGTTTTTTATATATATTAAGGTAATGATTAGCATAGTTTAAGGAAACAAGTTTAGTTGGAAAACACATGTGTATTCATTTCCCATTTCTGCTAGTATGTAGAAGGCTTTTGCGGCAAAAAATAAATGATTGGCTGAGAATGATTCTCTCATTCTCAACACTTTTAATTTTCTCAATTGAACTTGACATTGGTTGCGAAGCTGTCGTATATACCTGAAGGACCACAAGGATGGTAAAGTCAAAATGTTTGACTCTGTTTCAGGTAAGTCCATTATCTAACTCTTTTAATTTCTTGTTTGTAGATTCTTAATACATAATGCGACAAGATTGCATTTTGATGTGTTTGTAGGATCGAAGAAAAGAAAGGAAGCTTAAAGGAAGAGTAAGCTAAGTCTGGTCGCAAAGAGATGGATTTCGATCGCATGGTTTGATGATCATATTTGTGAGCTGCTACTAGGAGTTATGATAGGTTGCTTAGGAATATGTAGTAACAAAGTTTTCATTTGTAATTGCATTGTAAGGACAAGTTTTCCGCGTTTTATAAATAAAGAAAAATTTTAAGTTTTGTTTTATTTTATATATCCTTGCAATGTAATTTGCAAATATTGATGTTTGTATATTTCTATTGTTAGCTATATATGGAAAATGGATTTGATTATTTCGTTTGTGGTAGTGTCAAAATTTACCAAATAAGGAAAGATTCTAATCACCAAGTTTCAATTGGACAGAAACTTGGAATCATGCAACTTGTATTGTATGATGAATGAGAACATTCATATTTGGGAAATTAAGACTAATTCCTTATTCACATATAGATGTGAGTCAAGTGAAGGAAAAGGAATCTAGTACACATCATTGTGCACTGGTCAGGTCCACCAAAAAGAACAACAATACTATTCGTTATGATTTACTAAAAGTTTGGTAAATATGGTTATGCTTACAAGATTAAGTGTGATTCTGAATCATTGAAAAAGTTTCAATGTATAGTAGAACGAATAAGAAGAATCAATTAGGCAGAAAGATAAAAGTTTCTCCAAACTGAAAAGCAGGGAGAGTACTTTACCATCATGTTTTATGATCATCTCAATGATTATGAAAACCATATCACAATTGATCATCTAAGGACACCTTAGTGCACTTGTATGGCTAAGAAGAGGAATCCAAAATTGTTGAAATTGTTAAATCGATTAAGGTGAGTCATACTTCGTTCCAAGATTAAATCTTAGAGTCATACTCCAAGATTGTGCAATGAGTGACATATCTTAAGTAGGTTTATAACACGTTTAAAATTGGTAAGTTGTGATGTCTTGGATAAGACAGAGACCAACTAAGACCAATTGTGTGAAGTATTTTTCTTGATAAGAACCAGCACTAACTCTTGAATATTTGTTTGTCAAGTAATGTTTATTGACAAAGAGAATCTTATATCTCAAGAGGTCAATGGGAGTCCTAAAGATCATGAAAATTTTCAAGAACTAATCAAGAATAAACCTATTATTAATCACTAGCATACGACTTAAGGTTTCTAACCTATCGTGTTGACATATTCTTGTTTTTGTGCCATTCCAGTTAAGTTGACTACGTATGTGAGTTCTATGAGTTCTTAATTGTTTGCATAACAACCTGCAAGCAATTGTAGGCCCTTGTGGTGCCAGGTGGCAAGAAACTAAGATTGAACAAGTTCAATCCATATGAGTTTGGATTTGTCACTAACCTTGTCTTGTGATTATGGTTATGACAAATTCACATGGATAGGAACACATATACCATTAATCTAAGTGACAAAGGTTTCTCTCCAATTCATGAAAATGATTGTGAGGAAACGTTTTCACTAAGTAGATTTTAAGGAGATAGCAATTATGATATTTGCATTCTTAAATTCGATTATGATTACGGCATCCCTCTTTATAGTTCGAATTATAAGAAATGGCAAAAGGTTTAAACATTTGACACTTACTGTTGTAAGTTCTAAAATTGTTTAGACACACATGTGGGCCATCTAAGGAAAGGTGTATAAGTTTGAGAAGCCTAGATAAAGTCTTATCGAAGCATCTTGTATCAAAAATCGGAACTCTGGTATGAAAGTCAATAAGTATTGATTTCTAGAAGTCCGACTGATTTCTGGGTACATGTCTAAGCTAATGGGAGCATAAGTGTTATGCTAATAAGAATGTATTATGCTAGTGGGATCACAATTATTACAATAAGTGCTGCAAGTTAGCAATGTTAATTATAGAAAACAAAAGTTTTGATTTGAAAAGTTGTAGAGATTGAAAAGTTGTTTTGCTATAATTAAGGGAGAGGAACTCATACTTCATTTCAAATCTAAAAGCTTAGATTGAGATTTTAATCAAATTTAGTCAAGGTTATATATATATATATATATATATATATATATATATATATATATATATATATATATATATATATATGAGTACCATGTTGTAATGCTTCAACATTGGAAATTCTATGTATGGAAATATTATAGCAAAAGAATGGTCAAGTATCATGTCTTTATGTAAGACATGATGAATCATCTCCCCTATGCTTCGGGTATAGGATCGATTACATATGCTATAATATTCATGTGTTATGAATTTTCCGAATGCCGAGGGTATTAAGAGGGAAATAATACCAGAACCAAATATGACTAAAGTAGTTAAACAACTATCAAGGACAATCTAAGGGTCACTAAGGATTGATCGCTTGAAGCTGGAAGTATAGTAATGAATGGACCATATTGACATTATTATGAATAGACAAGATTCTATTAATAATGATTTGTCAAATGAATAATATGGAAATATTTCCATAATGAGAGTTGGATATTAGGAATCTATGTGGAAGTTAGAAACTTTTATGCAAGAAGAATGTTCAAAGGAATGTACTTTGAAATCGAGACTCCGCTTTCATGAATTTTTTTTTGTAACACTCTCCAAAGGAATACTTTGTAATATCATTGGCAAAGTCTCCGTGACTTTAGTACCAATGACACTACAAAAGGTTATACTGCATGATAGTTTAGAATCTAACACATTCTAGCAGTGACAAGAATTTGGTATTCTTACACTTGCAATAAGGATTTGGAATTGTGAAATGAGCATCATTGAAATGTTTTCAATTGATCTATTTCACATAGTAAGGACCATAGATAAACATAGTGTGCATGCTTGGAGCATGGCATAACTATTGTTTTAATTCAAGTATTAAGTTGATAAATCGAAACATTATACAATGAATAATGTGTAATCAATATGGTGATTAGATAAAAGGTGTTTTATTTATATTCAAAAGTTTTGAGACCATATTGGATTCGATTATTCTTGTGTTTCACTTTTAATGTTTTGGCTTCCCGAATAACTACATTATTCAAACTATCCACAGTTGATCATACTTTAGAAGTAGGTATTGTAGCTAGACTGTCATGAAGGGGTCTGTAGATTGTCTAAAGGTGTTTAGACATAACACAAGTTTGCTGCAGTATTCATGAGTACTCCTGTAATAAGATTTGAGTATTAGACTAAACCCACGCTCATTTGAATCACTTCATGGATTTTATCACGAGTGATCATGAGACGATAATATCTTATATTATTGAAACCAAGACATGTGAGTTGTAGTTTACAAGTCGGTTTCACATTGACATATGTAAACGCACCAGTAACTTGGTGTTATAAAATGTATTGTTGTGTGTGATTTGATCAGTAACTAGAGAAAGCATTTGAGTCGAAGTTTATCCATTCCCTTTACCCAATGTGGGATAAAAGCAATATCTGTGGTCCCATCGATGAGTTAGTGATGACAACCCTAAGCACTTGGCAATCTTGGACTGATCTGGTTTGTTCAATTAGTCGGTCGTCATAAATCAGAAATCAGGAAAAAAACATGAACAGAGAGAATGATTATAATCCATGTCTCATTTCATACGATATCTAGAATTGATGAATATACGATCCCTTATCAAATGGACGCCTTACTAAATAAGATTAGAGTTCGACAACGATCTTTTGAGAGCTACGATTGCCAATTAGATTTTGAAGTCATACTTGAAATTATAGTTATTAGACTTATCCAAGTGGGAGACTGTTGGATTATGTGTCTAAGCCCATAAATATAATTGGTATGTACTTGACCCGATACAGTATGGTCCAATTAGGTTGTAACACTCTGGAACAATTTGATACGATGGATATTTGAGAAAGAGGTTATTTGTGATTTATTAATATATTATAAGTATAATATATTAATTGAGAAATCATATTATTTAATTAGTATTGATAAATAATTAATTTGGAGTTAATTTAGTGGTCAAAAGAGACTAATTAAATTTGTAGGGACTAATTAGGTAAATCAGTAATATTTATAGTTTGGGGCTAATGATCCATGGTGATTAGAAATGGACTAAATCTATATGAGGATCCATGAAGAGTTAGTCCATAAGGCTAATAAGTTATTGGATTAAAATCCCAAGTGAATTAAGGCTTACAAGTTTAAACCTTAAGGATTCCAGACTATAAATACGATCCCTAGGTTACTAAAATTGGCCCCTATGAGTCTAAGAGAACTATAACCGATTTTATGTCTCCTTACTTCTCCCTCAAAGTCCTCCTCTTGTTCTTGGTTTGTTATAAGACATTTGAGGCATCACACTTGAGGTGCTAGGCTCTTGAAAGACCAATTCCTACAAGCTACAAGAAAGAGGTAATCTTCTAACTTACTTTTATGATTCACATGCCAAATTGTATGCTAGATGTAGGTTTCAATCTTTGGAAATTTTGTTGCATGTATAACTAGAGAAAACTTAGATCCAAAGCTATTAGGTTTGTATATGCACCCTAGGAGTGTTATAGTACACAAAACCAGTAGATGAAACCCTAGCTGAATTTGGAGCTTCATAGCCTCTCTCTCTCATTTTCCTCCGATTGTTGGTGGTGTTTTGTGAACCATTTGAGGCATCACACTTGAGGTGCTAAGATCTTGAAAGGCCAAGTTATACAAGCTACATAAAAGAGTTATTCACTTAACTATTTTTTATGTTGTATATTAATAAATCACAAATAACCTCTTGGATAATATGAATTTGCATGTATAATTAGAGAAAACTTAGATCCATGGCACTAGGGTTGCATATGCACAATAGGAGTGTTATAGTACTCAAAACTCATCAGCATACACTAAGCAACTACAATAATGATGTCAATTTCATACAAAAAGTAACCCTAGGCTATTTGGCATCATACATCAGGCAATTCTATTATGAAATTCCTAGAGATCCCTAGCCTATCACTAGCATGCAGTTCTATCATAATTATGATAAGCAAATAATGGTGTGAGTAACTTAGGGTATACTTTCTGCTCTGGCTGATCGTACTGTGTCCTTCTCTAGTTACCTTTGAAAACAATTTTTGACAACTATTTTGAAATTTAATTTGAAAATTATTTTGAAAACTTTACAGATCCTTAATTTGAGTCTGGATTCACATGAATGATCATCAGTCAATCCTATCCTATCCTAACCACTCGCTCCAGACCCGGTACCATATCCTCTCATAAACATCATACTGAAAATAAACGAGAAAATATAAGAAATGCCACAATACACATAGTTACAATCACAACACGAGACTAAACCCTTGGGGTTTGTGACTTCCCTGGTACACATATGTGTCATGTGCTTTCAGTAGTACAGGCCCATACTACCTTCCATACCTACCCGTATTGGACTCAAGGATCATCACAACCGCTCAACATAAATATAACAGCTAGGATGCACATACATCCTATCCTCATTCTCTCGAGAGTGGCTAAACATTCCTCATCTGGCTAGCAGCTCACACATATACTCATCCATGAAGCTTCCACCAAACCTGCAACACTTATGTATGCTAATCATACATTGTTGGATTAGGTGTCTAAGCCCATAACTATAATTGGTATGTACTTGACCCGAGAGTAGCATGGTCCATTTGGGTTGCATATCACTAGGAAAATTTGATAGGATGGACTTTTAAGAAGAGGTTATTTATGATTTGTTAATATATTATAAGTTCTAATATATTAACATGAAATCATATTATTTAATTAGTATTGATCAAGAATTAATTTTGTGATCAAAAGTGACTAATTAAATGTAAGGGGATTGATTTGGTAAATCAATCATTCTTATGGTGTAGGCTTATGGTTATTTAGGGTGGGCTAAACCAATATGGTAGTCCATGGATAGTCCATGGAAGTTTTGACCCATGGATCCTAAGTAAGATGAAAAGTCATTCATATTAGGGTTTATATGGATCTAACCCTAATCCTATCCACACTATATAAGAAGCCCCTTAGCATCCAAAATGGTGTACTAGACATTCTAAGAGTCCATGAGATGATTTGAGTGAAAGATACTCTCTTAAAAGTCATCCTTTGTCCAAAGGTGTGTTGTGATTCCATTTGAGGTGCAATACTTGGGGCACTAAGTTCTTAAAGGCCAAATTCAACAAGTTCTACAACCTACATAAAGAGGTAAACTCCTAAGTAGTATTTTCTGTTGTTTATGTCAATTGCATGCTAGTTGTAGGCTTTAATGCTTTGGAAATAATATTGCATGTATAATTAGAGAAAACATAGATCCAAAGCATTTAGGGTTGTATGTGCACAATAGGATGTTGTAGTATACTAAAACCCATCATACATAACATTGGATCCTAAAGATGGTCAAATACTTGATTCCACCCTAATCCCACAACCAAACAAAGAACACGAAATAAGGCCTAACCAAACATTCGGAGGCTATAAGATCTTAGTTATCTACAACTATGATGCATACACTAAGCAACTACAATAATGATGTCAATTTCATAAAAAAAGTAACCCTAGGCTATCACGCATCGTACATTAGACAATTCTATCATGCAATTCCTGGAGATCCATAGCCTATCACTAGCATACAGTTTTATCATTTTTTTCATAAGCAAATAATAGTGTGGGTAACTTGGGATATACTTTCTGATCAAGCTAATTGTACACATCGTGTCCTTCTCTGGTTACCTTTGAAAACAATTTTTTAAAACTATTTTGAAATTTAATTTGGAAATTATTTTGAAAAATTTACAGATCCTTAGTTTGAGTCTGGAATCACATGAATGCTCATCCAGTTCACTCAAACCAAGGCTCTAATACCAACTTGTAACATGTAACATTCGCAATTTGGTATGTTTCCTTTTTATCCCCTTTAATGCAAATTGTTAACATTTTGGTCCCTAGCTAGTACATGAGGCGTACTCTATGAGTACGCTTAGCGTACTAGCCCATTAGCTAATAATAGGTTTCACCCACGTATGTGGGGCATACGTGGAGTATGCATGGTGTACATGGTGCAGGGGAAAACCCTAATTTTTAGGGTTTGCACCCTATTTAAACAACTTATAGCACCTCTTGGGCATTTATTGACCAGCCTCCATCACCTTATACCCTAATACCGAAACCCTAAGTGTATTAGGTGAGATTTGAGATTGAAAGTTAGTTTGTTGGTGTTTTATAGTGAAGAAGAAGAAGATGAACACTTGGAGGGTGCTTAGGAATAGCTTGAGCTTGTAGATCTAGAGTTATCTTCACCTTAGCAAGCCTTTTGAGTTGAAAATGTCCCATCTTGATGGTCCTTTGTGCTAGATCCATTTTTATGGTGTTATTTATGCATTTTGGAGTCTTTTGAGTTAAATTTGAGCTTTTGATCTACTCCAGAAGCCATGGATGTTAGATCTTAGCTCCATTGAGGTCCCTTATTCATTAAAATGCAAACTTTATGGAGGATTTTGGTCCATGCAAGTATAAAGATCTTTATTAAGCTCATTTTTGAGCTTTGAGTCCCACTAATCCATGTGTGGGTGTAAAGTTGCCAAATTTACGTGATAAGTTACCTTCTAGAATCAGATATGAGAGTTTGGCATGTTATCTTAACCGATTTAGTACTTAATGGATTGGATTGGTAGTCTAGGGAGTACGTTGGACATACCTAGTTGGTATGTTGTGTGTAGTGTCTCTGGATGGAGTACGCTAAACGTACGAGCAAAGTACACCCTGCACACTAAGCAGATGGACTCCTGGTCTTGATGTTCACAGAATTGGGCCATGCTTTAGACTTTTAAGGTTGGGCCTTGTTGGGCCATTAGAGTTCTGATTTTGGGCTTTTCCTAGTATATTGGGCTCACTTGGATTTGGCCCATGATGGGTTTTAGGCCTAATTTGGAAGATTTGGCCATATTGAGCTTCGGGTTGCCATTTAGGAATTTGAGCCTTTTGAGTATATGGATTGGGCCAAGTAAGAAAAAGGGTAAAATGGTCTTTTACCCTGGATATGGTCAAGTAGCTTAGATTCTTGATTATGGGTCGTAATCCAATTATTAATTGGATATTACTTGGTGATGTTATCACGAGTATTTTCGGACCAGCATACTGAGATTTATTTGAGAGATTCAGCAGCTAGAGGTGAGTTTCCTCACTGTTTTTAGCAGGTCAAAGGCACCAATGCCAGCACATGGTTTGATATCTTAGGATGCTAGTTGTCTGTGTGATTCTTGCATGTGTTATTTGTTTAAATGTTTACTAGGTGGGACCCAATGTCGTCGAGGCCCAATGACTAGCATGTATTCTATTTATCTTTGTGATTATTGCATGTGTTTGCATGATTATGTGTTTATATGTTTATATGTATACCGGGCGGGGCCTGATGAGTGACATATTTGTTTACCGAGCGGGGCTCGATGTCGGGCGGAGCCCATTATATGTTTTATATGTATGGTATGTGGTATTTTGGAGAACTCACTAAGCTTTGTGCTTACGGTTTTCAGTTTATATTTTCAGGTACTTCTGGCTCGAAGGGGAAGAACCTGGGATGATTGCAGTGCCCACTCCACCGCATTCGATATTTTATATTACTTTAATGTATTAGGATGTTATTGATACACTTTGATTCATCATAATTTCTATGATGATGTTTTGGATAATTGTTTTATTAATTTAAAAATAGAAATTTTTAGTCTTAACTTTTGGGACGTTTCATAACATTCCAAAACTCACAATAAATTATAACTTTTCAAAAACAACCCATTTTAACCATAAAGTGTTTACAAAACCATTGTTTTAAAAGTATAATCATAACCAATGTTTTCCCCAAGATCCAATATCATAAAAAAAAAGGAAGATGTGCACGATCACACCTTCGCTTCCCCCCGGTCATCTGAAGTACCTGAAATAATTAAATGAAACTGTAAGCCAAAGTTTCGTGAGTTCCCTAAAGTACCACCACACAAACAAATACCATATACGATTCTGCATGTTGGGTCCACAACCTCCTGGTTGGCTTACCATGGCCCACAACCTCATGGTTAGATTGCCATGCATATAATGTATTGGGTCTACAACCCCCGATTGGATTAACCTGACCCACAACCTCCTGGTTGCATTGCCCTGGTCTGTTGATTGACATCACAAAGCAGTGATCTTATCCTCAACATAACATGTCGACATATAACAGATAACAAACATATTCAACAGACATATAAACATATAGCCAGTAATCACAGGTAGCTTACAGATCTACCAGTCTAATACATATCATTCACCATCACATAATCATACAAATCTACCATATACTCAGCATATCATCAATCAGTATATATCAGGATATCAAATCCAATGGGTCGGCCTTGGTGCCTTCGACCAACAAGTACAGTGAGGGAAACTCACCTCTTAGTCTGAAAATACCACTGAACAAGAGATTGCTCCGAATAACAGCTCAACGATACCCTATTCATCAAATAATGACCAATCTCAAATACCACTAAAAATACCTAAAATACCCTAAAGTCAAACTTGGCCAATGTTGGTCAAAGTGTAAATCAATTCACACCTGAAAATCCCACAGTCGGTAGTCACATTGTGACCCTAGTGGTCACGTTGTGACCTAATAAGTCCAAAATAGTCGAGGAATCCCATCCTCACGTCGTGACACCCGTTGTGTTCACATCTTGAGAACACTCTGATCAGAAGTTCTTAATGAACCTCTTAATCTCTTTTTGGCCCATTAACCAAATCCTCCATAGTGTATTATTTACTCCACGACATCATAAATATCATGGCTTTTTGGACATGCATGTCCAATGCATGTCCCAAACACTATCTAGGGAACAAAAAAAGGGAAAATGGCACCAAATCTCATGCAAGAGCCATAAAAATCAACCATCTTCCAGATCTAGCATCTATACTACTCAAGGGACTCTAGAGATCCATAAAGTTGGCAACTTTATGGATTCCAACCATTACATCATCTTGAACATGAAGGATTAAACATAAAAAACGTAGATCTAAGCTTATGGACTCATAAAGCAATGAACTTGAAACTCACAAAAGGTCCAGAAGATGTGAAAATGTTTGGTGGTGAGACTTAAATGAAAAACAATGTACTAGATGCTCTTCCTCTTCTTTTCCTTGGCTAAAATCACCACAAATCACTACTAGAAAAAAGGCCTTTAATGACACGCAATTTATGACGCGCGAATTTACGATACGCAATAGTGTGTGACGTAAAAATAATGTCATCTCTCCAAAATTTTGATGGATTTTGGACGCGCATTTTTGTGTGCCCTAAAATTTGTGTAAGAAAAAAATAAAAATAAAAGCACGTAGGGCACCCATCATAAAAGGCGTGTCGTGTAAGTATGTCGTTTTATAATTCTTGAGCGCGCCTCTGGACTATTTATTTTATCAAAAAATCGAAGGGACCATTCTAGGGTTCTTTTCAAGATGGGACTGCCCTCTGCAACGTTTGCTACCTTGGTTCACCGACAAACTAGGGCTAACCTTACCTTGATGGAGACTACCATAGATGCTCAAGTTTATAAGCCCTAGGTCTGGTTTCACAACCATCAGATCTTCTTTGTGATCTGTCTCGCACAACAAGCCTTCCTATCAATAACGGCGTCTTCCTTGTGTTGATCAAAAGCCGCAGGGCTTGATTCCGAGAGTTCAACAACCATTAGATCTTATTTCACCCCTCTCTCTGTGCCTTCTGTAAATTCCTCTATGAATCCTCTCTTTGATGTCGATATCTCTATCAAGCTGAGAGAACAAAGGAGAAACATAACTGATTTTTTTATTGCTCCTTATCTGAAAACAGACACAAACACACTTTATGTGTGCTTTCTCTTTCCTCATTCCTCAGCCATGATTTCGACTCGGAATCCTACATCTCCAATCTACGAACCCTTGTCCCCTTTGAAACCTTAAGATCAGACCGTCTTCTCAAATTAGGCCTTGTGGTATCAATTCAAAACATGTATCCAACCGCTTCCATCATCCATCAGAACATCTATATCACAATATGATTCTTTCTTCTTCAAAACCCATTGAACCAACGTACGTATTAAAAGTTAGAGAAAAACATATGGCATGTCGAAGATGAAGCATATTCCTCCAGTGGATCGTGATTTTTGGTCAAGATAACTCTATATTCCTATTATAGGTCAACTACAATCCATTATATGTTTGTCGCCTCTTCCCTTGGTCCCCCAATGCCTTCCCTATGCCACCATCTTCTCTCTTCTTCCAGCGACACCTAATTCTTTAATCGAACTCATCTGCACTACTTGACCAAGCTCCTCTCTATTGCACTGATCTTATTGTTTTCTTACCATTGGCAATTTGAAGTGTATAAGGTATTTGATTCAGCATTTGACTCTTTCTTTTCCCCTGATTCTGAGTATTCTAGCCCTAATTCGTTTTTTTTCATATCCCTAATTGCATTTTCTATCTACTTTCAGGGATCGTTAAAGGTGTTTTTGTTGGGTTTTGAGCATTCTAACACTCCTAAGTGTACATGCAACCCTAAATACCTTGGATCTATGTTTTCTCTATTATACATGCAAATAAGAACTTCCAAGGTATTATCCTAATCTAGCATACAAAACAATAACTATAGCAAGATAGAATACATACCTCTTTGGTGTAGAAAGTCTTCATGAAGCTTGAGTGCCAAGTGCCCCAAGTGTGACACCTCAAATGGTTCACACAACACCAAATACACATGGATTAACTTGAGAGAAAACTACACTCATGAAAATCGGCTAGCCCTTTCTTACTCTCTCTAATAGCCGATTTTTCCCAAGAATGTGATCTTTATATAGTGTTACAATTAGGCTAAACTCTTAATTGTCATGGCTTTCCATTTCCTTGGATCCATGGGTTCAAATACACCATGGAGCATCCATGAACCATCTTATGGGTTTTAGCCCAACTTGATTATCCATGGAGCATTAGCCCACTATACAAATATGGATGATTTACACAATCAACCCATATATTTAATTAGTCTTCTTTTGATCGCTTAATTAATCCTAGATTAATTCTTGATCAATACTAATTAAATAATCTCATTATTCTTATTATTAATATACTAGAACTTATAATATATTAATAACCATAAGTGTCTTATTTCTCTCATTTAGTCTATCCAAGTGCATGATGCCATGCAACCCAAATGGACCATGCCGGGTCGGGTCAAGTCTTACCAATTATAGTTATGGACTTAGACATTAATCCAACAGTCTCCCACTTGGATAAGTCTAAAACTATTATTGCGTATGACTTCAGGAACCAACTGGCAATCGTAGCTCTCAAAAGCTTCTATCGAACTCTGACCTTGTAGATGAACTCTGACCTTTGTCAATGACTTGTCCATTAGATAAGGGATCATATATTCCTCCATTCTAGATATCATATGGACTGAGACACGAATTATAATCATTCTCTCTGTCCATTTGTTGTTTCCCGATTTTCGATTTATGACGACTGACTAATTGAACAAATCAAATCTGTCCTGGCCCGGCCGAGCACTTCCATTTGTCATCATCAAATCATCGAGGGGCCCACAAATATCGCTTTTATCCCGAAGGTAAAAGGAATGGATAAACTTCGACTCATATGGCTTGTTCTACTACTTGTTGAATCATACACAAAGGCACGTTTTATAGCACAGAGTTACGAAATGCGGTTTCGTGCAATCAATGTACTATCAACTCATAGTAACAACTCATATCTCTAGGTTTGAAGAATATAAGATATTATCGTCTCATGATCACTCATGATAAAATCCATGAAGTGATTCCAATGAGCGCGGGTTGAATCCAATACTCAGAACTTATGAGCACTCATGATTGTTGTAGCCTTGTCCAACACCTTAGACCTCTACAACCCATCATGACAGTCTTAATTCATATCTACTTCCAAAATATGACCGACTGTGGATGGTTTGAATAACTTAGTCATTCCGGAAGAATAACCCAGTTTATTCGGGAAGTCAAAACATGCAAAGTGAAACACAATAATAATTGAATCCAATATGGTCTCAGAACTTATGAATATAAATAAAACACCTTTTATTTATCACCATATGATTACACATTATTCATTGTATACTGTTTCAGCTATCAACTTTATTCTTGAATTTAAAACAATAGTTGTCCCATGCTCCAAGCATGTACACTATGTTTCCTAAACACTAGTCATGCCATACACCAAGTATGCATACTATGTTTGTCTATGATCTATACTTTGTGAACTAGATCCATTGAACATAACTTCAATGATTCTCTTTTCACACTCCCAAATCCTTACTGCAAATGCAAGAATTCCAAATTCATTCCATTTACTGAAATCTGTTAGATTCTAAACTTATATGCATTGATACTCTTGTAATGATTATGTACAAAGTCATAAAGACTTGACAACAACCATTACAGAGTATTCCAAAGGAGATCAGCTCCTTGGAAACATCCTTCTTGCATTAAGTTTCCTTAATCTTACACAGATTGAAATTTCTAACTTTGAAACATTTCCAGATTCCATTTTGACTATCTGTAACAACTCAAATTTTTCAAACAAATTTTTCATTTTTAAAACATGATTAATTCCATTTAAAACAAGGCATAAGTAGTTAAGTATTCTGTCAAATACATATATATTCAAAATCCCAAGATCCTAAAAACCATCTTCAGTGTGTATCGATCACGCCGGCGCCTTCCCACGGTCCTCGCTAGTACCTGAAATACATGCACAACAACTGTAAGCATAAATGCTTAGTGAGTTCCCCAATATACAACTTACGCACATACGCCTTTCCAGGCCCGACCTTTCGGTCCATGTGTCTCAGGGGACTTCCGTCCCTGCTGGGTAAACCTTCCGGCCTTACCCACGCCGACCTTCCGGTCCATCACACATCATATCGCCTTCCGGCCCATAACATAATGCCTTCCGGCCCATAATATAATCGCCTTCCGGCCCATAACAAACATAGCACATATAACATATAACATACCACATATAGCATACATATCACATATCATATCCGACCTTCCGGTCACACGGTCAAACCCTTCCGGGTACAGTATAGTGAGAAGACTCACCTCGTAAATGCTGAAAGCTAGCAACTCCTGAAATCACTCGTGCACAAACCAATGAGCTACAACCCTCCTATAACATTACATAACTCATTAGCACCCATATCATCTAAGTGTGACTATCCCTAAGAAGTCAGACTTAGGTCAACTCTGGTCAACGGTCAACGGTCAACTCGACTGGACTCGGCGAGTACCATGGCGACTCGGCGAGTCTAGTCGTCCTCCAACTTACTGAGATTCCTTATCTACTCGTCGAGTACCCTCCTCGACCCGACGAGTTACTCCTGGAAGAATCGCGGGGCCACCCCGACTCCACTCGCCGAGTCTGATGAACAACTCGGCGAGTCCCAGCAAATCTTCAAGCTACTCGCCGAGTCTGAAGAACAACTCGGCGAGTCCATGCCATGCAGACGAGTAACTGCTTCCTGAGATAGGTCTCGTCCCGAAATACACATGCATGGGACCTTCTGGACCTCTAAAGGTCCTACTACAAGATTATAGTCGTGGGGTAACAAGGCACTACTTCATCAAATCACTAAATGGGTTCTATAAACCCTAATTTCATAAATACATCAATATAGCAGAGCATACACGAATTCTTACCTGGATGATGTATTCTCTGTATTCCCAATCCTCAGAATGTGACCCCTTGCTGCTCTTTTAGCCAATCCTTCCTCTTCCTTGCACAACCACTCTTCTATAACCAACAATGGCCTAAGATCCTTGCTCCAGCTGCACTAAATCGATTTAGGGTTTTTCTCAGAAGGCTAAAACGAACCATGACGGCCAATGGGTCCCTTTTATACGTCCCAAACCTGAACGGTTAGGGTTTCCGCTAAACAGCGTCGACTCGCCGAGTCCATACCTGGACTCGTCGAGTCCAATCGCGATCCCGCGACCAAGTCTGCGATCCTACTCGGCGAGTCTAGGCTCCAACTCGCCGAGTCCCCTCTTAAACCACCCAAAAACATAATTTAATAATACCTGAGATTTCGGGCTGTTACAACTCTCCCCCACTTGGATTAGACTTCGCCCTCGAAGTCTCGCTCTGCAAATAGTTCCGGATGTTGCTCCCGCATTTCGCGCTCCGGTTCCCAAGTCATTTCTGATCCCTTACGGTGTTGCCATTGAACCAACACCAGAGGTACCTCCTTGTTCCTCAGAACCTTGATCTTCCGATCCCTGATAGCCACTGGTCTCTCCGCGTAATTCAGGCTCGCATCCACCTGAATATCCTCCAATGGAACCACTGCCGACTCATCGGCTATGCACTTCCTCAGCTGCGACACATGAAAAGTGTCATGGATCTGACCCAACTCCGCTGGCAATTCCAACCGATAGGCTACCCGGCCTATCCTTGCAATCACACGAAATGGTCCAATATACCGGGGCCCCAACTTGCCTCTCTTCCTGAACCGAATCACTCCTTTCCAAGGAGAAACCTTCAGGAGAACGAAGTCGCCGACCTGAAATTCAAGCTCGGATCGGCGCCTGTCTGCATAACTCTTCTGTCGGCTCTGGGCAGTCAATAACCTTTGTCTCACTCGCTGAATCTGCTCTGTCGTCTGGAGCACGATCTCCGTGCTGCCCATCACTCTCTGTCCCACCTCTCCCCAGCAAATGGGGGTCCGACACCTCCTACCATATAACAGCTCGAAAGGTGGCATACCAATGCTCGAATGATGGCTGTTGTTGTAGGAGAACTCTGCCAATGGTAAATACGCATCCCAACTACCCCCGATGTCTAACACACACGCTCGGAGCATGTCCTCCAGCGTCTGAATTGTCCGCTCGCTCTGACCGTCTGTCTGGGGATGGTATGCGGTACAAAAATGCAATTTAGTACCCAGCTCCTCATGGAATTTCTTCCAGAATCTGGAAGTAAAGCGCACATCATGGTCTGACACAATCGAGATCGGCACCCCGTGCCGAGATACCACCTCTCTCACGTATATCTCCGCCAATTTCTCCGCCGAAGAACTCTCACTGATGGCAAGGAAGTGCGCACTCTTTGTCAACCTATCCACGATCACCCAAATTGCGTCAACTCCCCTAGCAGTCCTCGGCAATTTGGTGATAAAATCCATAGTAATCTGTTCCCACTTCCACTCGGGGATCTCCAATGGCTGTAACTTGCCATGCGGTCTCTGGTGCTCAGCCTTAACCCTACGGCAGGTCAAGCACCTCTCAACGAACCATGCCACGTCCCTCTTCATACAGGGCCACCAATATTCCTTCCTTAAATCCAAATACATCTTTGTAGCACCGGGATGGATCGAGAATTTCGATCTATGAGCCTCTTCCATCAACGTAATACGCGTACCGCCCACGAACGGTACCCAAATCCGACCCTGAAACGTCATAAGGCCTCGACTATCCTTGACAAACTCTGAGATTAACCCCACAACCCGCTCTTTCTTCTGCATTTCTGGTCGCACAGCCTCTGCCTGGGCCCCACGAATAGCGTCCAATACTGGAGTCATCACAGTCAATCTCAAGCATACATCTCGCAATGGAGTGCTCTCCGCCCTGCGGCTCAATGCATCGGCTACCACATTAGCCTTGCCTGGGTGGTACAGGATTTCACAATCATAATCCTTGACCACATCCAACCACCTCCTCTGACGCATATTTAGGTTGGGTTGATCCATCAAATACTTCAAACTCTTATGGTCCGTGTATATCGTACATCGAACCCCATACAAGTAGTGACGCCAAATTTTGAGAGCGAACACTACTGCCCCCAACTCTAAATCATGCGTGGGATATCTCGTCTCATGAGGCTTCAGCTGCCTTGACGCATATGCTATCACATGACCCCTCTGCATCAACACTGCACCCAATCCCGAAATCGATGCGTCGCAATATACCACGAAGTCTTCCATCCCTTCTGGGAGAGCTAATACCGGGGCTTCGCACAATCTCTGGCGAAGTGTCTCAAAGGAGGTCTGCTGCTCGGGCCCCCATGAGAATGTAACACCCTTCCGAGTCAATCTGGTGAGTGGCACTGCGATCTTGGAGAAATCCTTGATAAATCTCCGATAATACCCTGCCAACCCAAGGAAACTTCTGATCTCAGAGGGTGACTTCGGCACCTCCCAACTCATCACCGCCTCAACCTTGGCCGGATCGACCAATATCCCTTTCTGATTAACCACATGTCCTAGAAACTGGACTTCCCGCAACCAGAAGTCACATTTGGAGAACTTTGCATAAAGCTTCTCCGACCTCAATACCTCCAGGACCTCCCTCAAATGTTCCTCATGCTGCTCTCTAGATTTCGAATACACCAGAATGTCGTCGATAAATACGATCACTGACCGATCCAACATCGGCCTGCATACCCGGTTCATGAGATCCATGAACACAGCCGGGGCATTGGTGAGTCCAAAAGGCATCACCACAAACTCATAATGTCCATATCGCGTCCTAAACGCTGTCTTCTGGACGTCTTCCTCCCGTACTCTCACCTGATGGTATCCTGACCTCAGATCGATCTTGGAAAACCAAGATGCTCCCTGCAACTGATCGAATAGATCATCGATCCTCGGCAACGGGTAACGGTTCTTGACCGTTAGCTTGTTCAACTCCCGGTAATCAATGCACATCCGGTGTGAACCATCCTTCTTTTTAACGAACAGAATAGGTGCTCCCCATGGCGAGCTGCTCGGCCGAATGAATCCCTTCCCCAGCAACTCCTGGAGTTGCGAGGACAACTCTTGCATCTCTGGAGGTGCAAGACGATAGGGCACTTTGGCAATAGGCGCTGCCCCCGGAACCAGATCGATACCAAACTCTACTTGCCTCACAGGTGGTACTCCCGGCAACTCCTCGGGAAAGACATCTGGAAACTCGCGCACCACCGGAACTTCCTCAACTGACTTCGGTTTCTCAGAAACCTCCCGCGTATCCATCACATACGCCACGAAACCCTTACAGCCCTGCCGTAGACACTGTCTCGCCCTAGCGGCCGAACAAAAAGCTGATCCCGAACGGGTACCCTCGCCGTATACCGAAAGAACTCCCCCTCTAGGGTCTCGTATAGTCACCAACTGACGCTCACAGTCGATGACAGCGCCGAACCGGCTCAGCCAGTCCATGCCCACGATGACACAGACATCCCCCATCGCGATAGGAATCAGATCAATCGGGAATCCAACCCCGAAAATCTCTAGTACACATCCCCGAAGAACCTCCGTAGCACAAATCACCTTCTCGTCAGCTATAGAGACTCTCAAAGGTCGACTCAACGACTCACGACTAACGCCAATATGCTGACTAAAAGCCAAGGACACAAAGGACCTACTCGCACCCGAGTCAAATAACACTAAGGCAGGCACAGAGTTCACAAGGAAAGTACCTACGCGCATAATAACATAAGCATAACATATCGACATTAAAATAATTACATGAATTACAACATACCTGCCACAACATCGGGCGCAGCGCGGACCTCTTCCGCTGTCAGCTGAAAGGCTCTTCCCCGAGCCCTCGGGGCCTCGGCCTTCACCGGTCGAGTCGCAGTAACTCCGGCAGCAGGTGCAGATCCCTGAAGAAGCTGAGGGCACTCGGCCTTCCTATGGCCAGTCTGGTTGCAATGAAAGCAAACCGTAAATCCCTTGGGGCACTCCCTAGCAATGTGCCCCTCCTTGCCACACTTGTAGCAAGCACCAGATCGACATGCTCCATCATGACTCTTGCCGCACTTCCCGCAAGTGCGACCCTTCGAACCTCCTGTCCTCGAATCAGCGGACTTGGTCCGCTTGGCTGCCGGCTGGAACTGAGCCGGTCGCCGATCCACCCGCTGAGACTCGGCCTCCTCCCTGGCCTGGGTCTCCAACTCGATCTCGCGCTTCCTGGCATTCGCCTGAAGCTCAGCAAAAGTATGGTAAGTGGAGTTTGACACAAACTCCCGAATATCCCTCCTCAAGACACCCAAGTATCGGCTCATCCGAGTCTGCTCTGAGGACACCAGCTCAGGGCAAAACATCACCCTCTCATGAAACTTCCGTGTAATCACCGCAACAGAATCGGTACCCTGCTTGAGGGTTAAGAACTCCTGCACCAATCGTTCCCTCTCCACCGGGGGAACGTACTCATCCCTGAACATGGCAGTAAACCCCTCTCATGTCACCGCTGTAGTCTCTGCCAAAGTGAAATTCGCTGTCATGAACTTCCACCAGTCCTTCGCTCCCAGACGGAGCTGGTTCAAAGCGAACCGTACCCTCAGGTGCTCCGGGCATGAACAAGTATAGAAGCACCCCTCTATATCCGCGATCCACCTCATCGCAGCAATCGGATCCTGCGTCCCATCGAACTCTGGTGGCTTCGTGTTGCTGAACTCTCGGAACAGCAATGAGTCGCCCCCCTGTGGCCTAGCAGCGGCCACAGCTGCGGTAGCTGCAGCGGTTGCAGCCTCAGTCAATGCGGCGTACCGCTCGTCGAACGTCTCCATCAGGGTGGTCTTGATAGACCCAAACATCTCCGGGATCTCGGCCCGGATCGCCGCCGCCACCTCCTCATGAATCATTTGACGAATATCCTCGTCACTCACACCGCTCGTACTCGCTCCGTGGCGTGGTCTAACCATGATGTCTCTGAAATACAACATAAAACTATCAGAGACTCCATCAAGTGTAATTGCACTTGATAACACAACCCTACTCCGTCCCCGACATCCAGGGATTCTTACTTGGGTCTCCCACTGACCCGGTGTCCTCGGTAGTACGGGCCCAATACTACCGATCACACCGCATCAGTGTTCATCCCAAGTCCTCCTCCCCAAACTTCGGATAGTGAGTACTCTACTTCTGATATGCACTATCTACCCGCATACTAGCAAAGCATCTCATATAAGCAAACTTCCCTAGACTAAGGCATCACAAATCAGGCCACTCTAGTCCTATCATGAATACCTAGTCTTCTAGCATGCATAACAATTCACATCATATAATATTGTAAGGTATTTTGGGGATCTTTACCGTTCGGGCGCTGACTGATCGTACACACTGCTTCTTTCTTGCTTACCACAAAACCATTTACAAAAGTTTATGCCTTTATTTGAAAAGTTTCCTCAAATCCTCGGTTTGAGTTCAGTTACCCCCGAAGGTGCACCCGAATCCCTCAAACCAAGGCTCTGATACCAATTGTAACAACTCAAATTTTTCAAACAAAATTTTCATTTTTAAAACATGATTAATTCCATTTAAAACAAGGCATAAGTAGTTAAGTATTCTGTCAAATACATATATATTCAAAATCCCAAGATCCTAAAAACCATCTTCAGTGTGTATCGATCACGCCGGCGCCTTCCCACGGTCCTCGCTAGTACCTGAAATACATGCACAACAACTGTAAGCATAAATGCTTAGTGAGTTCCCCAATATACAACTTACGCACATACGCCTTTCCAGGCCCGACCTTTCGGTCCATGTGTCTCAGGGGACTTCCGTCCCTGCTGGGTAAACCTTCCGGCCTTACCCACGCCGACCTTCCGGTCCATCACACATCATATCGCCTTCCGGCCCATAACATAATGCCTTCCGGCCCATAATATAATCGCCTTCCGGCCCATAACAAACATAGCACATATAACATATAACATACCACATATAGCATACATATCACATATCATATCCGACCTTCCGGTCACACGGTCAAACCCTTCCGGGTACAGTATAGTGAGAAGACTCACCTCGTAAATGCTGAAAACTAGCAACTCCTGAAATCACTCGTGCACAAACCAATGAGCTACAACCCTCCTATAACATTACATAACTCATTAGCACCCATATCATCTAAGTGTGACTATCCCTAAGAAGTCAGACTTAGGTCAACTCTGGTCAACGGTCAACGGTCAACTCGACTGGACTCGGCGAGTACCATGGCGACTCGGCGAGTCTAGTCGTCCTCCAACTTACTGAGATTCCTTATCTACTCGTCGAGTACCCTCCTCGACCCGACGAGTTACTCCTGGAAGAATCGCGGGGCCACCCCGACTCCACTCGCCGAGTCTGATGAACAACTCGGCGAGTCCCAGCAAATCTTCAAGCTACTCGCCGAGTCTGAAGAACAACTCGGCGAGTCCATGCCATGCAGACGAGTAACTGCTTCCTGAGATAGGTCTCGTCCCGAAATACACATGCATGGGACCTTCTGGACCTCTAAAGGTCCTACTACAAGATTATAGTCGTGGGGTAACAAGGCACTACTTCATCAAATCACTAAATGGGTTCTATAAACCCTAATTTCATAAATACATCAATATAGCAGAGCATACACGAATTCTTACCTGGATGATGTATTCTCTGTATTCCCAATCCTCAGAATGTGACCCCTTGCTGCTCTTTTAGCCAATCCTTCCTCTTCCTTGCACAACCACTCTTCTATAACCAACAATGGCCTAAGATCCTTGCTCCAGCTGCACTAAATCGATTTAGGGTTTTTCTCAGAAGGCTAAAACGAACCATGACGGCCAATGGGTCCCTTTTATACGTCCCAAACCTGAACGGTTAGGGTTTCCGCTAAACAGCGTCGACTCGCCGAGTCCATACCTGGACTCGTCGAGTCCAATCGCGATCCCGCGACCAAGTCTGCGATCCTACTCGGCGAGTCTAGGCTCCAACTCGCCGAGTCCCCTCTTAAACCACCCAAAAACATAATTTAATAATACCTGAGATTTCGGGCTGTTACACTATCACTTCTGAACAAGAGTTTCCTCCTTCCAGATTATGTCAATATGGTCCTTCCAGAATTATCACTATACTTCCAACTATCCTTGAGCAACCAATCTTTGGTAAACCTTAGATTGTCCTCGACAATTATTTAATCCTTTTAGTCATATCCAGTTCTAAACCTTTTCCCTTCTTAATGCCCCGGGCATTTGGAAAATTTTAGAACGGATGAATATAGCACATGTAATCGATCCTATATCCGAAGCATATGGGACACGATTCATGATGTCTTACATAAAGACTAAACCAGTCTTTTGCTATACTATTACCATTTTAATTTGCCAAGTTCTCATAATTCAGATTATGAAAAGGGATGCCGTAATCATAATTGAATTTTAGAACGCAAATAATGGACCCGTATACAAAATTTCCTTATGTTGAGCCATTCCAACATGAAATTCATATATATCCTTGACTAAATGATTAAAACCTCACGATCTAAGCTTATGGATTTGAGATGAAGTATAATTTCCTCTCCCTTAATTATAGCAAAACAACTCTTTCCCAATTGAAACTTTTGTTTTCTATAACTAACATTGCTAACTTGCAATACTTATCATAATTATCATGCTCCCACTAACATGATGATTATTAGCATAACTCTTATGCTCCCACTAGCTTTGACATGTACTCAGAAATCAGCTAGACTTCTAGAAATCAATACTTCATTGACTTTCTTACCAAAGTTCAGATTTCTGATACTAGATTGTTTTGATAAAACTTTATCAAAATCATACACCTTCCCTTAGATAGCACACTTGTGTGTCTAAACAATTATGAAGAGGTATGCCGTAATCATAATGGTTAGACCTTTTTGCTACTTCTCACAAGTCCATATTAGTGTGCCGGTTAACCACACGCGCTCCACTAACGACTTTGAGAATGCAAATATCACAATTGCTATCTAGATAAAATCTACTTAGTGAAAGTGTTTCCTCACCATCATTTTCATGAATCGGAGAGAAACCTTATGACACTTAGATTTACTGGTGTATGTGTTCTTATCCATGTTAATTGTCAAAATCATAGTCACAAGACAAGGATAATGACAAATCCAAACTCATATGGACTGAACTCAATCTTAATTTCTTGCCACCTGGCAGCTCAAGGGCCTGCCATTGCTTCCAAGTAGTTGTGCAACCAATTGAGAACTCTAAGAACTCATATGCAAAGCCAACTTTAACTGGAATGGGCACAGATATGTCAACACGATAGGTTATAAACCTCAAGTCGTGTGCTAGGGAAGACCTTCAGGTTTTGTGCTTGATTAGTTCTTGAGACTTTCAAGACCTTTAAGACTCCCACTATCCTCTTGACCTATAAGACTCCCTTGTCAAATATCCAAGAGATAGTGTGGGTTCTAATCAAGACAAACACTTCACACAATTGGCCTAAGTTGGTCTTTGTTTTATCCAAAACATCACAACTTACCAATTTCAAATGTACAAGAGTAGAAAACTTTTACTCTTACATTTGACAAGTGTTTTAACCTTTTTTTTTTGAGACATGTCACTCAAGTTACAATCTTGGAGTATGACTCTAAGAATTGTATTGGAACGAAGTATGACTCATCTTCTTGATTTAACCATTTCAACAATTCAAGATCCCTCTTCTTAGTCATAAGAATGCACTAAGATTTCCTTAGAGAACTAATTGTGCTATGGTTCCTTAATCATTAAGATGATCACAAAACTGATACTAAAGTACTCTCCCATCTTTTCAGATTTGAGAAACTTTTATCCTTCTGCCTAACTTGATTCTTCTTATTCGCTCTGCCATACATTGGAACCTTTTCCAATGTCTCAGAGTTACACTTAAGCTTGTAAGCATAATCATATTTACTGAGCTTTAGTAAACTATGGCGAATAGTCTTATCAAACTTTTGTGGTGGACTTAATCAGTGCACAAGACTGTGTACTCGATCCTTTAGTCCATTACTTGACTCACACATCCATGTGACCGAGTAATTAGTCTTAATTTTCCAATACTTGAAAGTTCTCATTCATCATGCTATACCACTTGCATGATTCCAAGTTCCGGTCCAATTGAAACTTGGGTGATGAGAATCTTTCCTTAATTTGGTAAATTTAGACATTACCACAAATGAAAGAATCAATTTCATATTTCCACTCTTGCTATTAATGGAATTATATAAGCAACAATTTTTCCTCAAATGCCATTGTAAGGATATTTTAAAATAAATAAAATCAAAAATTTTCCTTTTATTTTTAAAACTTTGCGGAAAACTTATCCTTACAATCCATATGAAAACTTGTTGTTATCTATTCCATAGCAATATATCATAACTCCTAAGAAGTAGCTCAAGAATCCGATCTTCAAACTATGCGATAGAAATCCATCTACGCCATCAGATTCAGCATATTCTTTCTTTAAGTTTCTTCACTTTTTCTTTGATTCTTAAAACATCACCATGTGACCCAGTCACATCATGGATCAAGAATCTCAGAATAGAAACTTAACAGAGTTAGATAGTGGACTTTACCTGAAGTAGATTCAAACTTATTGACTTTAACATCCTTAGGTAAATTTTGGCAGCTTCGCAACCAATGCCCCTTTCTTTGGCAATACAAACATATGGTCCCTTTGATAATGGTACACTGTACTATCACAGACTTAGCTTTTCTCTTTACCATTTGGTCAACTGAGTTGACTATGGCCGATCCCTTTCCATTGGGAAGAGAATGCTTTCCGGGATTTCCTGTGTCACTATTGTCAATGTCCATCAAGTTTTAAGAAAGTTGATCTTAGCAAACAGATAAGATCATTAAGGGTCTTGTCATAGTCTGTTTCATAGGTGTTCCAAAGGAACTCACTATGTGACTTAGAAAGTGATTGAACCACCAACTTTCTCAAGACTTTGACACCCAACTCTCCCGGCTTGTCAATATGTGACTACATCTCCAAGATGTGATCACACCTAGACCTTGCCTTGCCAATAGGGCTTGAGTGACCTTGAACTTGTGGGTTAGGGAGAATAATTGGAGGAGGAGAAAGAAGTATGATTTCCAAAGGACATCATCTTCATTAGGAAAGCTTGTTTCAAGAGATTTGGGAAGATCATAAATGTCTAAACCAGACATGTTTTGGGAGATATTCAAGATAGTTGATTTTAAGTCCTTAATATGACACCCAATATGAAATATTAAGGCTAGGACCCAACAAACTATTTTATAACTTAGAAGAGGTATGCCGTAATCCAAGCTATAAAATATTTGAAGGTAGGTGAATGACGATTCACCAATTTCCACCAAGATAAACGAAATGTATTATTAGGTTTTAATTGGTTTTGAAACTCCTAGATCTTTGAGATTCATTGAACTTTTCAAAGGCATGTTTCAATCTCGAGTGTGCCCTCCAGGTTTTGTGACTGGGATGCCGAGGATCACAAAACGAGGTGTGAAGTAACCATGCAAATCACTTGGTACCCTTAATAAATTACCCCTCAATCGATGTGCCGGTTAACCACACACGCTCCATCGATACTATGATAAATATTAAGTCACCCTTTACCTACCTTGTTAAGTCCAAGTTAGTGTGCCGGTTAACCACACACGCTCCACTAACGACTTAAACAAAGTGCAAAGTGTAATTTCATGGATTAGCACCTTATTCACATTTTTCCTAAGTAACTAAGATTGGGTATTATTAAGAGTTTAGTTACTTAGTATTATCATTAATACTTTTAATGAAGGGAGAATTCTAGTCCTGTCAAACCCGTTCGGCTAACGACCCTCCACCAGTCAAGCAAGCGGTGGGTGAGAGTGGACACCCATTAAGTTGCCATTTTATAGGCAACAACCTTATACCCACCTTATAGACCGGCTTCGTGAATGAGGCGTACTAGCGGTAAGACTGACTTTACTCTTATACATATATATATTATTAACTTATAATATTATAAAGTATAAGGGTTGAATTTTAACTTTTAAAATTCTAAGGGCTAACTTGGAATTAAAGTATTCATACTTGAAAACTTTTCAAATTCCAAAACTTGAGGGCAAGTTTTGAAACTATTCAAAACTAATTAATTCCATAACTTATGTGTTTAAAGTAGTTTTAATCCAAAAACTCTTCAAGTTCCATAACTTGAGGACAAGTTATGGAAGACTTTAAACTAATAAAAGAACTAACTTTTTCTTTATTTTATAACTTATGGATTTAATTATGGTTACATATTTTTCTTTAATGAAGTGACTCTTGAACTTCCATAACTTGAGGACAAGTTATGGAGTCATAAAAAGTTATTCAATGACACAAGACTCTTCATTTTGTAACCATTGCCAACCTTTATGAGTTTTATGAGTCTTTAATGTGACTCTTCATGTAACTTGAGGACAAGTTACACAAACACATTTTATACTCAACTCTTAGATTAAAATGGATTGAAAACAACTATTTCACTCAACATTTCTATTAATCTAAGCAACTCATAAGAACAAGATAATTCAAATCAAACTTTTTCATGTAATTAGTCTAAACCTTAAACTAATACAAAACATGAATCTATTGACAATTATCTTTGAAAATGGATTAGCATGAACATTACCACATCAAAAACAAGTTTATAAGTTCAAAAACAACTTAGGGTAATGTTCCTAGTCCATTTCTAGCCAAAAAACTCGAAAATATGCTGTCTGGGGGTCCAACTCGTCGAGTGCATGAACCAACTCGGCGAGTTGGATCGAATTCATCACTTTTTAGGCATGGACTCGCCGAGTCTCCTGATGGAATCGCCGAGTCTGATGGCCAGACAGCACCAAATTCGTTTTTTCAGCTTCTATTGCAGGTATAACAAGAAAACAAGCCTAGGCTCTGATACCACTGTTGGGTTTTGAGCATTCTAACACTCCTAAGTGTACATGCAACCCTAAATACCTTGGATCTATGTTTTCTCTATTATACATGCAAATAAGAACTTCCAAGGTATTATCCTAATCTAGCATACAAAACAATAACTATAGCAAGATAGAATACATACCTCTTTGGTGTAGAAAGTCTTCATGAAGCTTGAGTGCCAAGTGCCCCAAGTGTGACACCTCAAATGGTTCACACAACACCAAATACACATGGATTAACTTGAGAGAAAACTACACTCATGAAAATCGGCTAGCCCTTTCTTACTCTCTCTAATAGCCGATTTTTCCCAAGAATGTGATCTTTATATAGTGTTACAATTAGGCTAAACTCTTAATTGTCATGGCTTTCCATTTCCTTGGATCCATGGGTTCAAATACACCATGGAGCATCCATGAACCATCTTATGGGTTTTAGCCCAACTTGATTATCCATGGAGCATTAGCCCACTATACAAATATGGATGATTTACACAATCAACCCATATATTTAATTAGTCTTCTTTTGATCGCTTAATTAATCCTAGATTAATTCTTGATCAATACTAATTAAATAATCTCATTATTCTTATTATTAATATACTAGAACTTATAATATATTAATAACCATAAGTGTCTTATTTCTCTCATTTAGTCTATCCAAGTGCATGATGCCATGCAACCCAAATGGACCATGCCGGGTCGGGTCAAGTCTTACCAATTATTGTTATGGACTTAGACATTAATCCAACAGTTTTGTGTTGGGACTTTTCTTATTTTTATTTTATTTTAAGGAACTTTATATGTAAGTTCTAGGCACAACCTGATTAATCTTATAAATGTTTATTTTCGAAAGAGGTAGTTAGCTATACCTTTAAAGATGGATGGATATCTTGGTACTTTAATTTATATTTTGGTATTGAATGTCCATTATCCTTCTCTGCCATTCAACTTCTTATACCTAATTAGTTGTCGCTCATATTCCATTGTTTTATGTATTGTGAATGGACATGCAGCCACATGATGATGATAATAATCTTGTCTATGTAATTATAAACAAAATTAGGATATGAGTTCTAAGAAAATTTTTTCCTTCTCTAATCAGATGAAGTCTAATTCTTATGTAGGGAGCTTTTGTTAATTTAATTGGATATGAGTTCTAAGAAATTTTTTTCCTTCTCTAATCAGATGAAGTCTAATTCTTATGTATGGAGCTTTTGTTAATTTAATTGGATATGAGTTCTACATTAATTTTTAATTTCTATGGTTAATTTAAATACTCCGACTTTTGACAGCACCTACGTAGGACAATAAGTAATCCCATTGTAAAGATTACTGCAGTTTTACATTCTTTTGCCTATATCAGCTAAACACTTAACCATGCTTCATAAGATACTTAAACACAATTGTGTTACCATATATTTTTACAGTTTGTAATGTTATGTTTATGGTGTGATTGCAAACCAACAATTTTTGTTAATATGAAAAAAAAATCAAAGTTTGAAATGCCCTTTGTTTATATACAATTTGGTCTTGTAAACTTAGAGTTGGCTTGCACCCGTAATATAAAATAGAGTACCTAATCTTTATGAAGATTTCTTATGATATCTAAATTGCATGAAACTTTTCAAAAGAAAATTAAACCAAATAATTAGTTGATATATGCATTTAAGTATAATACAGTTTTTTCTGTTAATTGATCCTGATCAACTTTTTGTATTGAACCAGATCTTGAAGTGCTCAAGTGATGCCAACCAACAAGCCACAAACACATTTGAAGGTATACTCCCTCTATGAAACTAACATTTTTTTGTATTTTTTATTGAAGACGCTCTGGTGGGGGTTGGGGTTAGATTTAGGACATTTGGCATACTTCTTGCTATTAGGATCTTTCTTGTCTTCATTGTTATCATTGTGTTTCTACCAGTCATGGTGCTTGTTCCTCAGAAGTTTGCTATATGTTTTACTATTTGATGTGCCCTCATAATCGCTTCCTTTTTTCCCTCAAAGGATATAGAACTCAGTTTGTACATATGACGTCTAAAGAGGTAATTCAACCATCTGTTAGTTTTTTCTTCTCTGAAATTCAAAACTTACATGCTTCAGAGACTCCCTATTACATTGGGGTTTATTGGCAGCATTTTGGGCACCATTTATGTGTCAATGGTGCTTCAAATTTATGTTTCAAAAACATATTTTTGTTTTCTTCTCACAGTTATCGACGTCTAAAGGGGTAATCCAACTTATGTATACTTGTATAATTTCTACATTTTATTATGTTGCTTATAGCCTTATATTATGCTCATGATATTTCCAAATTTTCTACCAGGTCATCTCATTATCATATTATGCAATTTCCTACTTTCCTGGAGGATCAGCTAGCTTGAAATTCTTCACTTCTGCAATTACCTCTTCAATTCTGAGATGCTTTGGGAGGTGATTTTTGTAAGTAGATAAGACTTAACCTAATTTTTTAAAAGTTAACCAAACACACAACGGATTTTGCCAATTTAGACCAAATTTAGCTGATTGTCTGGTAAATTAAAGAAGTGCTTTTCTTGAATGAAATCTAAAAACCCATACCTTTTTGGTACAATGTATTGATAACCCAGAGACACTTGTGTTTTACGTTTTTATTGAATGAAATCCAAAAACCCACATGATTTTTGTACAGGTAGAGCCATGTGTGTGTGAGAGTGTTCTTTTAAGGGTATATGTGTTATGATTTGCAAAAAGTTACAAATTTTACTATAAACCCATTACGGCTATTGCATCTTTAAGGAAAAAAAATCCCAAAATCCATATTATTTTTTGCAAGCATATGCATGCATATATGTTTTTGTAGGAATGTTTTCTTTCTGTGACAAAAGGGTATTTCTGGTAAAATTATTTAACGAAAGTGCCCATATGGCGATTTTTTTTAATTGTTTGTTTAAAGCTTCCAGGAAACAAAAATCCAAAATTCACTTTGTTGGAGAAAAGAATATGAGCTAAAAGGTTTATTTGTTTAAAGAGTAATAGTCCTTATTTTGAGAAACTAAAAAGTTGGAGTTAGTCATGAGTAATTTTTACTTCTTGTTAGGTTTATTTTTTGTAGTTGCTAATTTGCTAGATATATATCCCCTGTCCTTCACAATCAAAGTGGATTACAATTCCTCTTTCCCGCTTCTCATTCTTACCCATTAATCTGCTCAAGATTTGATTTCCATTCCTTTAACAAATTTTTATCTTGTGGGTTGATTCAATATTGGCAAACAAGAATACAGGAGGAAAGCAGAGAGGCAACAATCAGATTCATTGCATGTAATTGTTCTTATTGTTGGAGTAGTGTCTAAGCTGGTAACTAGATTTTGTATGTACTTGACCCGGTTGTGCATGGTCCTTTTGGGTTGCCTTCTCCAAAGCAACTTGACAAGGTAATTTAAGGAGAAAGAGAGAATATTATGGTTTATTAATATATTATAAGAATAATATATTAAAGGAGAAATCATATTTATTTAATTAGTATTGATCATAAATTAATTAGGAATTAATTTGGTGACTAAAAGTGACTAATTAAATAAAAGGGTATAAACTGTTAAATGCATGATAGTTGAGTTTTGGGCTGGAGAACCTAATGGACTAAGGGGGAATGAAATTATGATGGGGATCCATCATATTTTCGTCCAAGGGCCCTAATCTAGAAGGTTCTATAGGCTGCTTGGTGATTAAGCTGTCCATTAGGGTTTAGGCTGAAACCTTAGCAGCTAGCAGTATAAATAAGACTCCTATGGTATTGAAATCGAATACCACTTGATTCTAAGAGACCTCTAGGCCGATTTCTAGCTTCTCTCACCCTCTCTCATGTTGCCTTCTTGCTTGTGGGGTTTGTGAACCATTAGAGGAGTTACATTTGTGACTCTAAGCTCGAGATCAAGAAGACTACAAGGATTCAAGCTACATGGAAGAGGTCAACCACTTAGATTTGTTTTCCTTATAGTAATTTCGAATTATATATGATAGATCTAGGTTTGTAAGTCTTGGAATCAAAGCATGTACAATAGAGAAACTTAGATCCAAGCATTAGGGTTTGTATGAGCACATAGGAATGTTTCTTATGCATAAAACCCATCAGTGGTATCAGAGCCTTGATTCGTTTCAGTTGTATGTGATGCTTAACTATTTTGTTAGCTAAAAATCAAGTTTTTTGCCTCTGCCCGACTCAACTCGGCGAGTCAGTATCTGGACTCGGCGAGTTGGCCCTACTCCGCGAGTCCAGGTCTAACTCGGCGAGTTTGTGCGTCAGACAGAGGGTGTTTTGGGATTTAGCTGCTGTTTTGACTTGGATTTGATGCCTAAATCATTTTTTGAAGTTTAAATGCGAATTTTATCTTAATTAAATGATTATCCTTGCCAAAACAATAGATAATTTCAAATCTGTTTAATATTGGTTGTTTATATGATAAATATGGATTATTTAAAATTATTTGGTAATTATCTAATGACTAAAATAAGATTAGGTCAAATATAGATAATTATGAAATTAATTGTTTAATTTGAATTATTTTTTATTTTATCCCTTGTGTTTTGAAAAGTTCAAAACTTTCCCTCAAGTTTTGAAATTTGAATTTTGTGATTAAAAGTTTAATTTTGAATAATTTAAATTACAAACCCTTAAAATTTTACAAGTTTAAAATTCAACCCTACATTATTATATATTATTACAAACTTAATTAATTAATATATATATATATATATATATATATATATATATATATATATATATAACTTAAAATGCTCGTCTTACCGTTAGTAGGCCTCATTCACGAAGTCAGTCTATAATGTGGGTATAAGGTTGCGGCCTATAAAATGACGCTTAATGGGTGTACACTCACACCTACCGCTTGGTTGACTGGTGGAGGGTCATTATCCGAACGGGTAGGATAGGGCAACCCTCTCCTCATTAAAAGTATAATGTAAAATACAAAGTAACTACATGTTTTTCAAATTCCTAATCTTAGTTACTTTAGGGTAAAATGTTAAAATGATGCTAATCCATGGAATTACACTTCGTACCCTTGTCAAACGTTGGTCGAGCGCGTGTGGTTAACCGGCACATCAATTTGGGGATGACATTGGTAGCGAAGGGTGACTCGATGCTTGTCATAGATCAATGGAGCGTGTGTGGGTTACCTGCACATTGATTAGGTGATAGAAACATTGAGTGCACCATGTTGATTCGCATGGGTATTCACAATTTGTTTGTGATCCTCGGTATCCCAGTCGCAAAATTGAAATGCATATCGAGATTTAAACATGCCATTGAAAAGTTCAATGAATCTCAAAGATCTAGGAGTTTTCTATACATTTAAAACCTAAATTGCCTTTTTGTTTTTCGTGGTGAGAATTAGTGAATCATCATTCACTTACCTTCAAATTATTTACTTTTAGAGTACGACATCCCTTTCTAAGTTGTAAATATTGTTGTTAGATCCTAGCCCTAATTTCTCATTTGGGTGTTTAATTAGGGATTCATTTCTAGTCAAACTTTGTTCCTTTCTTTTTCAGATGCCTGAAAATAACAACAACAACAAAAACAACACTTCTGAGTCATTCTCGTTGATGAACCTGTGTCAGAAAGTGACATTTGATGGTTCGAACTTCAACGAGTGGATGAGGTATATTCGCATGATCACACGCTACGAGGACAAAGAATATGTCCTCGATGAAAAGCTTGAGAAGATCATCCCAGATGTTGCTACTCCTGAAGAGCTGGCCGCCTTTGAGGCCCACGAGCGTGATGCTACGAAAGTTCACTGCATCATGCTGGCCACCATGAACCTCGAACTCCAAAAGTCCTATGAGGACATGTATCCGTATGAAATGCATCAGGATTTGCTGGACATGTATCACCAGAGCGCAAGGCAAGAGCGCTATGAGATTATTACTAACATGATCACCGCTAAGATGGCGAGTAGAGAATCCTTAACCTCTCATTTGCAGAAAATGCAGAGGTATGTTGATCGTCTTCTCAAACTTAATGTTAAGTTTGATAAGGATTTGGTTATCGACATAATCCTCCACTCCTTGCCCTCCTGCTACAACCAGTTTAGGATGACATACCACATGAACAAGGAGAAGGTCTCCTTGAGCAAGCTCCAAGGACTGTTGAGGACTGCTGAGAGCAACCTCAAAGGCAAATCCATTGCACCGTCCCCTGCTGTGGCCGCTCCTGTGATGGCAATAGGTCAAGGAAAGGGTAAAAAGAGGAAGGCTCCATGTAAGAGCCACCATAAGGGGAAACCACGTGATGGTTCGTCCTCTAGTGGGACCAAAGCAAGCCCTGCTAAACCCTCTTCCGGTCCCAAAGAAGCAGAGTGCTTCTATTGCCACCAAAAGGGCCACTGGAAGCGAAGCTGCCCTCAATATCTGCAAGATATAAAAGATGGGAAGATTAAGCCCACCTTTGCAGGTATGTATTCTATTAAATCTAATAACTCATCATTTGCTGCTTCATTGGTTCTTGATACAGGGTGTGGTTACCACATTTGTTCTGATATGCATGGCCTAAAAAGAAGTAGGGAGGTGGAACATGGAAAGATGAACCTGATTATGGGAAACAGAAGATCGTCGGCTGTGACCAAAGTTGGTGTTTATTCTTTAGTGTTGAGCAATGGGTTAGGGATAGATTTAAACAATTGCTGTTATTCGACAGATATGGCAAGAAACATTATTTCATTTCATGGGTTGTTTAGACAAGGTTTCAGATATTATTTTGATAAAAGTAATGGTTCTATTAACATTTATTTGAATGGTGTCTTTTATTTCAATGCATTACCTTGTAATGGGATTTATGAATCTGTGATGGTTGTTAATAATTTAGGAAATAATGTTTTAAATTTTTATTCGTCTACTAGTCTAGACAAAGCATGCTTGTGGCATTGTCGTCTTGGCCATGTCAACAAGAAACGCATAGCCCAACTCCAAAAGGATGGAGTGTTGGAGTCACTCGATCTTAGGGACGATGACACGTGTGAATCTTGTTTACTTGGGAAGATGACCAAGTCACCCTTTACTGGCACTTGTGAAAGGGGCGAGGGTTTATTGGATCTCATACACACCGATGTGTGTGGGCCCTTTAGATCCACCACAATGGATGCTTGCCGCTTCTACGTGACTTTTATGGATGATTATAGCATATATGGATATATCTACTTAATCAAGCAAAAGTCGGAAACCTTTGAAAAGTTCAAAGAGTTTAAGAATGAAGTGGAGAATCAGCTGGGCAGGAAAATCAAGATGCTTCGGTCAGACCGAGGAGGAGAGTACCTAAGTCTTGAGTTTCACGACTATCTAAAAGAATGCGGAATTGTTTTGCAATTGACGCCTCCGAGGACGCCACAATTGAATGGTGTGGCTAAGAGACGTAATCGGACCTTGTTGGACATGGTTCGTTCTATGATGATTCGGACTTCGTTACCAATAGCTTTCTGGGGGTATGCCTTATGGACTGCCACCCATATACTTAACTTAGTTCCCACCAAGAAGGTTTCCAAGACTCCTCACGAGATGTGGACAGGGAAGGCTCCCTCGTTGGCATATATTAAGGTTTGGGGTTGGGAGGCTTTTGTGAGACGAGAGACTCACGATAAGCTCGAACCTAGTAGTGAGAAGTGTTATTTCATTGTCTATCCGTAGAAGTCTTTTGGCTATCTTTTCTATAGACCGAGTGACAATGTTGTCTTCGTTGCTAGAAGAGGAGTTTTCCGAGAAAGGGAATTGATAAGCCAAGAAGACAGTGGGAGGCAAATTGAGCTTGAAGAGATGCAAGATCAAAGTGATGAAGGAACCTCTGACATTGGCACTCAACTTGAGGAGGAAACTCCTGTTGAACCTGTTGACGAATCCTTACCTCTTCGACGTTCCACTAGGGCTAGTGTTCCACCCCAGTTTTATGGTTTTCATATTACTATTGAAGGGGATACATTTATTAGTGATAGTACACTAGTGAATTTGGACGAACCTAGCAGCTACAAGGAAGCCATGGCAGGCCCGGAGCCTGCGAAATGGAAAGAGGCGATGGACAGCGAGATTCAGTCCATGTACGACAACCAAGTTTGGAATTTGGTTGATAATGTAGCGGGTGGTAAGACAGTCGAGTGCAAGTGGATCTTCAAGAAGAAGACGGACATGGATGGGAAAGTGCATACTTATAAAGCGTGATTGGTTGCGAAGGGCTTTACTCAAACTCCCGGAGTTGTCTATGATGAGACCTTCTCACCAGTTGCGAAGATAAAGTTTATTAGGGTAATGCTTGCAATAACTGCGTTTCATGATTATGAAATATGGCCACATGGACGTGAAAACCGCTTTCCTTAATGGAAAGTTGGCTGAAGATGTTTACATGAATCATCCAGAGGGTTTTGTCGATGCAAAGCATCCAAATAGAGTATGAAGCTTGAGAAATCCATTTATTGATTGAAACAAGCGTCTCGCAGATGGAATCTTTGTTTTGACGAGAAGGTTAAAGAGTTTGGCTTTCTGTGAAGTGAATATGAATCTTGTGTGTATGTCAAAGCCAGTGGGAGTATAGTGAGCTTCCTCATATTGTATGTCGACGACATACTGCTCATAGGAAACGATGTCCCAACCTTGCAGGAGGTGAAGTCCTGGCTTGGGAAATGTTTCGCTATGAAGGACCTCAAAGAGGTTGCTTATATTCTGGGAATAAGGATAGTAAGAAACAGAGAAAAGAGACTGATAGGACTCGGTCAAGATACATACTTGGACAAGGTACTAAAGCGTTGTAGTATGGAAAATTCCAAGAAAAGGGAGTTGCCAATCCAAAGCAATACCAAGCTGAGTAAGACTCAGAGCCCGAGTATAGAGACAAAGATAGTTGATATGAGCCAAGTACCTTACGCTTCCACAGTTGGCTCTATCATGTACACTATGACTTGTACTCGCCCTGATGTGGCCTTCGCTTTGAGCATGGTCAGCAGATATAAGGGGAACCCTGGTAGAGCCCATTGGATAGCACTTAAGAATATGCTTAAGTACCTACGAAGGACCAAGGAATGGTTTCTAGTCCTCGGTGGGAGTAATGAATTAAGGGTATGAGGGTACAGTGACGCTAGTTTTTAGACGGATCGTGATAATCTTCGATCGCAGTCAGGCTGGGTCTTTACCCTAAATGGAGGAGCAGTGACTTGGAAAAGTTCCAAGCAGGAGACCGTAGCTAATTCAACGTGCGAATCAGAGTACATTACGGCGAGCGAAGCATCAAAGGAGGCTATATGGTTGAAGAACTTCATTAGAGACCTTGGAGTTGTTCCATCCATAAAGGAGCCGATGGAAATTTTCTGTGATAATCTAGGAGCGGTTGCCTTGACCAAGGAACCAATAGATCATGGTAGATCTCGACATATCGACAGAAAATATCATTTTATCAGACATCGGGTAGAAGAGGGACTCCTCGTTGTGAAGAGGGTATCATCAGAAGAAAACCCAGCAAAGCAAATCCCCTTACGAAGGGACTGAGTAGGGTCAAACACTTGCAGCACGCTTGGAGCATTGGGCTGAAGGATGATATAAGTTTGGATTAGATAGGAAACATGTAATAGATAGTTTGTACTTGACATTTGATGAATAAATAAAATTGTGTTATTTATGAGTAAAGCTACTATCTTGTGTTGGTTATTTATCTATTGTTTCAATTTTGCATGTTTTGACTTCCTGAATGATAGGATTATTCAAACAGCCCACAGTCAGTCATATTTTGGAAGTAGATATGAATAAAGACTGTCATGAATTGTTTGTAGATTGTCTAAAAGGTTTTGGGCATAGCAAAGGTTTGCTGCAAAGTTCATGAGTGCTTATGAATATGATTTGAGAATTGGAATAAACCCGAGTTTGCTGGGATCATTTCGTGGTGTTTTGCCTTAAGTGATCGCAAAGTGATTATATCATATAGTCTTAAAACTTAGAGATATGGTTGTTGTTTGCTGGTTGGTTATGCATTGATGATGTGGAAACGCATTAGTAACTTGATGTTATAAAATGCATTATTATGTATGATTCAATTAGTGAATAATAGATGCATGTGAGTCAAAGTTGATTCGTTCCTTTTATTCTATGAGAATAAAAGTGATATCTTGGCCACTTGATGATTTGGTTTGACTTATGTGCTGGGCCCAGTCAGAATGAAGTTGATGTGTTCAACTAAATTCTATGTCGAACGAATCGGAAATCGAGGAACAAATGCTGGACAATAAGCATTGTCAGCATGATATCTAGAACGAAGGATTATACGATCCCTTATCTAAAGGACAAGTTGATCAGAGTTGACAACGAAGTATAAGAGCTATGATTGTTAATTGGATTCTGAAGTCATATGTGAGATATAGTTACTAGACTTATCCGAGTGGGAGACTGTTGGAATAGTGTCTAAGCCGGTAACTATATTTGGTATGTACTTGACCCGGTTGTGCATGGTCCTTTTGGGTTGCCTTCTCCAAAGCAACTTGACAAGGTAATTTAAGGAGAAAGAAAGAATATTATGGTTTATTAATATATTATAAGAATAATATATTAAAGGAGAAATCATATTTATTTAATTAGTATTGGTCATAAATTAATTAGGAATTAATTTGGTGACTAAAAGAGACTAATTAAATAAAAGGGTATAAACTGTCAAATGCATGATAGTTGAGTTTTGGGCTAGAGAACCTAATGGACTAAGGGGGAACGAAATTATGATGGGGATCCATCATATTTTCGTCCAAGGGCCCTAATCTAGAAGGTTCTATGGGCTGCTTGGTGATTAAGCTGTCCATTAGGGTTTAGGCTGAAACCTTAGCAGCTAGCAGTATAAATAAGACTCCTATGGTATTGAAATCGGATACCACTTGATTCTAAGAGAACTCTAGGCCGATTTCTAGCTTCTCTCACCCTCTCTCATGTTGCCTTCTTGCTTGTGGGGTTTGTGAACCATTAGAGGAGTTACATTTGTGACTCTAAACTCAAGATCAAGAAGACTACAAGGATTCAAGCTACTTGGAAGAGGTAAACCACTTAGATCTATTTTCCTTATAGTAATTTCGAATTATATACGATAGATCTAGGTTTGTAAGTCTTGGAATCAAAGCATGTATAATAGAAAAACCTAGATCCAAGCATTAGGGTTTGTATGAGCACATAGGAATGTTTCTTATGTATAAAACCCATCACTTATCAATTAAGAGATGAGTGCAGCTGGAAAAATCGAGAGTGTTGAGGGTTTATCCTGTCATTAAGGATTTGGTAAGTTGTATATATTAGTTGATTAAAACACTAACCTTTGGCTTGGCATAGAAGAATATGGAAACAATAGAAGTCAAGAGATAAGAAGGTGGTTTATGGTTATTTTTATTGTCTATATATATATTTTATAACAACTAAATTTGAATTTGTTATGTGTGGAGATAGGATGGGATTACAACTCAAATAATTCTTCCATGAATTCAACTAATGTGGGTTCCTTCATAGGTCTGGTTATATTAAGCTAATGACATTAATTAGTATTTGCTTTGTTTTTGTAATAATGAAATGTATTTGGTGTTGTAGGAACAATAGAGTGAAAAATCATGGTGCATGTTTCCATTTAGTTGACTACACTTGAAACCAAATCTTCACAGGGGTCTAATGAGGTTGACCAATGTGGTCAAAATTTTCCAGTATTGGAAGCTTTTCCTGGAGAGGATATATCATTTGGTTCTAATTACTCTGAGGGTGACATTTCTTAAATTCATGGTAATTACCAAGTTTTTCACCTTTGTGTCTTTTTAAATCCCTATTTTTGAATACCCAAATTTCTTTTCCTTATTAAATTAGCATGAGTTATGCTTTTGATCCTTCATAACATGTAATTTTGTCAATTTTGGTTATTACTTGCGATAGAGACCAAAAGCACTAAAAAAACTTTAAATGAGGATTAAAATTGTACAAATCCCTTTTTGTTGGTTGTACTTGATAGTTTATACCACTAGATATATAGGTTCAGGTGGAAAAGTACAAGATATTAATAAAATGAGATGCATATTTAGAAAACCTTATCTCAAAAAATGTAATCCGACATTTCAGATGTGTTCTTTTGAAACTTGAAACATATTTGAAATAATGGCAAAAAATTGATAGTACCAATATTTTAAATGCAACTGCTATATTTTTATTGATCTGGAATGAACTCTTTTGGTTTTTTTAGTACTAACAGGTTTCATTTTTATTTTTTACAGATTCTGCTAAACTTTTCATCAAAAGGCCCCTTACCTTTTTAGGCACGTAGACTAGACAACATATGGTTGTTTTTGTTTCCCTTAATACAAGTCAAGGAGCCTATTAAGGCGATGTACATTGAATATTGTAACCATTTATAACATTACACTTTAATTTAGTAGAAAGATTAAAACGTACATATATCATTTTATATTCAATTTACCGTTTGCACATCATTTTTTAAATTCCAAATTTACCCTTCGTAGGTTGTGCTCAGCACGGTCCTCTCAAATTCACTAGTATATATATATATATATATATATATATATATATATATATATATATATATATATATATATATATATATAAACAGAAAATGATTGGAAAATAGTGATTGAAAATGTATGTATCTTACAGGTTTCCTGTTATTTGCTGAGTGGTATCTCTGTTATCAGCTTCCTTTTTATCTATTATAATGCATTTTGTTTATATATGCTTTTCATCAACATAATTGCTTCTTCTTTGTATGGCAAGTTCTCCTCTGTTGACCATGGAGTAAGCAAGTTTTCTCTTCTGTCAAAGGTTAGAATCGCGAATTACAATTAAGACTTGTGATTAGTTGTATATGTTGGACATTATATTATTTGACATATTTTGCAAAAGGTGTTAGCAGTGACTGTGAGATTCATTCAAAAGGATGCAGAGGAGAAGAAAACATCATTCAACCCCAGACCGTATTTCAAGTTATTCATTGATTGGCTGCTTGACCTTAGTACCCTTGATTCGGTTTTTGAAGGTGCAAACTTTCAGGTGGGTATTCACTTTTCTCTTTTCTCTTTCATATCATCTTGTATTGTATTGCATGTTAAGTTACCGATTTGCCATGTGCAGGTTCTGACAGCTCTAGCAACCTCCTTCCATGCCATGCAGCCTCTCAAAGTTCATGCATTCAGGTTATTCTCTTAGAAAGTAAATTGTCAAAGGAGAATTTAGTCATGGGTTTCTTTTAATGTTGTACGTGTTTTGTTTTCTATAATAAATATTATGCAATATTAGCAATATGTTACATTTACTTACTATTGGAATGATTATTTGTATTTGACATATTAGTGCAATGAATTATCTTTATTATTTATGGTATTTTATTTTGTATTATGAGATTTTTAATGTGTTATTTTATTTGCAATTTAGTAAATCTATCAAAAATATATAATTTTAAAAACATTTAAAATTATGACACACAAAAATGTGTGTCGTCTTCCTTTATCACAGGGGCTTCCTTGATACGCATTGCGTGTCATAAACACGCGCGTTGTAAGGTTACGACACACAAATGTGTGTCGTCTTCCTTTATGACAGGGTCTTCCTTGATACGCATTGTGTGTCATAACTGCACGTCGTAAATGCATGTCATAAATGTGCATCGTAAATGTGTGTCGTAAATAGACGACGCGCAAAAGTGTGTCGTTTCTCGTTATGACAGGGCCTTCCTTGACACACATTTGCGCGTCGTCTGAGCGTTTTACAACACGCATTATGCGTCGTAAAAGGTTGTTTTTCTAGTAGTGAATAAGATTCAAAATCAAATATGGATGTTAGGGATTTAAAGGGGAGTGTAAAGAGGTAATGGAGGATGAGGTTACGCTAAACCTGGCCCCTACTTCCTCTCAGGCAGTTCTCATGTCGTGAACCAATTAGTACTCACATCATGAGCCCAAAAGTGATACGCTTATTCACTAAACTCCTCACGATGTGACATACATTCCTCACGTCGTGAGTAGGGTTAATTCCTTAGAAATTTTAAACTTGACAATTGCTCATTTGAGCTTAATTTCACAACCCCAGAATGAGACCTAATCAATATCCTAGCTTATTGGGAGCTAGACACCTTATAAAAGTCATATTATAAGTACACAGTAGAGATGCACAAAACCCGAATCCGATCCGATCCGATCCGGATCCGAATCCGATCCGGTTTCGCTTACGTCATCAAAAATCCGATCCAGTCAAAATCCGATCCGAATCCGGTCAAAATCCGATCCAGTTCTAACCAAAATCCGAATCCGATTCTAATCCGATTTCAAACCGGTTTAAACCGATTTTAGTGGGTTTTAATCGGATTTTGGGGCGGATTTGGATCCGGTTTTTAGCGAATCCGGTTTACGATCCGGTATCAAATCCGATTTGGAATATAGGATTAGGATCCGATTGAAAATCCGGTTTTAAATCCGATCCGATCCGGTTTGGTCAAAACCGGTTTTGACCCAATTCGGTTTCGGATTGGATTCGGTTTTGAATAGTGAAACCGGTTTTTGTGTGCATCTCTAGTACACAGTACTAAAGGTAAACTATGTCCAGTACACTTCCTAGTACACAGTACTATTACAGGTATACATGTAGCACATAGTATAAATAAAACAATTATTTAATAAATACTTTTATGAAATTATGCTCTTGAAAGTAACTATGCACTTACATGACAAAAGTAGGTGACTAGAGGTTAGCGCAGTGCTTCGGCTTAACACTTCTCAAAGACCAAAACGTATAAGGTATTGAGTCTTAATCTAGTTTCATAATTTTGGCGACTATGTATTAATAATCTAGATTCCTCAACAATCCCAATGTCTACATCAACATCTATCAAGTAAGGAATAACCAGGTAGTTTCATATTGGAGGTAAGGTCCGTTTGGTTTACAGATTATAATGTTTGGAAATCCCACTTTAAACACCTTACTAAATCCAGCCTAGACATCACTCCCATAAGTAGATCAATCACAGTCACCTTGATTTGGAATCACTGATAAATCTTAATTATAGGCTCATAATGACGACTCTGAATATAATTAAAAGCTACACTTAAAATAAATACATGCAACTCGACTTACAGAGTGATCTAACGGAAACCGGAAATTATGCGAACAAAACTCTGACTCCGGAGCTTCTATTAGATAGCTACTACTATTCGGGTACTTGAGGTATCACAGGGCTTCGTCGGGATGCTATAAAACATAAGGAAAATGGGCTACAGGAGGGAGAACTGAGAGATAGAGGTTGTAGGGGTGAGATCTGAGGAGCATATACGAAGGGCTATTTATAGGGAAATAATTTTATTTGCACGCCACGCATCCAAAGTGCACGTGTTAGATTTGCTCAGATCGAGTGACATGGCGATTCCTGAGTGGTGACTCGTGTCGTAATTTGGGTGGGGTGTCAGATGCGCGTCGTGCATCTTGTCTATGCGCACAACTACGCGCGGAAATTTATGATTTCTTAGAAAATTCATATCTTCTTCACACGAGCACCGTTTTCGACAGTTTTTATATCCACATATAGTTATCGAGGAGATCTACAACTTTTGAGCTTATTTTTAAAATTATATTTTTACAGGTTTAGATTGTTAAAGTCTGTGTAAAAATCATAACTCTCTCATACGATATCCGTTCTCGAGTGTCTTTATATCTACAAATAGGTATGGACAAGATCTTTAACTCTCGTTTAGGTTGTTTTTCCTAACAATCAACCGATTTCAATTTCGGTTTCTGTGTTGTACACTATAGTACTGAATTGTGTCTAAAACTTCGAAAATCGTAACTTCCTCTCACGAATTCAGATTTGGATGGCCTCTATAAGCACGCTCTCGGATTAGCCACTACTATGACTTTCGTTTAGATCACTTAGGCTAATAAGCGATCTAGCTTTGATTCACTACTTTGCGACATCCGTAGCTGAATCGAATTTTACGCGAAACTTCAACGTACCATAACTTCTTTGTTCTAAGTCAGATTCAAACATTCCTTATATCTCTGGAATCCTTATGATGTATACTATAACTAGGTTAAGATCATTTTTCCTAAATAATCTTTTATTTTCGACGCATGTTTTTATTTTATTATTAAATACTTATATAATTTGCATACAATTTCGTATAAAACACATAAGCACATAAATATAAGATTAATCCTTTCTTATTTGTTTATAAAAACATTACAATAATTGACCAATGTGATTATAGACTATGACTAATCTAGCAAGAAATGCGGGCTTTACATCTACTAACCCTCATACATTTTATGAGAAATAGTTCTAAACATTTATCAATATAAGTTTAAGAACTGTAGATGGAGTGTGTCATTTTTTCCATCTTGGATAATGAGGAAATTTTCACAATAATCATAAAAGCCGCAAGCCTCATTTTGGACGATGAATCTAAGAGTTTGAGTCCAAGAACGAGAAAAAGCTTATTTGAATAGAATTCTTCAAGCTGCATATGATTGACTAGTACGAGATGACTTTGCCAAGAATATAATATATGATGATGATATGTTTTGTAGGTGGTTCCAGGTGATCTTAGAAATAGTTAATGACTTGGAGAGAGAAAGAGATAGAGAGAGAGGGGAGCGAGGGAGGGAGGGAACGATGCGGTTTTTTAGATTAGGATGGGACGCAACATTTAGAATGAGTTTTACTCTCCTATAAAAATGCACATTCGTACTTTCAAACAACATACAAAAACACCATTGACTTATTGTACAAGTATTTAATGACGTCTAAGAAAACTTATCGGAAAGTAAATATAATTCTTGTAAAATGCGTCATTAACCTTTCCAACAAATAATATATGTGTAAATCTACATGGAATGACATTCAATAACTTTACAATGTATATGAATCCATACATGGCTGCTTGGAAGTAATGCATGTATGCATTGGGAGCGGATAAATTACCCTAATGCATAATGAAATCAATACTTGTGAAGTGATCATTCGTTACTCGATGATAATTTAGAAGTAGTGGCGTCACATGATATATTGATTTGACATGCATTATTTGGTATTGATGATTCCAATAATGACATCAATGTTCTTGGTCGGTTACCATCATTCAATGACAATTTACATGGAATAGCATCCCTGATGTCCATTTAAAGTTAAAGGAGTATAATATAAGCGTGAACATTATATCTCTTGTGGGATATATTACGAATATGATTTGTCAAATCATTCACAATGTTCAGAAGATGAAAAATGAAGAAGTTTAAGGCAATACAAGAATCAACAAGGAAAGGTGTAGGACATGCATTTAATTTCCTTAAGTAATGTTGACATATAATGAAACACCTGACACCAGAATAGTTTTTCTAAAAATATAATAAACATAATGTATTTATGCATCATATTATATAATATGATTTATAAGACGAAAGTAACGCGATTTGTAGTTATGATGAAATTGATATTCAATCGTCTTATGAAGAATAAGAAATTGATGTCCAACAATATCAAGCTAATCATCAAGAAATATGTAACAAAGAAACGTATAATAAACTTGGCTCGGATTTGGTAAAACACATTTACAAAATTTAGCTATTTGATAACGACGAAGACTAGATATTTGTGTGTGTGTGTGTGTATATATATATATATATATATATATATATATATATATATATATATATATATATATATATGTGTGTGTGTGTGTGTTAGGTTTATGTTTCAGTTAAAAGTGATATAAAATTTAAATTGTCAGTTAAAATTAATAAGTTTTTTAATTATTATTAATCTCATATTCTTATTAATTTTTATTTTGTAAGTTAAATGTATAAAATTAATATTTATTATTTATATTGAAAAATATAATCATCTCTAATAAATGAAAGTTTTATTTGTCACTTGTCATACTCTCATTTAATTTGTCAAATGTCATTTTGTGGTTAGTTTGAATTAATATCTTTTCCACATGTTATTTTATGAGTTTTTTTATTTATTAAATTTCACATAATATTTTAATGTAATAATTGCAATAAATGTAACAATAAATGGATATTAATCTACTCTAATAAATGAAAGTTTTTTTTACCAAATGTCTTATTCTCCTTCATTTGGACACATGATATTTTCTAAAATTTTTAAAATTTTTATTTTCCATTTGCCATTTCATTGTATTTTTCATTTTATTAAATTAAAATTTCTTATTTAATATGTAAGATAATATATATGTAAGGTATTTATTGGAAAATGTTTATAGATATAATGTATTCAATACATTAAAGTCTCATTAATTTTAAAAATTCAATTTTTTTTCATTTTTCTTATAAATTTAAAATTTTCAAAATGTTAAAATTTTATATTTAATTTTTTTTTAAATATACCCATGTAATACATGGTCTCACACCTAGTAACGAATGAAATAGGAAATACGCTTATAAGTGTTAAGTGTATGGAAGAATTATGGTTGCGATGGTTACAATGATTAACGATAAATATAAAAAGGTGAAGGGTTAGAAACTAATTATAAAAGGTGAAGGGGTATAAATGGAATTTACCAGATTTCCATCCAATCAGTAGACAAAACTGCCAGCAAGTCGGTGACCAATCCCATACATTTAATGAAGCTGTTCCATCATGAATAGGATACCCAATGGAATCAAGAGTTCAGGCTCACTCTCTTTTTTGTGCGCGTGGGATTATCTACCCTTCTGTATCTTTCTAAGACTATTGGGTCTCTTTTGTCTCTTACTCACCATAAAAATGAACCCTATACCTACTTACCCTGTTACTCATCCTCTATTTCTTTTTATGATCATCATACACTCTCCAACTATATGATACTACCAAACAAGTCCCTCTAATGAGCCTTTGATAACAACTCGGTAAACTAAGCTTGAACTAGAATAATGAATACCTCGTTAATCTCCGTGTATATTATATGCTTCTTAATCAATCTTAAATTGTGGATTGATATCGAGTTACAATTTGTGTACATGTTTGGCCAATGACAATTTTTAAAGGTTTATCACTAATGAGTTTATTACTTTTAAGGATAGTAGATTGTTCGTTATTTAGATTTAAAATTATTTCACTACATGCATGAATAGTAGGCCGATCAAAAACGTGGGGTCTTAGAGTACTAAGGTATTATAATTTATAAAGTATTTTTGTACCTCGATGTCATGTATTCATGAATGTCATGTATTTATGAATGTGACAAATCATGCGTGTTATAGTATCCAACGTTTATGACATGTAAGAATGGTTGGAGTCTCGTAATACTTTATTGGGTTGAACTGCATAACAAACACGAACATTGAACTTTAACGCTTTATTAGAGGTTTCAAATGCAAAAACAAGCAATAACCACTTCAAGTTATACTGAGCCATGTCTTTTAAAACCCATGAAACATACAAAATTAGCATACAGTTCCCTTCTACATACAATCTTGGACATGCATGTTGTATTTGTTACATTAGACATGACTGGAAGAGAGAAAATAATATACACTCTCTAGGGCTGCCTTCTAGAGGTGGATGATAATGATGGTTGCATCTTTTGCAACACAAGAGATCAAGATCGAATATATGTCCCACATATCTACGTGTGACACAGATGTGGTAGTTTTGTTCCATTTGTCCGTGCCACAGTCTATGTGCAACAGATGAAATATATGACAATATATATGTCTTGTGCAATAAGCGAGACCATGAGGTTGTCCATTTTTTAAGCTAACATCACTAGTAGAGAAATACTTTGTCGAATAATCATGTTCTAGTAGAAAAATAGTTAAATGCAACTAAATAACTCAATTATTGGCCCTCAAAGTTCATCATGGTTACACAACATTCTGCGGTCTCTATAATAGCCTTGGATGACTCAACTTGGTAATTTTCATGATATGTAATAAGCTCAACATTTTGCCTCATAGGATTGGTTTGCTGATTTTGAAGGCCCAATGCGAAATTTAAAAAAAAAAAAAAGGCTTCTAAAGTTTCGGATTAGAAACGCACATAGACAGATGAGCTAATTATAGTGACATATCGCGACAGATTGGTGGCGGAACCACGTCAAATTAACATCTGGGCCCCTTGACGACACAGACCATGTACGATCGCACACCCCACATGTGTTCACGGTCAGCCCTCTAATGCCTCATGTATTCACACAAATGTCTTTGAACATGAAGGATATAAGAGCTTTGGTCATAAAGTATTCAAATGCAAACATATGATACTTAATTAGTTATAATATTCGAGATTGGGACAAATCAAAACAAAACTACCAGTACAGTGTTTGTACTTTATTCTTTCATTTTTAACATTTGTTTTTTCATCCCATGAATCATTTTTTCCTTTTAAACATTTAGCAAGAGTGAAACTAAAAGAATATATATATTATATATAACACTTTCTATCATCAAATATGAAACGAATACACAATTTATGTCGGAAAAGAGGATCCACAGTTTTAATAATGTATATCATTGATTAAGTAAATTTTTTCCTTGCATGTTTCTATAGCGGCAACATGATATGCAACGTCATTGTTATGATGACCCATTTTCCGTAGAAATAAAATAATTTTTGAAAAGTATGTTAATTCACTGAATTTTCTCCGAAATTTTCAAAAAATGACAGAAATTAGATACAAATACACATCAAACTAGTTTATTTGAAAAGAAGGAATATGTCTGATTAGACCCAACTATTATTGATTAAGATTACGGACATTCGCATAATCTATCCTTGCTTGTTTCACCTAATTTGGACATTAAAGGAAACATTTATTTCCCATTGAAAATGGACATTAAATCATTTGATATTAATAACTACTAGGAAGTTTAGAGGGCAACCAAGTAAATAAATAAATAAGATCTTAGCTTAGACACTAATTTTTTGATTTATTTTAATTTATGCACCACTTCTTTTTAGAAACTACTTGTACATTTAAGAGCTTTTTATTCCATTGGTGTTGCAATTTATCATTAGTTAGGCCGGAGGGAATCGTTCGGCAAGACTATTCGATAAAAAGGAGATGAAGCTGATGTGGAGCTCGGTATGTGGATTGTTGTTTCTCTCTCGTCAGCGATGGACGAGGTGGGTTCTATGGCTAATATGGATTCAATGTATAAGAAGAAAATTATTAGATAAATATTTAATTAAAATTAATGATTATTGTGGGATATTTGGGATATGTTTTCAAAAGATTACCATGCTTTCAATAAATAAAACAAGATATTCATATATTTATTTAATTAAAGTTAGAGATTGTTATGATGTGTTTGTTACATAGAAAATCGAAATGAAACAGAGTTTTCTTTGTCCAAGCTGGTTAAAAGGAATGACTTGAAGCATCAGATTTTGCACCTAACAAACGTGTCTAAATTTGATCTGGCCCAGAAGGCCCATGTCAAATGGCCGAGTGATGGTGATGATAACACCAAATTCTTTCACAACTCGCTTAAGGTGAAAACTAACAGAAAAAACATAAACGGCCTAATGGTGAATGGTGCTTGGATCACAAACTGCCCTGCCATTAAGCTCGAAGCTTTGAGGTTTTTTGGTTCCAAAATCAATGAAAGATGTGTTAATCGTCCCCCTCTCATCAATGATGGCTTCAGGTCCCTTTTTGTTCACAACAAGGACTTTCTTCAGGCGTCGTTCGATATCAAGGAAATTAGGGAGGCTATTTGGAATTGTGGGGGCGACAAAGCCCCGGGTCCAGATGGCTTTGCATTTAAATTTATTAAACGGTATTGGAATATTATACAGGCTGATATTATGAAATTTGTTAAACACTTTGACGAGTTTGGTAGTTTCTCGCGGGGTAGCAACTCATCATTCATCTCTCTTTTTCCAAAGGTTAAAGATACTCTTACCTTGTCTGATTATCGGCCTATTAGCCTCATTGGATGCCTTTACAAAATTATTGCCAAGACTCTAGCCTCCAGAATGAAATTAGTTCTCAGATTGGTTATTGATGACTCTTAGACAACTTTCATTCATGGGGGAAATATCCTCGATGGTCCGATGATCATTAATGAGGTTTTCGGCCGGACCAAGAAGTTAAAATGCAAGACCTTCCTCTTTAAGGTTGACTTCGATAAATCCTTTGATTCGTTTAACTAGAATTATTTGAATTCTGTTGCGGGACAAATGGGGTGTGGGGATAAATGGTGGTTTTGGATTCAGGGATGCCTCAGCTCTTCTGGGGCTTCGGTGATCATTAATGGTTCCGCCACCAATGAATTCCCGCTTACTAGAGGTGTGAGGCAAGGTGACCCTTTCTCACCTTTTCTTTTTCATTATTGTCATGGAGGGTTTGAACGTGGCTATGAGGAATGCCTGTTAGTTATCGCTTTTTTTAGGTTTTGCTACTCTAAATGGGGCCCTCTCCATCTCTCATATGTTTTATGCGGACGACGCGATGTTTATTTAGGATTGGCTCAACTCTAACTTCATTAATCTTGCTCTTATTCTATAGTGTTGTCATGTGACGTCTGGGCTTAAGGTGAACTTCCATAAGTCCAAAGTCTGGTATTTGGGTCCTTAATTATGAGAGTGCTCGATGTGCGTGTATTTTTAAGTGTGAGGTCGGGTCTCTCCCTATCACTTATCTAGGTGTCCCCGTCCACGCTAACATGGCTCTTAAAAGAAATTGGTAGCCTATCATTAATCATGTTCAACGCAAACTTTCGGATTGGAAGGCGAAGACTCTCTCTTTTGGGGGTGTTTGATTTTGATCAAATCTATTGTGGGTAGCCTTCCATTATTCTACTTCTCTATTTTTAAAGCGCCTAGGTCGATCATTGAGAGTTTAGAGAAGTTGAGATGTAAATTCCTTTTTTTTTGGGGGGGGGGGGGGGTAGCATGGAGAAGAACAAAATAAATTGGGTTTCTTAGAAGGTAGTGCTTGGGTCTAAGGATAAGGGAGGCCTTGGTGTTGGGTCCCTTTCGTCCCTTAACTTAGCTCTCTTGATAAAATGGCTTTGGAGCTTCAAGTGTGAGCCTCACTCTCTGTGGCGTTGAGTTATCAGAGGTTTACATAATTACGGAAGAAAACCTATAAATTTGTTGGCTAAGAAATCGCTTCCTGGAGTTTGGTCCTGTATTTTCCAAGTTATTAGAGAGCTGAGTAATTTGGGCATTGGAATTTCTGACATTTTTAGCATACATGTTGGTGATGGTTCCAATACTTTGTATTGGGGCAATGATTGACTAAGTGGTGGGCCTTTTCAGTACCGCTTCACTCTTTTATTTGATCTTGATAAGAGGAAGTCGACTTTGGTTTCGGAGAGGTATGTTCATGGTTCCGTCGCCTGGGCTTGGAAACAGCTGCCTAGGAGTGTGTATGAGATATCAGAGTTGGCCCATCTCTCAGATTTGCTCAGGTCGGTCTCGTTCTCGGGAACTGGTTATATATGGAAGTCGTCCCTCGCTAATGTTGGGAGCTTCTATGTTAGTAACCTCAGGTAGCTTATCGAGAGCAAGCTCACATCACACGTACTAAACCCAACCATTTGGGTCTCATTTGTCCTCTAAAAATCATTTGTTTCATGTGGTGGGCATGCCTGGATAGGATTCCTTCAGTTAAGGCACTAGCTCGTAGGGGTATTAGAACGCACAATTATTATGTGCTTTGTGCAATGAGGAGTTGGAGGGAATGGATCATCTGTTAGTCAACTGTAGTCTTTCTAAGCAAGTTTTATTATGGATTTTTAATTTTAAATGGTGTGGTATCCCCCCAAGGCAGTTTGAAAAAGTTTTTGATTTTGTTGAGTTCGCATCAAACTGGGGGCTTTGTCCTAAGGAGAAAAAGATCTTCACTAGCATTTGTTATGGGTTCCTGTGGTGTATTTGGAAGGCAAGAAATGATGCGATCTTCAAAAAGGTTAGGATTACCCCGCATTTAATGATTTATAACATTGACACTATGGTGTCCAGCTTCATGTTGTATAAGGGTAATTTTGGTAATGTAACTTGCGCGAATTGGATTTGTAAGTCGTTTAATGTTTTGTAATTTTGGTTTTGTCCCTGCCTTTGTCTCTTTAGACAATGGTTAATCTATTTTTAATTTCCTATTTTTTAACTAGTTTTACTAATTATTTTCTTAAATTTGTAATTGACATTGTAACAACCTAAATATTCAAAGAAATTTTTTCATTTTAGAATAACCAACACAATTCCAACATTAAGAAAATCCAATTATAATTGTTTTCAAAACATAAGTCAAATACAACTTTTATTCCAAACATCAGAGTGTCCCGTGAAAACGTCTGAGAGAGTGCACGTCGTGTAATCAAGCTTTGCCCTTCCCATTGGGCTCCGATGTACCTGAAACAAATCCATAAATTGTAAGCTAATGCTTAGTGAGCTCCCCAGAGCATACCCCAACACACAAGTCATATAGCGTATATCATAACAGTTCTAAAGCTTCATCTACCACATATCACATAATATCTTAGCTATAAAGCTATCTCTACCATTAGCCATCAAGGTTATCTGTACCGTTAGGTATAAAAGTTATCTTTACCATTAGCCATAAAGGCTATCTTTACCGTTAGCTATAAAGCTATCTCTACCATAACCATAAAGGCTATCTCTACCGCATATTACGACAAAATCATGCCACAGACCTCTACACAACGAGTATACCCTCTATCATAAAATGGGCCGGCCTTGGTGCCTTAGACCCAATGGTATGGTGAGAAGACTCACCTTTTGTCTGACGAATCTGAAAGCTGCTCTCTTGACAGTCTGTAACCTCCCGTGCTGAATAATAATATTAACTCATTATAGGACATCACATGATCAAGGGACGCCCAAACCCCAAGTTCTTCGATAAAGTCCCAAATATCATTTCTTTGTTAATGGGCCCAAGTCCATGTCCAAAAATCATTAATGGGCCTCTTGGCCCAATAAGACCCAGTCATAACACCAATGGCCCAAACAGATAAAATGGCCTACTATTCTTAAAATGCAACCAGGTCCAGAAACCACATGAGGCCCAATAGTCCAAAAGCCCAAAACAGATCCAAGCCCATCTATGATGCGTACGCTTATGGTACCATCTTGGTAAGCACAGTATACTGGGGTTTTGGGGCTTACGCGTAACGTACACTGGGTTACCGCCAAGCATACTAAAAAATTAAGCACTTTTCCATTAAGTTCTTAATACTCGATTCTTTTACGTCCAGAAGTCAAGTCTAAGCCTATTAAGACGACCAAAGGCATAAAGTTGGCAACTTTATGCCTTTGCATGTCCCATATGCATCCAACACCCTCATTAAGACCTTTTTAAAGCTCTTAACCCATGCATGAGGTCAAACCACCCGCCGAGACTCCATTTTTATGTTGAAAAAGGACTAAGGGACCTCAGATCTGCCATTTCCATCCTATGGAGTTGCTTAACTCACAGGAGGAGGTCCAAAATCAACCAAAGGGACAAAACTAGAAAACCCTAGCTAGATCTAGTGAATAAGATGGAAAGGTGCAATCTTTATACCTCTAGAAGCTCCTCAAGGTCGACAATATCTAGATTCTTTAAGCCAAATGACACTCCAAGCTTCCTTGACAACTTCTTCTTCTTGGATGAACAGTAAAAGGACCAAAAATGCATTCTTAAAGCTCAAAATGCACTTACAAATGATATTAGGGTTTTCATAGGCGTTTGAAGGTGAAGGAGGTTGTTAAGGGTGAGGATCAAAGGAGTTAAGAGTGTTTATATAGGTCACAAGTCCGAATTTTAGGGTTTGAACATCCTAGCACGTACGCCCAGCGTTCTCCTGGTACGCCCAACATACGTGCTGCCCCTCCGAATTCCTCCTTTCCAAGTACGCTAAGCGTCCTCATAAGTACGCCCAGCGTACTTAAGGGTCTCTTATGATATATTAGAAATACTTCAAGGGTATCAAGGTCATACCTGATTTGGAGTATTACAGACATTTTATATTTTATTTAAATTTTATAAAAAGAACATCCTAAAAATCTACCATTTAATGCTTAACACATTACTAGAGTTTTTTTCTTAGTTTTTTTATCAACTAGGCAAACATTCTTATTAAATTTGATAATTTCACTCTTAAAAACTCAAAATTTTATATTCTTAACTAATGCATTCTTATTAAATTTGATAATTTCCCTCCTAAAAACTTGAAATTTTACCTTCTTAACCAATATTTTCTAGCAGCAAGACACTTTTTGGAGTCTATTGGAGCTTGTTTCTTTTGGGTGTTGAGTTGGAAGAATGGAAGATACATAGGTTGGTTGGAACAATTATGGCTAGTAAAGAAAAAATGTTGTCTTTAAGTGGTAGTTTATTTTCTTTAAATATGACTCTTTTGTTTAAATGGAAATGACCGTTTTTCTAAACAAAAAGATGTTGTGAGGGTCTGGGTGATCAAGGTTTGCATGGTTAGGATGGCTTTATTAGGGATACCAAATATATGTTCTATTTTCTAGCTCGTGGAAGTTCGTGATTATGTCTGTGTATCATTTACATGCTAATGGTTTACACTTAGAGAATTTTTTTAAGTATACGATGGTGGATGGTCAATCTACAAAGTTTTGGTATGATCCTTGGTTTTTTAAGATTCCTTTTTCGACAAAATATCATATGGTTTTTGAGTTGAAGTTGGAAACACAATGCATTTTCTCTAACCGATTGAATTTTATTGCAGATGCTTGGTTACTTAGAAGGATACCAAGATGGATGTGGAAACAGAAGAGTGGGGCTCCTTGATGTTATATTCATGAATTTGAGCTCATCACACGTATGGATCACATGCATTGGTCATCAGATTCTCACATAGTGTTCATGGTTTCATCTGTATCTTCCTTTCTTGATAGCGCCAACTTGATTAATTCAGGTTAGCTACAAGATGGAATAACCTAGTTGTTATTAATTTGAACATTTTGCATGGGAGGATAATGAAAAATTAAATTCCTATGCAGGAGAAACATGAGCAAAAAGGTATTAATTTAGACTACACATGGTGTTATATTTGCCTTAGCGATGCTGAGACAATGAACCATTTGTTTGTTTTTATCCCTTGATTAAATTCCTATGCAGGAGAAACATGAGCAAATAGGTATTAATTTAGACTACATATGGAAGTTGATTGGAATTTGGTGGGATATTCCTCCCTTAGTTGAGTATTAAGGATTGGGTGGGTAGTGCCTCCTTTAGCACTATAAAGGTTAAGTGTTGTGAAGATAACATTTCTCGTTTATATTTTGGATTTTTAATAAGTATAAGAAATGCAAGATGAAATTGGTTGGTTGGTTAAATAACCCTTTTTTACTTTGTTCAATTATGTAATTTGTTTTTCTTTAGTTTAATTAAACTTTACCATATATATATATATATATATATATATATATATATATATATATATATATATATATATATATATATATAACCTAGATCAAATAAGAAGGATGGATAAAAGAGTATGGATGGATAAAATCAAGGTAGCTTATTAGTATTAATGTGTTTTGTAACATCCCATTTTTAATCCGAAAAAATTTTCATTTTTGATTTAGGTGAAAACATTGTTTCCATAAAAACCGAATCAAGAAACCGTAAGTATCAAATACAATCATCCCAAAATCGGAGCATCATAATCATGTGAATCACATAAGCTGCCGACGAGTGTGTACAGTCAAGCCTTCGACTTTTCCCGATCATCTGATGTACGTGAAACACATTTAAATCCACAACTGTAAGCACAAAGCTTAGCGAGTTTCCTAAAATATCGTATACATCACATTATAATAAATCAACTATAAGTTATCAATAACTTTGGGACTATCCGCAGTCATGAGTACTATTAACAGTCCTATGGGCTCACAGTAGCCCTATGGTTTATCAACAACCATGCGGACTACCAACACTACACATATCAACAATCATCAAGGAAGACTCAGCTAGTCTAACATACATGCAAAGGTAATACAGTGAGAATATTCACCTCATAAATAGAAAACAAACACAACCACTCTCTGATAACAAAGACCGGTACTAAGAATCTCATAATCATCAATATAGAAGTACACTCTTCGTCTACAACATAAAACCCTCAATTTGACCAAAATTCAACGGTCAAAGTCAAAGGCCAATGTCAAATTTTAGACGACCTCCATTTCGTGGCCACCCATAGGCCATGTGGTGGCAGCTTCACGATAAAACAGTCGTGGTGACACCAGCCACCACGTCGTGGCAAGTAGACTGTGACGTCGTGGGAACTAGACTCTCATAACTTAATGGATTAAGCTCTTAACCCTTAATCTCATAAGCTACAAAGCTCAGATCTGAGCCTTCTTAAGGTCTTTATGGATGAAGTTTTCAACTTTATCCATTAAGTCAAGATCTCCAATTCTAAGCTCTTGATGATTACACCAAAGGCATGGACAATAAATTAGGCTATGCAAGTTACTTTTCTAACTATCACCATGGTCCAGAAACCAAAAAAAGCACTCCAAGGTTCTGGAGTTTACTCAAACTACAAGAACAAGAAGATTTGGACCAAAAAGCTCATAAAATGACCTAGAACAAGATCTAAATAGATAATGAGCAAAGTGAAGACTTTATACCTCTAAAAGACCAGAAATGTAATGAAGATGCAAGATCTAAGCTGGAACCAAGCACACAAACACCAAAATGGACTCATTATTCCTTCAACCTTCACAAAAGTGGTTCCACACACTCAAAACACACATATAGAGGTTAGGGTTTGGATGGGGTATGATCTCAGAGGGAGGAGGCCACCCAAATGAGGCAACCCTAGGAGTTAGTGTCTTTAAATAGGTCACAAAACCGGAGATCTAGGGTTTTACACCAAAGCACCCACCACATCGTGGCCAAGGCCTTGCCACGACATAGGGCTTCGCGGTCCACATTCCTCCATTCGATGTTGCCACGTCGTGGTTCCTCAGTCACCACATCGTGTCCTAACCAAAAATCCACAAAAATTTAGATTAAAATAAATTAAACTTAGAAAAGTATTACATGGTAAAACGGATGTTACATGTTTAAGGTCTGGCTTTCTATTCTTTTTGTTTGTGTTTTTGGCCATTTTAAACTAATTATTCTTATTTCTCTATTACTTTCAGCATGTGCAACTAGCATCTTTTCAACATACTTCTTGTTTTTCCCTATTCTGTTTGTGTATTCATCCATGTTTTTACTTGTTAACCCTTTTTTTCATGCAAATTTAATTTTGTTTATCAGTCACTTTTTTCAAACCACATATCACTTTATCATTCATTGTTGGTTGATATTTTGTATACATTGATCTTTATGAGTATTTTATTTATTTTTTATTGGAGGTCATATATGAAAGCAGTTTATCAACCTTACCATAAGGGCTCGTGACCATCCCGCATCTCCCTTAACTCATTTATATGAGATTTGGGTAAATAATATAATCATCATCCAAAAACCATCTTGGATCTTCTATTGTTATATCCTAATATGATATATGGGCCCTAAAATAAAGAATTATAATGGTGGACAAGTTTGAATTACATGATTACATGAATCACTAGGGTTGTGACATATTAGTAAGACATGTTGAAAATGTAGTGGATAACCCATCAACACATGTTCAAATCTTGTCGTTGTCGTGTTCGTTGTGACTATAGAGATTCGTTTGCACTGACTCAAAGATATAATACATAGTTTCATGTTCGAATGAACAATTAATCAAAATGTGCACAAACTGGACCTAACACCTTGTTATTACACCCACCTTTCGAATGAACAATTAATCAAAATGTGCACAAACCGGACCTAACACCTTGTTATTACACCCACCTAAACGCCGTGTGCAAATTGCATATTAAAACATTTCATATATCTTTAATTAGACTACAATTCTTGATAAATTTAGGAATGTAATAATAGTTTATTTTTTTATTAACTTTTAAAACTTGAAATATACTTTAGTAATATAAAATAGGAAAATTTGTAACTAATGTAAGTGATAGAAATTTGCAACCAAAATACGATCATTTTACTATTTGGATCGTTTTTTATACCTAAGATCGTAGGATCGTACAATCCTACAATCAGGATCGCGATTTTGACAACTATGTTTTACAGAACTGAAGGAGATCTTTATAGTGATATATTTTGCATAAAAACTACTTTACTTTTTATATGAAATATTTATAACAAATTATGTAACGGAGTAAAAACTTTTATGAATTAAAAAAAACGGATTATAAGTCGTAAATTATCGTATTAGGTATATGATATATTTTTCTTCCAGTTAATTAAAAAATAACACATATAAACAATCAATTTGAGATAGAGAGGATTATGAAAAGGATAGTTCGACAAAAAGAATTACCATCTTGATTGGTAATGATATTTATTAGAGATTTATTATATACAATTTGATTATTCTAACAAAATAGTCTATAGAGAGTACAAATATATTGTTATTAAATTTCAACATATGATTTACTTACTTTTCCAATTTCTTCTTATAAAGTTTAATCTTTGTGTTAAGAGTATGAGCTTATATAAGTGACATCTCTAGCTTTCATTATGGTAAATCCTTTTTCCAGAACCGAAATGCATAATTCCAAGAGCTAATGCTTCAAGCAGTTGTATATTATGCATTAGAGCTTGTAAATTATTCTTACATCATATTTTCCTTTAGTATACCCTCACTCTCCACTCTCACTTTTTACCATTAAAAACTGCTCAAAGTATGGCAGCTTTTCATATATTTGCAGACCAAGGACCCGATCGGAGAAGCTCAAATGTTGGACTACGAATGGGGAAACCCATCGACGATCATGCTCAACGGCACCGTCGCCGTCGATGAGTCCACCTCTCATCCCGACCAGAGCCGCCATATCTTCGAGCAGTACTCGCAAAGCTTCAATGAAACCACCGCCTCATCGTACCTCAACCCCAACGACTTCCTCCACCACTCCCATAACCCCCACCACCACTACCTTAACAACCCCACCCAAACACATCCTCATTTCGCCTCCCTCTACGACCCACGCGCCTACGGCGGGAATTGTGCCTACCCACCGTCGCCAACGCCGTTGCTCACTCTTGAACCGGAGGGTGGTTCCGGGAACGTTAACTCTCATGGCCATGGGCAAAACGGGTACATGATCATGCCAAAGCCTGAGCCCTCAGGTTGTGCCATTGACTTCACAAACAACCGGATTGGGTTGAACTTGGGTGGTCGGACGTACTTCTCCTCGGCGGAGGATGACTTCGTGAACCGACTCTACCGCCGGTCTAGGCCGTTAGAGGCGGCTCTTGTTAGCTCTCCGAGGTGTCAGGCTGAAGGGTGCAATGCTGATCTTACCCACGCTAAGCACTATCACCGCCGGCATAAAGTCTGTGAATTTCACTCCAAAGCCTCCACCGTCATCACCGCCGGGTTGACTCAGCGATTCTGCCAACAGTGTAGCAGGTTGTTTCCCATTTTTACCCTTGTACCTATTTTTACCTCAATCAAACACTTCACAGTTCACAGTTCACATAGTACAACCACTTGATGCATAAGATCACCTGAACGGGTTAACCGAAATCCCATGCATTAACTGATTGTACCTTTTAATAATATATTGTACAACTATATCATTGCACAGAAAGAAGGAAGAATTAGATAAATAAACATAGAAACAAAAAAAATGACGAAAATGCCCTGGGGTGGGTTTGGGGTACAAGGAAACTAAAGACAATGATTGGTGTACATGGGGGCGATCCCGAGGGCATTTTTGGGTCCGTAAAAATTTCTGTTTCCCATATAAGCTGCGGATTTACCCTTTGTTAGGTACTGTTTGCTTTTGCTTCTTATAGTAACCTATACCCAAAATACCCTTTTCTTTTGTTTCATTTATTGATTAGTACTCCTAAGAGTCCTTATAAATAATAATTAACTAATTATTATTTTTTACCATCCATTTACAAAAAATAATTTTTTTTTCACTATATAATGTTATAAAGATTCCATCTCTTATCGGAATTCGATAATGGAAAAAGAAGCTGTCGAAAAAGATTGGCAGATCACAACCGTCGACGTAGAAAATCATCACAAAATCCAGATCATAGCAAGGGGAGTGTCACAGTCTCGGGTGCTCAAAGTTCATCCTCCGAAATCATATCAAGTAAGAACTAATTAATTAATCCAAATTTTTACAAATAAATATATTAATTTATTCAAATTTTAGAATTATATATTTGTGTAAATTTTATAGGGTATCAGTCGGATTCGAGAGGTTAATTAATCTTTGTTGGTGGCACGATGGTTGTTGTTTCTTCATGAAGGAAGTTTATGGGAGATGACTAGATGGCTTAGCTAAGTTATAAATAACGTCGTTGTAATTAATTTTTTTTAGAGTGGTTTCACAACAAATTAATTTCCTCGGATGTTAATTCTCGATTAAATGTATTGCTAGGCTTAATTACTTTTATATATAGAAATTAATTACTGATTCTAGTTATATTTAGCTGGTTTCTAAAATGTTAAGTATTATATAAGAAATGAAAGAATGTTGCCTAGCACAGATGTCTACTAGGTTTTCAGTTCATACGCTCAAAAACTTTATTATGCTTGTCTTTTTATACTTTTTAGCTGTTTAGTATAATACCCGCTACAATTGTAGCTTCTTATTACCGATTCGCATATACTTATCAATTTCTTATTTTGTTAAGTGTTTTGTGTTTCGTTATAGTTGTTAAATCTTAATGTTACCCCAGATCTTGTAAGCTTATTGTGTATTCGGGTAAGAAAATGTCAAAATACTTAGTTTTGTTTAGGGAAGATTGCACTTATTTTAGGAAATATAATATCAAAAATCGATGTTTAAGTGTATACGATATAAGTTTATCATAAGAAATCTAGTTACCTAAATAATGAATTTCATTAGTAATCGGGTTTTCTTTACTAATAAACTTGATAAAACTTTCAAATATTTATTTGAAGGTATGTAATCATCAGATTAAGGATGTCAATGAGACTACTAAGATAGGGGTATTGATAATCCCAATCCTTTATCCTATTGTAAAATTGTATCACAAATTCCGTTATATTCCTGTTAGTGATTAAGGTTTAGGCTCAAACCCTTTAGGGTTTGAGTATTCATTATATGTTATGTAATTGTCTTTTGAATGGTCAATAAAACAATCTATAATTTCACATGATATCAGAGTCAGGTTTCTGCACCCTCCGTGACTCAGCACATCCCTGTATATGTTTATTTTTCATGGTACCAGAGCTCTGTTAAAACACTACTGATCACAACACCCAAAAGTCGTCCTCCACCTTCGGTGCCCTTTCTTTAATAGTCGTCGGTGGTGTCTTCATTATGTTTCATTTTATTTACTTTCTTCTCTTCTACTTCTAAATAATATAGTAAATTACACGAATGGTCCCTGTGGTTTAGGGTAATTTGCGAGTTTGGTCCCTAACTTTTTCTTTTAACTCGGATCGTCCCTAATGTTTGTTTTTGTTGCGCGCCTAGTCCTTGCATCCTATAAAAAGACTATTTTGCCCTTTAGCATTTTGTTTTTTTAATAAATAAATCTTTATTAATTATAATTTTAAATATTAACATAAAAAGTCTCCATGGCCTTTTCCCTAACCCTATCACAACCCCAAAATCCAATTCCTACTTTCAGTGCTTGATGTCAAGAACGACTCCACGAAGGACGATATCTGGGTTGTTTTCGACTGAACCAAACCTCCCATCGGAGATGAAGATGACAGTTTCAACGATGGAGGTTTCAGGCGAGACTTGCAACTCAGAACCAAAACCACTTCCAGTCTGTGAAAACCTCACCCTCTTTCCTCATTCCCCCTTCCGTCTGCCCTCTTCCATTCCTGTTTCACGTTTGTCACCCCCCTCCTCCCTTAGAAAACCATCTACCATCTGCTGCACCACCACCATCCACCCCATCATTAGAGTTAAAAACACTACATTAATCAAATTTATCAATAAGCCTTGACATCATGTATCATATTTTTCAAACACTGAACCATAAATCAGATAAGAAATCTAAGATCAAAACTGAAACAGAAATCATACATGCATCAAGAATTGAAACTTGAAAATTCAATTTATGTTGATACACTTGACATCGGACTTACAAACTTGAAATCAAACACTCATGACATAGATTTATCCAGTAAGACTTGAAATCATATAAATAAATTTATACAGAGCAAATGAAATAGAACTTAGTTGAGACCACCGGTGGTTAGATTGACAATGGAGGCTAACGAAAGTCGATTGATGATCGAGGCCAGTGGCGATTGCTTGATGATGGAGATTGGCGATGGAATAAATCACCGATTGTATGTGAGTCGGTCAGACGGAACATCAGAAATGGATAATGGATGTGCGTCGTGTGTCATGTGTCATGTCTGACCAATAAAGAAAGAGACAGTGGAGACGATAGGGCAGCCGACGGTCCAATTGAGTGGGTCGTCGTTGTGAGTAACAGTGTTGCAAGATATTTAGGCCATAAAGGGTAATTTTAAGGTCGGGGTTTCTATCAGTGACGAAGATGTGAGCGGTAGGGAGGGGATGAAGGAGATACTCGACGGGAAGATGGGGGAGGGAAGAGCTTCAAATTTACAAAGAAGAAGGTGGAGTGTTAAGGACGGAGGAGACAATTGACGATGATGAAGAAGGAATAGTCGACCAGGGGTTTGAGATAGGAAAGTAAAGGAGTGGGTGGGACCCACATGATTTTTTTCTTTTTATGTTAAATAATTTTTCTAAATAATATGATAAATATAAAAAATATGAAAATGAAATTTATAAGGGTACAAAGGTCATTTTATGTTTATTAGGGACTGACTACGTAATAAAATAGAATCTAAGGGACCATTCGAGTTAAAAAGAAAAGTTAGGGACCAAACACGTAATTTACTTATAACCACAAGGACCATTCGTGTAATTTACTCTAAATAATAAAATAGCCGTCGACCCCAAACAAAGCTTCTTCATCGACTTCTTCTACTGCCTCGTCCTCGGATGGCCCCTGCGCCTCTGAGCCTTCTATCTCCTCCTCGGTTGGCCACTTCTTTAGATCTCTTTTCCGAGTCAACCTATGATCTATAGTCGTGTCTCTCTATTAACATTGTAGTCGTCGTTTCTCGCAGGAATTGGCCCCGTCCGCCGCTGCTCAAACCCTTTTTCTTTCTCGCTACATTCCTCCAGAATCCTCTGTCGGCAGTTCCATGATTGTCGTTGCCGCCGCTATTCTCTTCTTCTACAACATAACGACCTCTGGATGCCGCTTCTTCTCCGACAAGCAGTAGTTGTTATCCAACAGCATTAGAGTTCTGTTTCCGCCATTGCCAGTGTATTCATCTTGTTTTTATGTTTCGTTCTCTGGTTTATTTTTCGAGTTTAATTGTCTCCTCCCCATCAAACTGCAGAGGGATGTTAGTGATTAAGGTTTAGACGCAAACCCTTTAGAGTTTAGTAATTAGGGTTTGAATACTCTCTATATATTATATAATTGTTTTTTAAATGGTCAATAAAACAATCTATTATCTCACAATTCCATCTGAACCCGGTTAGTAAATATCCATCAGGTTTGTACGTATAACTGCAGACGAGTATTCCATGTATAGTCTTAATAGGTTAAAATTCACATTTTGGAATTTTCATCAAGTAAAAGTCACAAAAATACTTAAAATTGTTAATAATTTCAAGTTCTAACAAACATCAACATGCTTAATCTCTCACAGATGTTATATAAATATAGTTATATCCTTACGAAATTTATAATATCCAAATTTAATGACAAACTAATCAAAATCATAACATAAATATTAAAAAACATCAACAATTTTCATTAAGTAATATTTAATTAACAAAGTCTATTTATAATATTACATGTAATATTGTGATATAATTTTGAAATTGTATATATTAATAATAAAATTATAGATATAATAAAAAATAAATGTTCTGGGACGAGTAATAGGATCGTTATAAGAACGGGTAATTGGATATGTAGAACCTTAATATTATAAATTTATAATCATCTTACACCGGCATAGTTTTTTTTAGAAAAATGATCCAATAAAACTGCCCCAAAAGTTTGGGGTTCGATTTTTTTCGGTCAGAATTAACTGTTTTTAACATCCCTAAGTAGGCAACTTTATACAAAGATACCTAAAAGTTTTTATTTGTTGAATCTTGTACAAAACATAAACTAGGTAATCTGGTAAATAAAAAAAATGAAAGGTGTAGAAAAAAAAAAGCTATATTTTCAAAGGAAATCTACAAAAAAAAAAAAAAAAAAACCTTATATTTTGGTTCTATTGATGAAAAACACCATTAATTTTTTTTCTTTTCAATTTAACCATTGAAACCGATAAACACTTGCAAATTAATCTATGTAATAGGTTAGAGCCAGCTGCAAGGGTAAATTGCAAGGGTAAATTGCAACAGAATGACTTTTATGTTAATAAAGTTAAAGTTTAAGAATTTTTCTATAGATTTTTTTTATACATACTTTATTTGAAGAAAATTTATATTTATTTATTAAAAACCATAATAAAGATATTTTTATTAAAAACACAATAATGATAATTTATAAGTTTATTTTTGGATTTTTTTTGTCATTATTTTTAAATAATACCATTACTACGATCATAAAGATATTATCTATATCGTATGTAACTTAAAAAGCCTTTCTTGATTTGTCGCAAGAAGTGCATTTATAGGCCAAATGCTACTTCATTGTTGAATTTTTAGATATTTGATGTAAAACGTTTACCATAAAACTACAGTTTATCAAAAATCTTTTCACAATCGAATAACACTTTAGAAAAATAAAAGTTATTCCTAAATAGAGTTTCATTATACACACTATATGTCCTAGAAACACAGTCATTGCGATAAATCAACAAAAGTTCTATTAATTATATTTAACATGTGTTTTATTACTATTGTAGCTCTTATCTTCATCTCCGACCGACCATCATCACTATCTGGACCCACCACCAGTTGGACCCCATCGTTATCGCCATGTCAACACCACCCTTATTCCTCCGTAACAAAATCTTCTTAAATTATATACGATATACTTTATGATTGTAATAATGATATTTATTAAAAATAATCGCAAAATAAAAATTCCAAAAATGACTTATAAATTATCATTATTGAGTTTTTTAATAAAAAAAGTATCTTTATTTTATGGTTTTTAATAAATAAATATAAGATTTCTCCTTAAACTTTACCTTTGTTAACGAAAAAGCCATTTCGTTGCAATTTAACCCTTACAACCAGTTCTAACCGACTACAAGAGTTATTTGGCAAGTGTTTACTAGTTTTAATGATTAAATTGAAAAAATGTGATGTTTTTATACATAGAGCCAAAATATAAAGATTTGTTTTTATTTTTATAGATTTCTCTGTTTTTAACATTAAATAGCTTTTAACCCAACGATTTTAGGTGTTTTCTTCCTCCTTAAAGTTGAGGGTTCAAGTCCGTAGTAGACATATATATTATTAAGAGTAGTTTAGGAGTAATTAAATTTACTTTGAGAATAAAATGGTATTTTACAATAAATACCAAAAGAATATGATATTTTTCTTATCTACATCATCCTTTTTTTGTGATTAACTCCATAAATTATTACTCCTTCCTTCCAAAAACAAACTTTTGACTTACAAATATTGTAATCACTTATAGTTCTTCCTCATATTAAAAATTAAAAGAAAAATAAATAAATTGCGATCATACTAATTATTTTTGTAATTATTATAAACAAAATAAACACATACATTTTAAATTTTACGTCTTTCGGAGAGAGATGTAATCATTACTTGAATAATGTAAAACATGCATGTCAATTTTCTTTTGAAATTATTAGTTTTGGTTGCTACTTGATAAAGGCGTATGAAATATTAAAATTAGTCGGAGATTAATGTAAAAAAAAGAAACATATATATTATTAATATATGGTTTAATTGTAAAATATTATTATCTATCATTATAATTCATTTTAACATATATATATATATATATATATATATATATATATATATATATATATATATATATATATATATATATATATATATATATATCACTGGTAACATCTTTTTATTCTCTAAAAACACTTGAGTGAACATTTTGTATAATATGTTTTTTTTTTCCAAAAAATAATTTATAATAGGAAAAGTTGTACTTTTGTTTGGTGATTTGGTAAAATTATCAATGGAAAATAGAAATAAGTTGGGATGGTGACGGTAAAGGGGAAACGAGGAAAAGCATAAAAATAAATTTCTAAGAAAAGGGGTTCATGGAGAAGAGGTCAAAAAGTCAAGCTGTCTCCTGCATGGAAGCTATATTTGATGAAGTTATTATTCTACGTGGGACCTCCAGTGAGATGCATTCATGTGGTCCTTATTTAGAGTTTTCACTAAAACTACTCATATAAATAAATACTTAAATTAATATTTCTTTTTTTTTTTCTTGAGGGCAGATAACAAAGATAATCACATTCTTGAAAGGTTATAAATAAATTGATATTTTTGGGAATAATTATTGATTTTATAACAAATCAATTACCAATATATATATATATATATATATATATATATATATATATATATATATATATATATATATATATATATATATATATATAATATGATCCATTAGATTTAAACGAAATGCACAATAAGTAACTTTAAGGGTAAAATAAGTAATTAGAAAATTATAATAAATAAAAATATGATTTTATTGATGAAGGGTTACATATATTAACACCGTTACCAAATATCAATGTTGTCATGAAGCACATTTTCTTGTTTTGTGTATTAGTGTTCATTGTAAACTTTTGGAATATGTAAAATAACATGAAATATAAATTTTAAATAAAAGCTTTTTAAAACGTTCAAAAGCTATTTGAAGATATTTTTTTAAATACTAGTTTTTATTTAAAATAAAATCTTTAAGCTATTTGAAGACATAATTTTTTTTATTTAATTCAATTTTTTCTTATTAAAAACTAAAAATTTTAAAAGCTCTAAAAAACAATTAGGATTGTGAAGTTCTGTATAGTTACGATTTATTTTTTAAACAAATATTACAAATATTTTGTCAATGGAAAAGGAATTTTGAAACCTAAGTTGAGAAATTATCATTTATTTAGAAATTATAGAATTTTTTTATATTAATAGTTTTGAAAATAACACAAAAGACATTAAGTTTATATCAAAATTCTAATTTGATACTGTTTTTTTAAACGACATTGTGTTTTCTAATTTGTTACAATTCTGACTACTTAATCGGTCAACTCGGTTACCCGGTGACGTGGTATGATGACGTGTCAGTTTTGATAACGTGACATGCTGACATGTCAAAATAGTTTTTTCCTACAAAAGACACTAAATTTTCACTTTTTTCGATTTGACACTAAGTTTATTTTTTTTTTCAATGACACTTTATTTTTTGTTGTATATCGAACATTATTTTTCCAATTTTGTTCAATGTTGACTATTTTCCATTTGAAACTGCATAATATTTTTAAATACATTTTAAACTGTAGAAATATATTTTTTCATTTAAAAACCATATTTTTGTACAAATACATTTTTACATTCAAACTATAATGTTATGTATAAATATGTATCAGCTATATAAAAACAGTATTTTATATTAAATACACAACTTTAAAATAAGCATGGAGGTTTGGAGGCGTGCAGTCTATCAATGCCCAGAAGTCAGGTTTGCAACCACATGAAATTTTTACATCTAAAATCATATTTATAATATTATTAGGAGCATCTTGAAGCTCATGGTATGATTCTTAAATGCTACAATGACTTAATTTGAATGACCGTTTAAATATTGAATGAGAATTTAAATATTCTACAGGTATGTTGTAACACCCAGTTTCTAGAACGGATTGTGTAGGGATTTAAGGGGTCAAAGGCTTTGTTTTTAGGTAAAACTAGGTGTCACGACGTGACCATAGAGAGGTCACGATGTGACAAGAGATTAAATGAGAAAGCTCATTTAGACTGAGTTCACGATGTGAGCAGCAGGAGCTCACGACGTGAGCAGTTGGAGCTCATGACGCGAGATGCGCTGCAGCACAAGACTATGATCTTTTAGGGTTTCCTTCATATTTAATCCCTGTAAACTTTCTTTTAGGGTTCCTCAACAACCTCCTTCTCCCTAAGCATAGAAAAATTATGGGTTTTAGGCATAAGAAAAAAAACTTAAAATTCTTAAGTGTGCATGCAACCTAAAACAAGATCTATGTTTTCACAATTAAACCTATAACTAAGAATACTAACATAAGAACCCTAGAAACCCTAGGTATTTTTCAAAAATCACAAGAAAGGCTTTAGTATTACATACATTATAGTTATTATAGCAAATAACAATTATCCTTAACTTGTAGAAGTTTTGGAAGCAAGCACCATAAATGTCGTGCCTCTAGTGGTTTACACCCAAGCTAGCAATAAGGAGATTATGGAGAGTGGAGGAGGAAGACTTAGAATTTCGGCTCTCTCTTAGCGAATGAGTGGCCGAAAATGCTAGGGCTAGTAGTCCTTATATAGTGTAACTAGGAAACCCTAGATAAGCCCAAAACCAATATAATAATATTATCTTGAATCGGTAATTATCTAGCTTCCTAATTATCCTCCAAGGATAATTCCAGAAACCCTAAAGATCTCTAAAAACCATCCACCCTCTTGGTGGAAGGTTCTGGAGCCTTTTGTTCTACTATTGAACAATTGCACTTTAGACCCCGCACTTTTAATTGATTCAATTAATCCCGAAATTAATTTCAATTAATTTTTAATTAATTATTAATTAATTATTAATTAAATAGTACTATTTCTAATTAATATGTTATTCTCATAATATATTAACAAATTATTTATTTCAATTTATTAATCAAATAATAAATCAGCATCTATCTCTAAAAATCATCTTGTCTAATTGCTAGGTTTGAGGGCAACCCAAAAGGACTGTGCTACTATCAATTCAAGTTTATACCAATTATAGTTATCAGCTTAGACAACTAATCCAACATTCTCCTACTTAGATAAGTCTGTAATTATGATTGCCAGTATTACTTCCGAACTGATCAGTAAATTGTAGCTTCCAAAAGCCGTTGCTGAACTCAAAAGCCATTATCGAAACTCTGACCCAGTCAGTTACGGGTACTAAGATAAGTGATCATATAATCCTCCGTTTTGTAAGGTATCATTTGGACATGAGACATCAAACAAAATTAATCTCATTGTCCAATACTTTGTTTCCCGATTTCTGATTTGTAATGACATAGAACTTCTAATCGAACACATCAATTTAGTCCTGGTCGGGCTCGACACTATAAGTCAACAAAAAATCACCCAGGGGCCCAAAGATACCGCTTTTCCCATTAGGGAAAAAGGAACGAATAAACTTTGCTAGGTTTGAGGGCAATAAATTATTTCATAATATATTAATAAATTATTTATTTCAATTTATTAATCAAATAATAAATCATTCTCTCTCTCTCTAAAAATATATTGTCTTGTTATGTTTGAGGGCAACCCAAAAGGAGTGTGCTACCATCAATTCAAGTTTATACTAATTATAGCTTTGGGCTTAGACACCTAATCCAACACTTATATGCTTTCACTATTTACTCATCAAATCATGCACAACAACATGTTTTATAACATCAAGTTACTGATGCGTTTACGTATCATCAACACACAACTAACTTGTAAACCATAACTCATATACCTTTGTTTTAAGATTATAAGATGTTATCGTCTCATAATTACTTGTGATAAATTCCATGAAGTAATTCTTTGAGCTTGGGTTAATAGAATACTTAAATCTCCATTTCAAAGTACTCATGGACATTGTAGCAATACCATTGCTATGTATAAAGCTCTTTAGACAATCTACAACTCAATTTAAGACAATCTTAATTCACTGCTTACTTTTAAAAGTATGATCGACTATGGAGTTTAAATAATCAAATTATTCAGAAAGTAAAACATGCAAAATGAAACACAAGAATACACCAATAACAAAAGGTAGTAAAAAATTGATAAATAATTCTCTATTATTTAATCACCAAAAGTCAATTACATTTACTTTGTCAAAAGTTTCAAACTAGCTATCTAACTATTAAAACTAATAACATCTCTCAGACCAATGCTCCTAGCATGCTAAATGTGTTTAGGCCTACTCAGACCTTTTGTGATTGGATCTGTAGGATTCTGTTCAGATGATACCCTCTTCACTATGAGGCGACCTTCTTCTTCTCTATGTCTGATGAAATGGTATTTTCTATCGATATGTCTTGATCTGCCATGATCTCTTGGTTCCTTTTGTTAGGTTTTGAGCACTATAACACTCCTATGGTGCACATGCATCCCTAGATGCTTTGGATCTAAGTTTTCTCTAATTATACATGCAACTTCAATTTTCCAAAGCATATATCCTAACTAGCATACAATTAAGGATATACAACATAAAAACCATGTTAGATGAATACCTCTAGATGTAACTTGTAGTTCTTGGACTTTGAAAGCTTTAGCGTCTCAAATGTGATGCCTCTAATGTGTCACAAACACCAAATGCAAAGGAGACATATAAGAAGTGGCTAGGTAGCTCAAAATCGGTTATGACTCTTCTTAGAATGCATGGATGCCGATTTTAGTGACTATGGGGTTGCTTTTATATTGTGGCAAAGCCTAGGGTTTCATCCATGCAAACTCTAATTCACCATGACCCTTCATATCTCTTAGTTTACATGGGTTAAACATATATATTTTATCATATATGTTTATGCCACCCAAATCAACCATGGATCATTAGCCCAACTATAAGTATTACTGATTTACTTGATCAGTCCTCGTATATTTAATCAGTCTCTTTTGATCACTAAATTAATTCCAAATTAATTCTTTATCAATACTAATTAAATAATATGATTTCTCAATTAATATATTATACTTATAATATATTAATAAATCACAAATAACCTCTTCTCAAAAAGTCCATCCTATCAAATTGCTCTGGTGAAGGCAACCCAAAAGGACTATGGGCTTAGACACCTAATCCAACACCTTTGTCAAGGAAACCGCTCCTTTACTGTCACAAAAAATTTCCATTGGCTCCTTGATGGTTAGCACAACTCCAAGATCTCCGATGAAATTTTTCAACGGAATGACCTTATTTGATGCTTCTCTTCCATTATGTACTCTGATTCGCAGGTAGAATCAGCCACTAGCTCTTTCTTGGAACTCTTCCAAGTAACTGATCCTCTGTTAAGGTAAACACCCAACCAGATTGAGAATGGAAGTTGTCTCTGTCTATTTGAAAGCTGGCGTGTCTATACCCAGTTACTATTAATGTGTCACTACCACCAAGTACTAGGACCCAGTCCTTAGTCCTTCGTAGGTACTTGAGAATATTCTTAATTGATATCCAGTGAGCTTTATCTAGATTTCCCTGATAACGACTGACCATGCTCAAAGCAAAGGACATATCAGAGCGAGTACATGTCATATCATACATGTTAGATCCAATGGCGGAAGCGTATGGAACTTTATTCATTTATGATATCTCTGCATTGGTACTCGGACTTTGAGTCTTACTCAGATTGGTATTACTCTGGATGGGAAGTGCTCATTTCTTGTAATTTTCCATACTAAAATGTTTTAGCACCTTTTCCAAGTATGTACTTTAACTAGGTCCAATTAGTCTTTTATTGCTGTCTCTTAGAATTCTTATCCCCAGAATATAAGCAGCCTCTCCTAGATCCTTCATAGCGAAACACTTTCCTAGCAAAGACTTAACCTCTTGTAAAGTTGGAATATTGTTTTCTCTAAGAAGTATGCCATCAATGTACAATACTAGGAAGGTTAATATGCTCCCAATAACTTTGACATACAAACAGGACTCATCTTCACTTCTAGAGAAGCCAAACTCTTTGACCTTCTTGTTGAAACAAAGATTCCATCTGTGACAAGCTTGTTTCAACCCATAGATGGATTTCTCAAGATTGCTGTGACAACCCATAAATTCCTATCTGTAAAGACAAGCCAATCAATCAAAAGTCATACTTGTTTCTGCTATCTTCTAAGCATAGTTAAGGGTCTATTTGAGTGTTCTAAGCCTAGTACATTCAAGGATGGTGTGTAGGGATGTGTTAGCTAAAGTTAATTGAGTTGAAAAAGAGCCAGAAACTCCATCACAAGAAGTTTACGACCGTAAACTCTTGGCAGCCGTGAACCCCTCCCCTACATATAACGATTTCCTTCATTTCTTCATCATTCCTCACATCTTCAAGGCTGAAACTCATTTCTCTCTCAAGTATCATCAAGAACACTTCCATTTCTCTTTAATATTGTAAGTGATTCTTCCATTGTATCTTAATATCCTTCTTGATCTTATGAAACCCTTTGATTTCATCCATGAACTCTTTTGGGTTAGATCTTCAAATCTTCATCTTTTCGCCAAGAACAACAAGAACACACACTTGTTTCTTGAGCCGTGAACACCCTAAAGACCTTCAAAGTGTGAGTATCTCTTCTATCATCTACTTATCCATAAGAAACACTTGATTCCTAGCCATGAAACAATCAATTAGTGCATAATCTTCAAGAGTTTACAGCCGTAAACTCTTCCTTTGGCCATAAACCCTTCATAAGATGTTGATTTTGGTCATGAACCTTCTTAAGACCAAGAATAGGACCACAACCACTTCATAGAATCAAGTTTGGGCCGTAAACACATAATGTGCTCTGGCTGTAAACTCTACCTTGGTCATAAACACACTTTGTGTGGCTGTGAACTCCCTTTAATCAATCACATGTGATTGTAACACTTCATTTCAAGTGTTTCCTAGTCGCCAAGGTTGTTTCCCTTCATGTTAGTGGTGTTAAATTACTAATTATATACATATATGTATCAATATATGTCAATTAGGACTCGTTTGTGCCTCAGGACTTCATTTGTAGAACTTCTCATCCTTACTTGAATCTTCAATTGAATCACCCACATAAGGTGAATTTATACCCTTATAATCAATCTTTTAAATGTTTTTAAATGCTTTTAAGGGGGGGGGGGAGGGGAATACAAGTTGAACATATTGATATTGTGTAAATGTTTATTTGTGATAACCATCACATTAAACGATTTCTTATGCTTTTATAAGTGATCGAACCAATCCAAAAACTCTTTTAAGTTATGTTACATTTGTAATTTTATGGAAAGCATAGAATTCAGGTGGAATTTAATTCTACTGGAATGCCTAAAAGGTAATGAATTGTCAACTGGTTCAACTGGAATCTCTTCCTCTGGTTGAACCCTAGCGTCTTCAGAGGTTCCTTCCTCATTTGATTCTTGAATCTCTTCAAGGTTAATGGTACTCCCACTATCCTCTTTTCATACGAGCTCTCTCTTGCGAAAGACTCCTCTTAGTGCTACAAAGACCACGTTCTCACTAGGTCTGTAGAACAAATATCCAAAGGACTTCTGTGGGTAACCGATGAAAATACATATTTCACGTTGAGGTTCAAGCTTGTCGTGAGTCTCTCGTCTAACGAAAGCTTCCCAACCCAAATGTTGATATATTCTAACAAGGGAACCTTCTATGTCCACATTTCGTGAGGTGTTTTGGCAACCTTCTTAGTTTGGACAAGATTAAGAATATGGGCGGCAGTCTCTAAGTCATACCCCAAAACAAAATTGGAAGAGAAGCTCGACTCATCATGGAACGAACTATGTCCAACAAGGTTGGTGTAACGCCCGTAGATCCGGGCTAATCAATTTAGAGACGATAAGCATATATGCTCACCAGGCTCCCAAACCTGAGCCACTCAGTTTTCTTTGCATTACAGGTAATGGCACAAGAGTATCAGTTGGTGGACTTGACGAGAGATTTTGGATTATATATCAGTAGTTATAAATAACTGTTGTAAGGTCTATTTTATACTATTTATGGTTTTGGTCTGTATTGGAACATGACATCCTGAGATTTTGTTATTTAATGAAAATACATTTCTGTAAAGAAATGCTTTGATAAATTCTTATCATATTTTGTTTTGAGAACAAATTCCGCAACTATTTTCTTTAAAAGATTACTCTGATTTTAAAACAAAGCATAAACAAATTGGTCTTTTCTGGCCGTGAAATTGGGGATGTCACAGTTGGTATCAGAGCTTTAGTTTAAGCGAACTAGGAATTTGTAGGTGATGAGAATAAATCTTAGATCGTTTAGATCTTTCACAGGTATAAAGATGAAGAACAAACAATTCAAACACAATACGATTAAGAACACAGTATGGAATCAATGTAAAGCTTATGATTCAAATATAGTCACGCCTCAGCAGAGCTCGATGAAGAACTTCCACTGTAGAGGCGAGCTAGGGTTTACAATACTGATAAGAAAATTAATGAAAGCGTTACTAATAAAGGATGCATGCATGAACCTTAAATACTAAAACCCTAGAGTAAAATAATGCACGGTTGGACAGGCCCAAACCGACTCCCAAAACTGGGCTAAGGACCGAGCCCATGACGCAATACTATAAGCCCAACAATCTCCCCCTTTGCGTCAAATGAGGCGAGAGATTATTTCTTTTGGGTAGGCTTCACTGTCTTCACAGCTTTGAACAGCCGAGGAATGATAGCAAGAAAAGTCTACCGAAATGGAATATACCATCTCAGCATGTCAGTAAACAACTTCTTGTCAGCTACTAAGTTCTGATTACACCGCTAACAGCAAATTGTTGTTGAGGAGTATCTAGTCATGAGGATTGAGGTTCGGTAGATCAGCCAGAGAGAAATTATGAACCGAGCCTTCAGAGCCTCGAGTCACTTTGAATTTGACGTTGATGAACTTCCCGACTAGATAAGGCTTCAGTACCTTGACAGTAGTAATCTTCTGTGAGCACCAGGTCAAGTACTATGGCTGAGCGAACTCTAGATAAACCTCTAACAGATCCCGATCCACCTTCGGGTCCGGAGAGGGGATGGCCGCAGTTGAGTTGAAGCAATGAAAGATAAATGCCTTTCAAGTGATTGGCATGTCAAACTATGCATCCTTCGAGTTTTCAAGGCCGAACGACATGACAGGTTTGAGCCAATGTGTACTCGGTTCATCTATAGCACTTCTTTGAAGCGAATCAATGGTCCACTCTAGAAAAATAGACTTCTTTTTCTCCAAGAGCTCCTTTTCTTTTTTGCTTCTTCTTCAGCTCAAACGTTTCCTTCTCGGGCTTTTCTGCAAACTCTTTGTCAGAAAGTTTTGTTTTCTAAAAAGGCTTAGAGGGAATTTCACCCAAAGTATCTTCATAATAATCATCATCATTATCTGTATCATCTTCACCAATTTTCTTTTTCCTCTTATCCCTTTTGCTGACCGAAGCTTCATTATCCTTCGGTTCAGCTGATGACTCAGGTTCGAGAGGTGGTTGAGCTTTTGCCTTTTCTTCCCCTTGTTTCGACTGGACACTAGCCACCGAAACACCCTCAATCCGACTAAGGATGTCCAAAGCAAGACTGAGTTTTTCAGCCAAATGGCGTCTGATGGTTATAGTAATAATGGGATCATGTGCATCAAGAAGATGAAGTAGAATGGAATGAACGTCACCTACAGAGCTTCGAATTACCTCCCTTTGAGGCTTTAAATCATTAAGCTCGTTTGTTGCAGTGCGAAGCTTGAGGTTTTGCATTTTCAGCTGAGAGGTACGCTTGTCTAACTCATCCATTATGCGATTTTCAACAGCCAACTCTGCTTCCAGTTGAGTCAGACGATCATTGACATTAGCGTGAAGGGTGGCATTGGCAGCTTCAATGGCCTGATGAGCGGCTTCAAGATTAGACCTTTCAGCTTGAAGAGAACGCTGAAGATTATCAACCGAAGAATTCACTGTCTGAGAGTTCTTTTGAGCAGCAGCCTGCAAAGAATCTAAGAATAGATGAGCCTCATAAATTAGTTTATCGACTTTTGCGGTCGCATCTTTGCATTCCTTCGTTGAAGCCTCAACAGCAAGAGAGGCCTTTTGGCACTGGGAGGTAGAGGCATTAATGGCCTTTGCTGCAACAGAGAGAGAAGCATCATGTTATTTGACAACCGAAGAGAACTAGGCTTTGAGAACAGCTTCAGAATAAACACCAGTGGAAGAGGAGGAAAGCAGCTGATCAAGCTTTTCAGTAACAGCCTTGAGATGGCGCTTGGTGACTGGAGCGTCTTCGTCGTCATCACTTTGTACACGGTAAGGACTGAAGTAAGTGTAATCAAACTCCAAGTCCTCACCGCCAAGAACTGTGTTGGTGTCAGTGGATTGGGTAGGAGATAGTGGTTTGGTGGTTACAGGAGGTTCGGTAGTGACTGGTGGTTCGGTAGTGACTGGTGGTTCGGTTGTAACTGGAGGAATGGGTGCTGAAGAACGAGCCCCCGTATCAGATACGTTGATCTGAACTCCAGTAGTGATGGTAGTTGTAGCTTCAGTAAAGATTGGATCAGAAATGGGAATAGTAGTTGATGGTTGATAGGTAATTATAGGAAAATAGGAGGGATAGAGATAGGTACAGAAACGGGTGGAGGAGAAAGGGGTTGGGAGTGAACAGGTACCTTTGGGGTAGGCGAGCGAGGCGGTGTATCACCACGACCTGAAGCCTCCTCGTCAGAGCTTTCGCTCTCTGATTCTGAGCGAGTAAAAGGTTTGGTAGTAGGAGGAACATACTCAGAGTCCGAATCGCTAGAAGATTGAAGAATGAGTCTCCGGGCTGGCTTCTTCAGCTTCTTCTGCTTAGGCTGTGAAGGAGTAGCCTTGTCAGACTTTCGCTTCTTGGGGGTTTGACCCTTGGTTGGTTTAGTGACTTTCACCTCCTTCTGTGTTTCTGGTTTCTTTCCCCTCTTGGCCGGCTTGTCAGCTTCCTCAATGGAGCGAATCATGGCAGGAGTGAGTTCCCTTGGGCCCGAAGAAGGATGCTTCTTGTGTTCTTGAATAATGTTGCTTGCGTCAGACACGCAGGCATACATTGCTGCTGGCATCGATCCAATGAAGGAATACTGGGTGGGATCTGTGACGATGACCTTTGTGATGTGAAAGGTGGCGATAGAGGAAAGAAGAGAGTCCGCCTTGATTGGAACATGGAGACGATCCATCGCCCACTTTGTAATAATGGACCAGTACCTACCACATGAAATATATGAATGTCGTGATGAAGAATACAAGCTTTGAACCAGTTGTTGCCATATGAATGTCCCATAGTCCAAAGTAATCCCATGATACAACCCATAAAGCACAGTCATAAATGACTTGCTTGCTCCGTCTAAGCCGGCGCTACACTCTGATAGACCTTTGAAAAGAAGAGTGAAGAGCCCGTTCCATTGAGGAGGAAGGCAAGACTTCTTGAATTTGGTAACTGTGGTTAGGGTTTCTGTGTACCCCATTTGGTAGAACATGGAGAACAGTTGACCAGTAGTAATCGAGTCGGGGTTTACCAGAGTGGGTTCTTGAGCAAGACCAATTAGGGCACAGAAGCGAGTCTTGGAGATTGAGGCCTTTTCGGTGTGAATATCAAAGTGAATCCTTTCAACAACCTTGTCATAGTAAGCGGTTGAATAGATGTGAGAAAGGCAGGTCATGGGAACAACTTCGACCTTTGAAAGAGCATCAACAAGAGGTGAGTACTTGAGACATTCGACGACGTACATCATGTAGGGTTCATAAATGAAGGGTGTAAGATAAATGATGAGGTTTTGTTGAGGCTTGATGGTGAGAAGATTGGAGTGAGCATATGTATCTTGAACAGAAGATGATTATGCCATTGATGAAGCTTGAGAGGAAGAAGATGAACAGTGAGAGAAATCGCCATTTTTCTTTGAGAGAATTTGTAAGTGATAAAAGAGTAAAGATGAGCGTGCCAAATCCTTTTATACGTACAAGTAGGAGAGAGAAATATCCGTATGAAATCTTGGATTAATTAGAAACCGTGCTTGATGTGACGGAGTGAATAGTTGGCATCCCCGATGATGACGCAGGAGAGAGAAAGGATGTTTCGCTGTTACACACCTTTCCATAAAAAGTGCCTTTTCCAAATCGTCAAAACGATTGGATAACTGCTGACTCAGCCTTAGCTTTATCCCGAACGTCACTCACATATTTTACATGAACCGTCATCACCTTTATCTTTATGGATCACTGGAATGCTTTTAGAAACGAAGCTGTAACAATGAGGTCATCGTTAATAGAACCAGATTTTGGAAAATCAAAGATTTTCGTGCATAGAGTGTGAAAGATAAAGAAATAAAGCAAACTGTTTATGGGAATTTGTGATGTCTTGTTAAGACATAAAGCGACTGATTATGGGTAGGAATCGCTTCCTTCAAAGTCAAGAGAGACTTCAAAGTGCTTGTGTGGCTTCCCATTAAATACCGATCAAGTACTTGTTAAGAAGTATTGAAAGGCATGTTTTTAATTAAAGATATAAAGGTTGGCTTTCTCTTTAATTCATGATTTCGATACTTGATATAAGACCGAAACTGAACGAAGTACTTGTGAGACCAATGTGGTCTGTTAAAAAAGTATGCAGGTAAGATATTCAGTGACTTGTTGACAAATGAGAAATCTCAAAAAAAAAAAAAACTTAACTGGATCCTTGGGGAAGAAAAATCTTGGTAACAGACAATTTCAGAAGGATCACTAAAAAAAAAAGAGATTTCAATCAAGAACGTTATCATGGTGTACCGTCAATTCATTAATGGTGTTGAATTGTGGGTTTCACTTAGTACGTAGTGACACGAAACTAAGATCATTAACATAGATTTTTGTATAACCATAAACCTCAGTGGTAAATGCTGAGAGTCTCAAGGGTTACATTAGTGAGATGAAGTGTAATGAAGAAAAATGATATAGGTGGTATAAGAAGTGAATGTACCTCTGCTATAAAAGAAGGACCAAGCAGAAAACTCTAAGCTCAATTTGAGAAGAGTAAGGTAGCTCATGATTAGAGTGAATGTAACAGCCTGGTTTGGGAAAGCATGATTTGTATATATCATGTTATTAAGGCTTCACTCAAAATCTGTAGAGGCTTTAGTCAACATGCAGCAACATGCATCTAGGGACACTTAGCTAATTTTTATAAAAGAAGTTATACCTGCTTGAGCTTCACCATCGAGAGTAACATTTATACAAATGAAAACATTAGATAAAAAGAAAAAAAAAATAAAAGATATTTTTGTATTTTGAGAATTTTTTTAATAAAAAGAAAAAGAAAAATATTTTTGGATTTTATAAAAATAAAAGAAACATACAAAAATGAGTATTTAAAAAGTGTACAAAAGAATACAATTAAAATCCCTTGCTATGAAAAAGAAGCGAACGAGTTCAGAAGGACCGAACCGGAAATAGACCGAGCGTTCGGTTCATTTCGGTTCTAGGTTGAGCCGAACCTAAAATAGACCGAGCATTCGGTTCATTTCGGTTCGCTCTATTTCGCTTCTTACCTTTATTGAAGCGAAGGCGATTTTGGTACTGATTCTGCTTCCATCACTCCTAGGCTTTGTAAGATTTTGTTGAAACTTGCTTCAGGTAAAGCCTTAGTGAATATATCTGCTAGTTGATCAGTTGTCCTCACAAAGTGAATTTCCAAGTTGCCATCTTCCACGTGATCTTTGATGAAGTGATACCTCAGTGCTATATGTTTTTTTTCGAGTGTTGCACTGGTTTATGACAAATCCTAATTGCACTTTTAAAGTCGCAATATTGTGGGATTTTCTTCATGTTCAGCCTATAATCTCTAAGCTGACTCTGTATCCATACAACCTGAGATGTGCATGAGGAGGCAGCTATGTATTCAGCTTTTGCCGTGGAGAGAGAAACACATGTTTGTTTCTTTGATTGCCAGCTAACCAATTTACCATCGAGAAATTGGCATCCTCCAGTGGTACTTTTACGATCCAATCCACAGCCACTTAAGTCAGCATATGAGAACGCTTGGACAAAGAAACCTGAGTTGGCTGGATACCATAGACCGAGAGAGGAGGTTCGCTTCAGATAGCGAAAGATTTTTTTCATGGCAAGCATGTGAGGTTCGCGTGGGTTAGCTTGGAATCGGGCATAGTAACAGATTGAGAACATGATGTCGGGTCTGCTGGCTGTGAGATACATTAGTGACCCAATCATTTGACGATAAAGCATCATGTCAGCGGCTGGCTTCTCCAACGAAGGTGTAAGCTTTGTCTCAAATGCCATTGGAACTTTAACTTTGGAGTCTCCCATCATGCCAAACTTAGCAAGCAATGTCTTTGTATATGCCTCCTGATTGATAAAAATGCCTTCAGGTCCCTGTCTAATATTTAAGTCAAGGAAAAAGTTAATTGGACCCATTGAGCTCATCTCAAATTTAGTTTCCATCAACTTCCTGAATTCAGCTGTTAAACTGGGATTCGTGGAGCCGAAGATGATGTCATCAACATAAATTTGGACTATCATAAGGTGGTTACCCTCTCTCTTATAAAAGAAGGTTGGGCCAACCAAACCTTGTTTGAATTTAGACATTTTTAAGAATCGAGTGAGAGTTTCATACCATGCTCTGGGAGCCTGCTTCAGGCTATAAACCGCTTTGTCTAGAATGTAGTAGTGATCTGGGTGCTTCTCGTTCACGAAGCCTGGTGGTTGCTCAACATACACAGTTTCCTCAAGTTCTCCGTTGAGAAAGGCACACTTTACTTCCATCTGGTAGACTTCAAAGTTTTTGTGTGTAGCATAAGCAAGAAAGATTCGAACTGAATCTAATCTTGCAACTGGAGTGAAGGTCTCTTCATAATCAATATCTTCCTCTTGGCAGTAGCCTTTTACAACCAACAGAGCCTTGTTACAAATCACATTCCCCTCCTTATCCATCTTATTTTTGAATACCCACTTGAGACCGACAATCAAAGCATCCTTTGGAGTTGGAATTAGACGTCATACTTTGTTTCTTTCAAACTCATTCAACTTGTCTTGCATGGCTTGAACCCAATCAGAATGGTCAAGAGCCGAATTAACAGTCTTCGGTTCAACTTTGGAGACAAAAGAGTTGAACATGCAAAATTCTACTAGAGAGAATAGTGCAACTTGTTTCGCTTTGATCTGTGATCGAGTCAATACCTTTTCCGAAGATTCCCCAATGATTTTACTTTGAGGATGATCTTTGGTCTATTTAATGAGAGGTGGGTAATTTGGATCACAAGAGGGATCTAGTTCTGCATTGATTTCTTCTTCCAATTCTGATAGTGTATCATCATCATTGACCTGTGTATTCTCCCCCTCGAATGATGACACAAGTTCAATAACTGGATCAGAATGCTCCCCTTCGTTTGGACTTTCAGTTGAGCTAGATGATTGTGATGTTGAATTCTTCCCCTGGAATGAAGAACCTTGATCCTTTGGTGGAGAAGAACCCTCCTCCTGGACAGAAGGACGATCATCAGAAGGTTCGCTTAAGACAGGCCTTTCGGTTGCCTTTGGTTGATCATCAACCATCTTCTGTGCAGCATCGTCAATGAATTGCTTTAGACTGTCAACTTTGTTATCTTGCACCTTGGATTCAGAATCGATAGCCTTTTTAGGTTCATCAAAAAGAAGCATATATTAATCGAAAAGGTTTGAGATAGGAGCTGTAACTTGACTGGTCTTTGGAAAGATTTCCTGCATTGCACTTTCAGTTGTCTTCATCTTCTTGACATAGCTATCGTCAAAGGTGACATAGTATGTCTCTTCAATCTTCCTAGAGTGCTTATTCAGAACTCTATATGCCTTCTAGAGCAAGGAGTAGCCCAAAAATATTCCTTCATCAGCCTTAGCATCAAACTTGTTTCAATCTCTTTTGAGTTGAAGACGAAGCATCTTGAACCGAACACATGAAAGAATTTCACATTCGGCTTGCGATTTTTTAAGATCTCGTAAGGAGTAATGGAGAATCGCTTGTTTAGATATGATATGTTCTGAGTGTAACAAGTAGCAGCAACAACATCAACCCAGAAATACAGAGGCAAGGAAGCAAAGCTTAGCATAGTTCGAGCTGTTTCGCACAGAGATCGATTTCGTCTTTCGACAATTCCATTCTGCTGTGGGGTGTATGGAGCCGAAAAATTATGAGTCGTTCCCTTCTCAGCTAGAAAATCTTCGAAATCCTTGTTCTTGAATTCCAAGCCATTGTCACTTCTTACGTTACAAACCACTTTCCTCAGTTGAACCTCTACTTGCTTTATGAAGAGCTTGAGCTTAGGAGTAGCCTCTGATTTTTTCTTGAAGAAGAACACCTATGTAAAGCGAGAGAAGTCGTCGACGATGACCAGAATGTACTTGTTCCCACCAATGCTTTCAATAGAGGAGGGACCACACAGATCGATATGCAACAACTCCAATGGTTCTATCACCTTTGTGTTGATAATAGAAGGATGAATTTGTCGACTTTTCTTTCCCATTTCACAAGCTGCACATTGATGTTCTTTGTCGAATTTCAGAACTGGAATACCTTGAACATGATCTCCTAAAACCAGCTTGTTGATATCCTTGAAGTTAAGATGATAGAGTCTTCGATGCCATAACCAACGTTCGTCTGAGTGAGCCTTCGTTTGTAAGCAGACTGCTGGTTTCCCTTGAATTGGATTGAGGTGTAAAGGGTACATTTCCCCCTTTCGCTACGATTTCAACAGATTGTTATTTGACTTCTTTTCGACTATCTCTGAGCCTTCATTATCAAACGATACCTTCAATCTGGTCCCAACTACCAACTGTGATACACTGATAAGGTTGTGCTGTAGTCTTCAACGTATTGCGACCAATCGTATTGAGAAATCACCATTCGTAATCATTCCATAGCCTTTGATAGTTCCAAACGAATTTTTTCCGTACTTCACAATTCCACAATCCTTGAGAGACCGGAACTCTCTCAGTTCTTCCTTTCTTCCTGCCATGTGACGCGAGCAACCACTATCAATATACCATTCTTCGTCAAACTGCTCGTCACGTATAATCTGCAAAATATTAAGCAGATTTAGGAACCCAAAGTTTCTTGGGTCCTTGTAAGCCTTTTACAGGACAGGGAATAGTTAGAGAAACATCAACCAAATAAGTTCTTTTAATTAGAGTTATTTCATCTTTTCTTTTTATTGTGAAAACTTTAATTTTATTTGGCTTAGGTTCATTCGACGCAGGTTTTGAGATTTTGACGTCTGCATTCTTTTGGTTCTCTTTCGGGCATTTGTTGTATTCTGGAAAGAGCTTTCTTTTTCCCTTTAAATCTTTTGAAGGATAAGAATTAGAATGAGAATGAGAAGAATAGGGTTTTGAAGCGGTATTAGATCGTTGATTATTACTCCTCCTTGGTTGAGATCGGGAACACTCTTCCCTTCTGTTCGTTTGATTGAACTTGGGACTGAACCCGTTCTTTTGGTTGCTATTATGTTGAGGACCGAAACCATTCTTTCGGTTGCTTACACTATGAGGACCGAAGTTGTTCTTTCGATTACTTACTTGCTGTGGACCGAAACCATCCTTTCGGTTGCTTACTTGCTGCAGACCGAAGCTTTCCTTTCGGTTCCTTTCATTCCAAGGACCGAAACCCTCCTGTCGGTCGCTTCTTGATTCTCCTCGAGACTTATGCGTCCTTTCATACCTTACATAATGAGGATTTTGAGATCTTCAAAACTGTTTTCTTTCTGAGAGATTCTTCTTGTTTCTCGAATTTCGTTGGTGTTTCCGTTCTGCCACCTGTTTTGGATTTTTATGAATGTTGGCCCTTTTCTTTGGGACTTGAGCATGGCTTTCGCTCTTTGATGAAGAGGTCTAACTGGAAGTTATCACTGGTTCGCTCGAAGATGTTTTGGTGCCACTTGTGCTTGGCACATCATATCTTGCAGGCTCATTAAGTGGTTCCGGCACGTACCTATCACTCTCTATGAGGTTTTCTCTGAGATAGGCCTTTTGTTTCATGAGCGTTACCTATTGGTGCTGACCAGAAGAAATCTTCACATCCAGCTGTATTATCTTCTTCTACCATAACTGTCAGTTCTGCTGTTTGTTGAGGAGTGACTCCTTGAACTGTGTAGACCTGATTTGGAGTGGCTTGAACCTTTTGATACACAATAGCTTTTGCGTTGAGAATTTTGGTCTTGTCTGTCGATGAACGAGCGAACTCAACAAAGTTTTCAAAAATCTGATTTTTGTGAGATTTAGGTTCGCTTTTGACAAATTCTGAACAATCCACCACATCCTCTACAGAGATTTCACTCAGGTCATCATCCTCATTAAGTTCAGATGCATTTTCAACATCAGTTTTATTTTCTGAACTTAGTTTGGCATTCAATGACTCAAATTTCTGTACAGTTTCGGTTGTTAACTTCAATCTATCATTTTCATCTAATAGATTTTTGAGCATGTCCTTATGGTCTTTGGACTTTATGTAGGACTCTATTTTGTCAAGACCAATTTTGTAGGCAGGAGAGACTTCGTCAGAAGATACAACATTTTCACAGTTGTAAGCTTCGGCATCGATTTCATCCTCCTTTAACTCAAGGAAGGGTAAAATCATGCGATGTATCTTATTTCCTATTTCACAATCGAGATGCAATTGAGTGATATTAAAATAGAGTCTTTTAGCAATTCAACAAAAAATATTTTGCTGTTTTAAAAGCTTAAGATTGTCTCGTTGCAACTAAATTGACTCATCCTTAGACCTAATTAACTCTTTCTCCTTCTGCTCAATCCACATCCTCCTCTCTCACTCTTCGACGATATCCTGCTAATTTGATCCGTTAGGTTAGAGTTTTTGACACGAGTTTGGGTAAGACTACTACTTATACTATAAAATTTAGATTTTAAGCCATTCAGTTCCTTTTCATAGTTAGTAACAGGTATTTTCAGAGAAACAAGAATATTTTGTACCTTCTTGATCAACTCATCACACTCGTTGATCTGTGCACTGACAGGTTTCGTAGCAAAACACCTGTCCTCTCGCTCCTTCTCATCTTCCAGCCCACCATCTGTTGTATATCCTCTCATATGAGATACTCCTTCTGTTACCATTAAACACCTTCCTTCATCATATTCATCTTTCACCAGCATCGCCTTGCCATGAGTCGCTTTTCTTACTTCTTCGTTCTCTGAGTCCGTGGACCACACTTCCACTCCACCGAATTCATCATTGTTACTTGTATCCTGTATAATCAAAGCATTCATGGTTTTGTTGTTAGCTGCTGATTTTCTTTTCTTGATCTCCTCCAATCGTCTCAGGAGGTTCGCTTCCTCATCATCCTCATCAATCTTTTCTGCCTTTTTCTTTAGCAAGCAGTCCTTGGCAAAGTGATTCTTGCCTCCACAATAATGGCAATCAAATCCCGAGTCACCACCAATCTTCGCCTCTTTCTTGGATTCTTTTGACTTCGTACCTATCTTCGGTTCCTCCTTCACCTTTTCAGAACTGTAACTTCCCTGCCAGTTTCGGTTATTGTTGGCTGGGAACTTTCTTTTGATGAACTTTCTAGGGTTGGAAACCATCATGGAATAATCTTCACCGGTTAGATCATAGTCATCAAGATCCAATTCTTCTTCTTCTTCAATAGGACTTTTCCCTTTTGAATCAAGAGCTAACGAACCCAAACTGGAAACCACGTTCGTTTCCTTTGACACCGCACTTTCATGGGACTTCAGAATTCCCACCAGTTTCGCTAGAGAGAATGATTTAAACTGTTCGTGTGCCTTTACTGTGGACACGAATGCCATCCATTCAGGTCTAAGACCTTTCATGAAGGTAACTTGCTATTCAATAACCTTCCTTTTGATCCCGTGTTTTATCATCTTACTTAAAAGACGATTAACCCGATCAAAATCCTGAACGAGTTTCTCTTCGGGCTTCTGATTGAAATCACCAAATTCAGAAAGCAGTAAGGTCTATATTGAATGTTCCAGATCTTCATCAGTGAAATACAATTCTTTCAACCTGTCCCATATCTCTTTAGCTGTAGCGCAAGAACTCACCAATTGAAACGTATCCGACTGCAAAGCAAATCTAATCATTCTTAAGGCCTTGATGTTGCATTGAAACTTCTCTTTCTCGTCTTGAGAAATGTCTTTCACATCATTCACAAGCTGATTGTATGCCTTTTGAGTTTTGACAATCTTTGAGGTGCTTGAGTGAGCAAATGGGCCAACTGTGATTGCTTCCTAGATCAAGTACCCATTATCTTCTGAGCCGATCACATAATCTTCAAAGTGGTGCGTCCAAACCACATTATCCTGAGTGTATAAGATTGGAATCCTTGTCGTTGATCCAATACTATTGGAGATGTTGATTAGATTGGTTTGCGAATCATCCATTGACATTGTGATGAAGTTTGATCGATAACCTGTTTAAGATCAGACTTGTAATTTATCGTTGGAGTCAGATCAACAATTAATGAGATACGCCAATATGGAATGACGGCTCAATTAATATCAATCAATGCGGAAAAACCCTAATAACTTCTTCAACTGTAGAGATGTGTATGAATTACATAGTCTCCTGCTCTGATACCAAGTGATGAGAATAAATCTCAGATCATTTAGATCTTTCACAGGTATAAAGATGAAGAACAAACAATTCAAACACAATACGATTAAGAACACCGTATGGAATCAATGTAAAGCTTATGATTCAAATATAGTCACGCCTCAGCAGAGGTCGATGAAGAACTTCCACTGTAGAGGCGAGCTAGGTTTTACAATACTGATAAGAAAATTAATGAAAGCGTTACTAACAAAGGATGCATGCATGCACCTTATATACTAAAACCCTAGAGTAAAATAATGCTTAGTTGGATAGGCCTAAACCGGCTACCAAAATTGGGCTAAGGACCGAGCCCATGACGCACTAGTATAAGCCCAACAGTTGGATTTCTAGACTTAAACTTAGAATGCTAAGTGATGAGTGTGAGATGAGTGTCTACCATATATTAGACACGAGCACTAGTATATTTTAGGAAAGATGCCTAAAATGCATTTATGTGCTAAATGCTATATGTTTGCCTTATATGCTATTATTTGTTTGGATCTATGGTCTGTTGCTGACCGGATCTAGAAATTTTATGTGCTCAGGATTCTAAACGTTTAATTACGATATTAGAACTGTCATGTAGTTTTCGGAGTAATAAGGAGGATTACACGTCTAAACCTTCCTCTATCTATATTCTCGTCTCAATACACCGAGCGTCTGCTTTGGTGTATAGAACGTTATGGTGAAGACTCGTAGAGAATTAAGTAAATAGAGGAAATGAAAGGCTTATGATAGTGAATGACACCTACCAGAAGATATTTTAAGAGTGGTACCTTGCCTTTAGAATATGTCTGATAAAATAACGGAACGTTTAAAGGGGTACTGTACGTCTGAAGTAGACCTTCAATTGGCAGGATGATGGAACGATTGGTGTAATTCTTGAAGTTTTCCCATCGTCTCGAATTTCCATCACCAACCGAGTTGAAGTAGAATTGATGATTGAAGATACGCATGGAAGAAGTCCTAGTAGAGTCTAGATTTTTTTTTTTTATGATTAATTGGACACATTTGTATGTGTTAAATTGTTTTGTGATTTTAGGACTTGGGGACTGCGAGACAGTACTTAGGACGAGTATGAGTAGGTGTGAATAGTAGTAGAGATCTATACTACTGGAAGCATAGGACTCACGCTTGGATCAGGGAAAGTCACAAGGTTACCAAGAAGCTAGTGATTGGTCTTGTTTTATTCAGGTATGTCATTACCATTGTTTCGGTAGTGACTAAGAAGATGATTGATATTCTGACCGTAGCGGTCATATTAAATTGAGTCCGACTATGATGGGTTTGTTACGTGGTTCATAGAACCAAGTTCGAGGTAGCATCTGACTCAAGTCAGAAGATTGAAATCAATGAGATCGATAGCATCGCGCTCAATTTTAAGGAAGCTTGTAGCTATAAATGCTACATATAAAAATGTGATTATATCAAATTAGAATATGAAGGAAGGTATATTCCATTCTGGAATTTGACTGTAAGAGACTTGAGTCTAAGCGTTGCATCATATGATGAGAGGTCATTAGAACATGACTCATCGATATGTTACAATAAATAAAGGAAAGTACTTATCCTAAGAAGAAGGAGTCCTCAATAAGGATTTATTTTGTAACTCGAAGGTTACGATTGAAAGTCCAACATAGTACGAAGAGCAGATGCAGGATTGAACAGTACCTACTATCGAGAAGTCCAAGAGTTAGATACTCTTTCGAGGAAACATAGAACTTAGAGTCATTACCTAGGATGAAGAGATAACATATGGAATCATTATACAAGTCTTATTTCGTTGATGATTCCGAGACGTAATCATCCTAAGGGGAGATAATTGTAACGCTCGTAGATCCGGGCTAGTCAATTTAGAGACGATAAGCATCACAAATGAATTTTTGATGGAAGATTATTTAGAAGGATTAATCTTAACTAAGTTATAGTATATGTTACAAGGATTCCGTACATATAAAGAACGCCGAAATCCGAGTTATAACGAAGAAGTTATGACCTGTCAAAGTTTGGCGACAGAACCGAAACGACACAGCACGACGTAAATAGTGAATTTACGTTAGAGCGATATTTGGCCTTAGCAATCTAAATGAAAGTCGTAGAATACGTTAAAACACGAGCGTGCATTAAAAGAACGTCTAAATCTGACTTCGTATGAGGAAGTTATGATTTTTCGAAGTTTCGGCTTAGCAGTGTACAACCCGAAGTTTGAATATGAGATCGAGCAATATTTAGCCGAAACAATCTAAATGAGAATTCAAGATCTCATCGATAGTAGTGCAACGGCGGAAAGACAGACGAAAAAGGATGTCAGACGAAGGAGTTATGATTTCTAACAGAGTTTTCCTGTCCCGACCTACTAAAAATAATATAAGAAAATATATTAAAAATAAATTCAAAATTAGCCAACGAAGTCTAAACGAGAGTTGTAGAACATAATCTCACCCACGCGTGTTGATATTTACATATTTAGCCTCATAATAAGTATAGATTTTTATCATTTACTAGCTAATTTATTGCATATCATGGACAAAAGATACTTAAAAGTATTTGAATTGTGTTTTCAGTCCAAAAGCGAAGCTCGGAAGCAAAAGGAAGCACGAGAAGCGGTTGGGAGCTCGGGAGTTAAGCAAAGAAGAAAAACACCAAAAATACAAGGGACTCAGCGAGTAGTGTCGGCTACTCGGCGAGTAGCGTCGAAGATTCGAGAGGATAAAGACTCCGTGACTTACCATGTACGAGAATTAAGGGGTGGACTCGGCGATTCGGTCTTGGACTCGGCGAGTCGGTTCGAATCTATAAGAACAGTTGTCCATATCACCATTCGATATTCTGGAACCCTTGGGAGAAGCAAGCTGCGAATCAGAGCCAAGAGAGATCTGAAGAACGAAGATACAACCTAGAATTCAATTCCGAAGAAGATTTGAGGCAAATTCTCATCATTCTACTTAATCTATTGTTTTTCAATTATGGTTACACAATTAGAATTCGTTTTTCTGCTGTTAATTACCTCAATCATGAGCTAAAACTCTTAAACTTCTGTTTGGGGATACGAAATTGAGACTATGGTTTGATTATTGGTAGGATTAATTCAATATTGGTGATTTTATTGATTTTAGCTTGTTAAAGAACCTTGTGTATGAATGATAACTATTTTGCTGTTAATAGGAAGATAATTAAATAGTATGAACATCTTTTAATTGTCAACCTCATATGTTTATGTGACCACTTTATCATATGTCTAGGATTAATGAACATGAAACTAGAATTAATGGACAATTAGGTAAATTCATGTGTGAGCTTGTTGATGACCATCAACAAGAGGTTAACTAAAGGACCAAATTAGTTAGCTATTACAAGTCTAAATTAAACCCAAATAAATAATCTAGTGAACTAAATTAAATTAGACAACTGATCACTGTTTGAGTTAGTTTGCTCTCTAAGGATTAGTGCAGTGAACGCAAAGCTAATCACTTGAATCGGTAGCCAATAGAAGAATTAATCCATTGCACTATTACCATAATATCAACCATAGGATCAATTGAGTTGAACTAAATAGAAGTCCCTCTCATTATTGAATTTAGTTAATTCTTTGCTTTTCTAGTTTTTAGTATTAGTAAGTTTCTAGTCTTGTAAAACTAGAGAAAACCCCTATTTATTATTTAATTTAGATAAAATTAGTCTTTAGTTTTAATTTACCTTTCCCTGTGTTCGATACCCTACTTATTTAGCTATACCACAATTGATAGATCCACTGCCTTTGTGTGTTCATTTTATAATTAAAAAGTAGGTTTAAAACTAATTCGTTTCACACACATCACGTGCATATAAAGAACGTAAAAAACGGAGCTCGTATGCGAAAGATATGAATTTCTGCAGTTCGGGGCACGAAATCCGACCCTGTGTCAGAACTCATGACGTGAACACTTTGTTCACGACGTGAACTCAGAAAAACATCACCTAGACTCTGGCAGACCCCACTTGTGATGACGCATGTAGTGACGATCAAGCCCCACGACGTGAGCATTAGAAACTCACGAGGTGACTGTAGAAAAATCACCCTATAAATAGAAATCGAGGGTCAGCTGATTTTGGTTGCTCCTTCTCATCTCTCTCACTGCCGATACCCTCTCTAAGCCCTATTTTATACCCCTGAAGCCCCGGTATCATCCCGAGACTTGAAGCGAGTCCCGAAGCCCGAAGATCCCGAGAAGAAAAGAGTTTCCGAGCCGAAGCTCTTCCTACGAGAAGCCCGATGTGTAGACCTGGCAATGGGGCATGTTTGGAGCAAATCGACCTTGATCCAAACCCTTTTAACAAATTCCAAATCCCGATCCACGCCCGCTCCATAACCTGCAGGGTTTTGAATAATCCAACCCATACCCTTATCCACCGAATCAGCAGATATCCAAACCCGCCCTGTAACCCGTAGGTTTTTTGAATAATCAAACACATTTTACTTAAATCATGAAATCACATTTGTTAAATAAAACAAATGTTGATTTAGAAAACACATTATGTACTTGAAGACTTTCGATTGGAATTAAAATCATTATTGTAGTTACTTCCAATTGGCTTTTGACCCTCAATTGCATTGATAGAGAATAACCATTACAAACTGTCTTCCAGTTGATAAATAAATTTATTGATTTATAAATGAAATTGGTGTTTACATGATGAAATATAAATGAAATGAAATCATGATTCTTGGGAGAAGACTGGAAGTCTAGAAGTTGAGTCCCTGAGTCCTATGTATAATTAGTTTAGTCTTTGGCCTTTTCTCTTTGGACTTTCGATTGGAATTTAAAGTAAAATTTAGGCAATATAAAATATAAATGTATTATTCTAAAATTTGTATGGGGCGGGTTATAAATGGAGCGGATCGGTGATGATCCATACCCGACCCTCTTAATAAAAGGGTTAGCAGGTACGGGTCGTTAACGGGTAAACGGATCAAAAACTATGCTCTAAACCCATATAATTGTTAAGGGTTTAGATCGGATCAGGGTCAAAATCCGCTCCATTTCCAGGCCTACCAATGTGTGAAGATATCCCGGTTTCATCAGAGAATTTCTACTCGAAGAACCGTAGTGCTGTCCGAGCATCGTCTAATTAAGTGAGTGTGTAGTTACTATCTTCTACCGCATAGATATGAAGTATTTGCTACGAAATACGTGCTATGTGTTTATATGTTGTTTTTTTTTTTTACTTGAGAAGGTTGTTGAATGAATGTTTTATACATATTTTTAAATGATTTAAACTATATATGTGATTTATATCTACAAATATGTTGGGTAGAACATGGGTAGATGAAATAGTTGGTGTGTGAGGAAAGATTAGTTTGAGGATGAGACGAAAGATGATATAGATCATGAGATGAGGGTGACAGATGAAAAATGAGTGAAACCTTTACCCAAACGATGGCCCTCGCGTCATTCAGCAGAGTAGGGATGACAACCATGGACTATTCTAGACAATCCTGTGGAACACTAGCAAGCTCGCAACTTGTAGGTGTTGTGGACTTGATGTTCACCGGTGCACTCTAGAAACCCATTCATATGTATTGCTAGAGGAGTCTCGGAACCAATACTGTCAATAAATGAGGTAAACCCGACGACTATGGAGTTAGAGCCACTTAAGTGAACCTTGGTGACTATGGAGTTAGAGCCTGTTAAGTGAACCCTGGTGACTATGGAGTTAGCACCTGATAGCTATGAATTTAGTACCTGATAGATAAACTTTGACAGCAATGGACTTTATGTCAATTCCTTAGGTCAATCCTTAGGAATGAATGAATGAAGGATATTTGATTCTTAGGGTAAAACCTTAAGAATAAAGGAGATAACGGGGATGGGTAATTGGGTTGATTGTTTGATGATTGAATATAATAATTGTATTATTATGGGTTGAAAACCCTATATGCTCACCAAGCTCCCAACCTGACCCACTCAGTTTTCTTTGCATTACAGGTAATGGCACAAAAGTATAAGTTGGTGGACTTGACGAGAGATTTTGGATTATAGATCAGTAGTTATAAATTACTGTTGTAAGGTCTATTTTATACTATTTATGCTTTTGGTCTGTATCGAAACATGACATCCCGAGATTTTGTTATTTAATGAAAATACATTTCTTTAAAGAAATGATTTGATAAATTCTTATCATATTTTGTTTTTGGAACAAATTCCGCAACTGTTTTCTTTAAAAGATTACTCTCATTTTAAAACAAAGCATAAACAAATCGGTCTTTTCTGGCTGTGAAATTGGGGATTTCATAGTTGGATGGCGCCTCTCAGCCACACCATTAAGTTATGGTGTCTTGGGACAAAATAGTGTAGATAAATTATGAGGTTGGCTTGATCTTGCCATCCTTAATGTCCTGTAGGTACTTGGGGTAGCTTCTCTTCCAATTCCCATTGTCTTGGCAGTAGAATCAAGTAGCATCTTTTGGATCTGTGGTAAGGGAGTAGAATTGGTTTTTCCTTTGGGTCCACTACTAGAAGACCCATCATGAGACTTTCCCTTCCAATTTTGCTTTGAGGGAGCTTTACTCTTTTTCCCCTTTCCTTGTCCAATAGCCAGGATTGGAGCAGCTGTAGTAGGAATGGATTCAACAACCTTTCCTTTCAATCCACTTTCAGCGGTTCTCAGCAAGACTTCATGTTTACTCAATGTAACTTCCTCTTTGCTCAGATGAAAAGTCATCTTGAACTGATCATAGCAAGGAGGAAATAAGTGCAAGACTATGTCAATAGCCAACTCTTCATCGAAGTTCACATTTAGCATGGGCAAATGATCCACATGTCTCTGCATACATCGCAAGTGGTTTGTGATGGAATCTCCATCATTCATCTTGGTGGTTATGAGTGACTTGACTATCTCATACCTTTCTTGACACGCTCTTTGATGGTACTTATCCATCAAGTCCTAGCACATCTCGTAAGGCCAATAGTCCTCATAAAACTGCTATAGCTAAGGAGTCATAGTCGCCACCATAATGCATGACACCTTAGTAGCATCTTTGCATTGGGCTCTATACTAAACTATTTCTTCAGGAGTAGCTTTGGTTTCGTCTGTCTCATTCAACTGTTTGTCGAGGATGTATTCCTTGTCCTTGAATTTCAAGGCCGTTCTGATGTTACAAATCCAATCATTAAAATTGGTTCCATCGAATGTCACCTTTGCACAAATGTTCAAGAGCAAGAAGGAGTTAGCAGAGTTGTTGCTAGAGAAATTGGAAGCGTTGTTTGAGGTAGACATCTACAAAAGAAGAAAGTCATGTTTTCGATTAGATAGGAAATCCTTAATATAGCACCCAAATGAAATATTAAGGCTATGAACCAACACAATAATTCACAATTCAGAAAAGGATGCCGTAATCCAATTGTAAATTATTTGAAGGTAGGTAAATGAAGATTACCAATTCCACCACGAAAAACAAAATTTAAGTGAATTTGGTTTTTGAGTTTTGGAATTCCTAGATCATTTGAGATTCATCGAACCATTCAATGGCATGCTTAATCTTGATTATGCCATTCAAATTTGTGACTGAGATACCAAGGATCACAAACAATGTGTGAATAACCATGCAAATTACTTGATACTCTCGATGTCATTTACCACCTAATCAATGTGCTGGTTAACCACACACACTCCATTGATCAATGATAATTTACGAGTTGCCCATTGCACCCTTTGTTAGTCCATGTTAATATTTTGGTTAACCACACACGCTCCACTAACGACTTATACAAAGTGCAATGGGCAATTTCATGGATTAGCATTAAATTCACATTTTCCTAAAATAACTAAGATTGAGAATTTATAAAAAAATTTATTTACTTTATAATTACCATTATACTTATTAATGAGAGATTAATTTCTTATCCTACCGTTCGACTAACGGCCCTCCACCAATCAAGGAAGCTGTGGGTGAGAGCGGACACCCATTCAACCACCATTTTATAGGTAGTTTCCTTATACTCCCGTTATAGATCGGCTTCGTGAATGAGGAAGAGTTCTAGAATTTATGATTTCAAAATTAAAGTTTTAATTAAATTTCAAATTCCGAAACCAAAGGTGTATTTTTAATACTTTTCAATAATAGTAGATAAAATTTTAAATAATTAAATTAATCAAATAATTTTGCCTTTATCTTAAAATTTGACCAAATCTCTTGATTTGAAAAGGATATAGATTTACCTTTTCAGAAAATTCAATTTTAAGCATTAAAAATGAATTTAGTAATTATCCTAATCAAACAAAGATATCAAAATCGAAAAATCAGGGATCCGACAGCCCGACTCGTCGAGTTATTGCAATGAACTCGTCGAGTCTGATGAACAAATTGACAAATTTGTTCCCACCTCCTTTGGACAATTCACGTGTGCATCGAATTCAATTGAAATACATCCTAGGCTCTGATACCACTGACGGGTTATGAACATAACTACATCCTATGTGATCATGCAACCCTAATTGCTTTGGATCTGAGTTTTTCACTAGTTGAACATGCAAATTGAATACCAAAGCAAAACCCTAGATTTAGTATATATAATTTTGAAAATTACAAAACAAAAGGGTTTTGATGATTATCTTACTTGTTATGTAGTAATAACAAGAACTCGTTATAGATCCTTGACTCTTGAAAGTCTAGTGCCTCAAAGTTGCACCTCTAAGGGTTCACAAACACCACTAGCAAGAGGATAAGAGGAGAGAGGAGGGAAGCACTTAAAATTTTGGTTAGGTTTTCTATTAGAAAGCATAGTGGCCGAAAATCATAAGCCAGGGGTTCCTTATAAAGCTGAGAGCTGCAAGGGTTTCTATAGGAAACCCTACTTTCCTACTTAAGGCTTAATCAACCCATGGACTCCTACTAAGAAGCCTTGGACGAAATTTATAGGGCCCCCTATAGGTTTTCATCGACTCCTAATTAAGGAGTCCATCACCCACTTTCACAACTATCAATGATTTGCAAAACAACCCCTGTTCCTTTAATTAGTTCCTTTAATCCCGAAATTAATTCCAAATTCATTTTTGATTAAATACGAATTAAATAACATGATTTCTAATTAATATATTATTTCCATAATACATTAATTAATCAATTTATTATTCCAAATAATAAATTCAACCTCTCTCTCCAAAAGTCATTCTATCAAGTTGCTAGAGTGAAGGCAATCCAAAAGGACCATGCTACTATAAAATCAAGTACATACCAATTATAGTTATGGGTTAGACACCTAATCCAACAATTAGAACATGAAGGAAGGTATCTTACATGCTATAATTTGACTAATAAAGACTTGAGTCTAGCTATTGTATCATGTTGTGGAAGGTCAATAGGATATACTATTCGGTCTGTTATGATAGCCAATTAGGTTACGTCTATTTTAGAAGGACTAGGAGTCACTATAAAGATCAAATTTAGAATGAAGAGAAGGTGCAAGATTGAGAAATGGTAACAGTCAAGAAGCCCAAGAGTTAGAAAATTATTTGAAAGACATAAGACTTACGGTTATTACCTAGGATGGAAAGGTAATGTGCATAGTCATTATACAAGCCCTGTTTTGCTGATGATTCTTGGACGCAATCATCGTTAGGGGAGATAATTGTAACACCCACAACTTTGGGTTAGCAAAATTAAGATATAATAAGCAATAAAAATGACATTTTGATAAAAGGTTATTTAGGCCAGGGCGCGACGTGCTCCGGTGATCTTTCTCCCATTAAATTCAACCTTCAACGCATTCTCGTCCTCACGAATTATAAATTCTATCTCAAGTTTTAGGTTCGAATTTCTATTAGTATTTAAGGGATTGTACAAAGCTTTGAAGTCTCTAGGAGCCCAGAAATTAGAAGCAATCGGGTCGGAGTTCTTCCATTGCAATTTCCATGCTTCTGTCACGGAAATATTTGTAAGTTAAGCTACACTCATATTGCTTTCAGTGTAACTTATATTTATATTCATAGTCGTTTTTATGAATTTATAAATAATATTTATCAGAAATTCCATGTCATAATACTGATTAATCTACTTACATGGTGATGCATAGGCTAGATTCAGCGAGGTGTTTAAAGTGGGATTTCCAAACATTATACTTTGTATTCCAAACAGAACCTAGTCACATTTTTTCAGTCATCAACTCTTAACAAGTGAGTGGATAGTTACTTTCATCGTACACATAAATATGAAGTATTTAGTAATTAAAGTTTATATGTGCTTATTATCTTCAATATGTTTTAGATGAACCTATATGACATGATTTTACTCGATTTAATATAATAAGTATTTTTGTCCTTTATATATATATATATATATATATATATATGTAGTGATGGGCAATGAGAGATAGGAGATGCCATGACCTTTACCAGTGATGATTGCAATTTATTCATCTAACATAGTATAGATAACAACCACAAACCACTTTAACGGTCCAGTAGAACACTAGCAGCCTCATAACCTGTAAGTGATGAACTCTATGTTCTGACGATGTACTCTACCCCCTTACAAACACGTATTGCAAAGAAGTACTATCTATGCAATGTAGGCGATGATCCTTAGGAGAGGTCCTTAGAAATAAATATACACTAAAAAACAAGGATGGGAAATTGGATTAACTGTTTGAATATTAAACATATTAACTATATTATTGAGAGTTGAAAACCCTATGTACTCACCAGGTTTCCCAACCTGACCACTCAGTTTCTATGTATCTCAGGTATCGATATTAAGGTATTAGACGTTTGGAAATGATGAGATATTAGAGGAAATGTGGGCCACTATATGTTGTAAGATCATTAATGATTATGTTTATGCTTATGTTTCTTGTATCAACTATGACATCCCAAAGTTTTTGATAATCAATGAAAAACATTTCTTTGAAAATAATTTTATGGGATAAATTTGCCATTTACAAATAAATTTTATTTCAAAATAAGCATAAATAAAAGGTCTTTTCGGACCGTGGAAATGGGGAAGTCGTAGTTGGCATCAGAGCATTAGTTTTAGCGAACTAGAAAATTTTAGCATTTCTAGACTTATACTTTGAATGTTAAGCAATGATTGTGAGATATGTGTCTATTTTGCTTTAGGTAGTATACCTGAATCGACACTAGCACTAGGTTACTTTAGGATAAGATGCCTAGTTTTTTGTTATGTGCTAAATGATTTGTAGCTTGATTTAGGTTGCCTAAATTGCTATTACTTAACTAAATGAAAGGTCTGTTGCCTACCATAACGTGGATAAAGAAATTTTATGTGTTCAAGATTCTAAACGTTTAATTACGGTATTAGAACTTACATATAACTTTTTCGGAGTGATTAGGAGGATTATGCATCTAAATATATCTAGAACCTTCTTTATCATAATATACTTGCGACTTTGATACCTAAAACGATTGTTATGACATATAGAACATCACAGTAAGAACACAAAGTAGATTAGGAAATAGTAATGGAAACCTACAACGTGAGCCTAGTGAGTGATGGTTCGTGCACCAGTCGACGCTCCAACACTTGAACTTATCACGATGGTAGGAGTTCAGGGAATGATGCAAGCCATGTTAGACCAAAAGGAATAGGAAACAAGGCGACCACTTCAGAATAATGGGGATGAACCTACTGCACCAATTATAAAACCTAAGCTGATTGGGGAACATTTGGAGGAAGGAAACTATAGGCAGACTTTTAGCAAAGCTGAACCACGAAGGGTTAGGAGGAGCAACCCCGATGAAGAGATTGAAAAAGATAAAAGTATAAAGACTTCATGGCTTCTAAACCACCAGGTCTTTCTGGTATCCCAACTCTAGTAGAAATTATGGACTGGATATTTGTAATGGAAATGGTATTTGAAAGCTATGGTTATAGCAACATACATAAGATTGTCCTTTTAGTCAGATACTCAATGACTGGAGTGTTGAATTAGTGGAAGCTATTGGCTGAAACTATGCCAAATAGAAAAGTCCTTAACATGTATTAGGAGAACTTCCTTAAGGAGTTAAAGATTCAATACTGCTCCGAACAAGACCTTTTGGACATAAACAACGAATTCCAAAATTTAAAGAAACGAAAAATGAGTTTTAGCGAGTACGTTGTGACCTCCACTAAGAAGATGAAACTAGTTCTTGACTTGGTACCTACAGAACTTTCCAAACTAAAAAAATTTGTTATTGGAATAGCATCGGATTATGGGCCAACGGTGAAGCTAACAACCAATCCGAAAGCAGCCATCAAGGCAGATAGAAATACGGAGACCCAAATAAAGGAAAAGGTCTGAAGAAAGCTGAAACTGGAGAGAAAAGAAGTTTGAGGGATCATAAACGTCCGATAAGAAGAGTAAATTTTCAAAGCTCGGACCTAATAACAAGAGCTATGGGGACATCAATGGAAAAATGTGGCGTACAAAGTGCAAAAGTAAGCACTTCCGGCAATGCAAAAAAGAAGTGACCTGCTACAAATGTTGAAGAATGGGTCACTATTAGACCTGGCAATGGGGCGGGTTTGGAGCGAATCGACCTTGATCCAAACCCTTTTAAAAAATTTCAAAATCTGATCCAAACTCGCTTCATAACCCGTAGGATTTTAAATAATCAAACCCATACACTTATCCACCGAATCAACATATATCCAAACCCGCCCCGTAACCCGTAGGTTTTTTGAATAATCAAACACATTTTACTTAAATCATAAAATCACATTTATTAAATAAAAATATGTTTTGATTTATAAAACACATTATGTACTCGAGGGCATTCTATTGGAATTAAAATCATTATTTTAGTTACTTCTGATTGGTTTTTAACCGTCAATTGCATTGATAGAGAATAACAATTACAAATTTTCTTCCGGTTGATAAATGACCTTATTATTTATAAATGAAATTGGTGATTACATGATGAAATATATATGAAATGAAATCATGACTCTTGGGAGAAGACTGGAAGTCTAGAAGGTGAGTCCTCAGAGTCCTATGTAAAACCAATTTAGTCTTTGACCTTTTCTCTTTGGTCTTGTAATTGGAATTTAATGTAACTTTAGGCAATATAAAATATAAATTTATATTTCTAAAATTTATACGTGGCAGGTTATAAACAGAGCGGATCGGTGATGATCCATACACGACCCTTTTACTAAAAGGGTTAGCGGGTACGGGTCGTTAACGGATAAACGAATCAAAAACTATGCTCCAAACCCATATAATTGTTAAGGGTTTGGATCGGATCAGGGTCAAAACCCGCTCCATTGCCAGGCCTAGTCACTTTTCAATAGATTATACATTCAATGACAAGAAATAATACGAATATGGAGGTAGTGAGTATATTTCGAAGGATTTTCCAAAGAAAAACGAAGTAGCAAGGATAAATGTGCCGCCGAAGCCAAAGGCAAGAGCATTTCATATGATCCTTGATGGGATAGATGACGCTACAAGAAGTCGATAATATGGAACTGCTTATCCGAATTGAATGATATGAAGAAGACGTCTTATTAGATAGTAGTATGTGATGTAGCCTGAAGTAAGAAGCACAGGGTATGGTGAAATTGAAGGAACTCTCGAGTGGTATTTATAGGCTGAAAAAAGGGTGAAATTGTCGAGTTTTTGGCCCAAATCATCGAGTTTTTGGCCCAACTCGTCGAATTTCTGGCCCCCAACTCGTCCAGTTGGTGCCCTGTTTCGTCATCTACTGGGGAGAAAGCAATGGCTCAGATTGCGCGACGTCACCCACTTCGCTATAGCACCCTATCGACTTCTAAACCCCATAACTTTCACATACAAGCTCCGTTTTTGACGTTCTTTATATCCATGCGTAGGTGGGAGCATAATCTAAAATGTCTGTTTAGACTTGGTCGGCTAATTCTTGACCGATTTTAAATTTACAAGTATCATAAGATTACACTGTTAAACGGTCGTGTAAAATTTATAACTTCTACATACATAATCCGTTTTCGTCTGTCTTTTTATCGTTGAACTCTTATTAATGAGATCTTCAATTCTCATTTAGGTTGTGTCGGCTGAAAATCACTCGGTCTAAAATTCTAACTTTGGGCTGCACACTGCTATGCCAAATCTTATAAAATTCATAACTTCCTCATACGAAGTCAGATCTGGACGTTCTTTTTATGCACGCTCTCGGTTTAGCATACTACAACTTTCATTTAATACGCTAAGGCTAAAAATCACTTTATCGTAAACTCACTTTTTACGTTACAACAACGTCATGCCGGTTTTTTCGTGAAACTTCGACAGGTCATAACTTATTCGCTATAACTCGGATTTTGGCATTCTTTATATCTCTGGAACCCTTGTTATGACCACTACAACTTTCTTCATAAAAATCGGCTTTATCTAACATTTTATTTTTGATGCTTATTTTCATTCTTAATTTATTATATCATTATAAACAGGTATAAAGCACATAAATTCATATTATTCACATAATACTTAAATAATTCCTTTTTATTACTTCTCAATGAGTTACAATTGTTGACCGTTACTATTACATCATCATATCTGTGTTTAGCCTCAAAACACAGGTGTTACAGGAAAGGTAATGTGCAAAGTCATTATACATGCCCTATTTTGCTGCTGATTCAGGGACGTCATCATTCAAATGGGGAGATAACTGTAACACCCACGACTTCAGGTTACACAATTAAGACATAATAAGCAATACAAACAGAATTTTGATAGAAGGTTATTCATGATAAATAACATTAACCAAAGTTTTAGTATATCTTACAACGATTACGTACATATAAAAAAGATTAAAAACGAAGTTTGTATGAAGAAGTCATGCTTCTTCGAATTTTCGTGATTAAACCGACACCACTATGCGCGTCATAAAAAGGTAAATTTTAGGTAGGTTTCTTATTAGTGTAAGCAATCTAAATTAAAGTCGTAGTAATTGTAAAACCGATTGCACATATATAGAAAGTCTGAATATGACTTTGTAAGAGGAAGTTAATTATTTTATAATATTTGAATGTAACAGTGTTAGCATAGAAACCAAATTTTGGATTAGTTGATTGTGAGTCAAAACAATCAAAATGCGATTCGAAGATCTCGTTAATAGAAGTTTGTTAATATAAAGACAGTAGAGAACGGTTACCGTATGACGAAAAAAAATGAACTTCAAACGGCGTTTAATAGTCTAAGCCTTTAGAAAATAACAAAATTAAAAATAAATTAAGAATTAGGTGACTGAGTCTAAATGAAGGTTGTAAATCTCGTCGAAAGTTATGTGTGGATATAAATATCGTCAAAAATGGAGTTCGTCTGAAGAAGATACAAAATTTTGAAGTTTCTACAAATGTGTCACACACAAAAAGGCGCGATGCGCTGGCTTCTAGAAGCTGCTGTGTAGCACCACGTAGAACAGGACACATGTCGCATGCTGGTGGCCCAAACATGTCACGGTGCGGCGCGCTTCAATGTTTTTTCCGCAATAAATTCAACCTTCATCCCATTCTCCTCCTCAAACATTCTAAATTTTCTCTCATGTTTTAGACTCGAATTTCTCTTAGTATTTTGGGGATTTTGCAAAGCTTTGATGTCTCTAGGAGCTCGAAAATTTGAAGCAATTGGGGAAAGATTTCTGCTAGTGCAATTTCCAAACTTTTGTAAGGAAAATATCTGTAAGTTATGCTACACTCATATTGCTTTCAATGTACCTTATATTTATATTCATAGTCGTTGTTATGAACTTATAAATAATATTTATTAATTATTCCATGTTATAATACTGATCTATCTACCTACAGGAATGATGTGTAGGCTAGATTTAACGAGGTATTTATAAAATGGAATTTGTATATAAGATTTACCTAATGGAACCTACCTTGAATATGAACTTACCTAGTTGGTACTTACTTCATAGATCTTGATGTAGACATTAGAATTGTTGAGGAATCTAGACTATTATTAGCCATGAGGAATATTAAACTAAGACTTAGTGATAATTGAGCCTAGGTAAAATCAAAGGAAAGACTAAGTGCTGATGCAAAGTGTTGACCAACTTTCTAGTCATCTACTTTTAATAAGTGAGTGCATAGTTACATTCATCTTACACATAGATATGAAGAAATTAGATAATTAATTATTATATGTGCCTATTATCTGCAATATGTGTTTGATGAACCTATATATATATATATATATATATATATATATATATATATATATATATATATATATATATATATATATATATATATATATTTGGTGTATACTGGACTTGGACTGATGTCAATGGGACAACCCAAAAAGGTTTCTTATGTGCAAAAGACATGAATACCCTCTTCATCTTCATCATCAAAAATAGCCCTATAAAACTTTTTAAGTATTATAGTCTATGTTTCTTCATCGGAAGAATCCAATTCACTAGTAGATTCATCTGTATAACTCGTATCACTTAAAGACAGATCATCATCAATATATATATATATATATATATATATATATATGTATATATATATATATATATATATATATATATATATATATATATATATATCGGGTAGTGAGGGCGATGATAGATGGGAGAAGAGAGATAATTAGGAGATGCCATGACTTTTACATGTCATGATTTCGATGTTTGTGTTGTAGTCATCTTTAAGAATATAGATGACAATGAAGGACTACTCTAACAGTCCAGTGGAACACTAGCAGACTCATAACCTTTAATTGATGAACTATATGCTCTTATAATGTACTCTACCCATTACAGGCACGTATTACAAAGAAATACTGTCTAAGAGATGTAGGCGATGATCCTTAGGAGAGCTCCTTAGAAATAAATATAAATTAAAATGGGGATGGGAAATCAGGTTAACAGTTTGAATATTAATCATATTAACTATATTATTGTGGGTTGGAAACCTATGTGCTCATCCGGTCTCCCAACCTGACCTAATCAGTTTCTTTGTATCATAGGTATCAATACGAAGGTATTTGATGTTTCAAAATGATGAGATATTCGAGGAAATGTAGGCCATTAGATGTTTTAAGGCTAGTAATGATTATGGTTATGCTTATTGAAGGTTCTTTGATCGGATACTAATAAGTGAAAGAATAATAGAAAATGACACAGAGTTATCACAAAGATGTTTTCAGTAAGAAATGATTCCAACAAAGAGAATCAGCACAAAGCAACTATGAGGATTGCAATGAGAACAATACGATTACAAGAATATATAGATCAACTAGTAACAATCTAAATATGTAAACTGATCCTAATCACTAAGAAAGAGGAATAATTAGCTAACAAATGACATTACTATAATTACATAGTACATACATGAATATCAACAAAAGATAAAATGTTGACGCTGGCTTCGAGGTACATGAGTTGGCATTGGCGTTGGAGCTTGAGTTAATGGTCAACATGTATTAGTAATTGAGTCATCAGATTATAAGGTTCAACCTTACAATCTCCCCAAATCTATTGATGTGAAAACTAACTCTAAATGCAATCTTCAGCTTCAACTAAAAGTTCTTGTTTCATCCGCTAGAAGTTATCTCCTTTAAGCTCTTTGATGCGCTTGCTTATTTACAGTGAGACCAGCCAATTATAATCTTGTTCCGCTTCTTGATAACCCATGGAATCCAAGTGAAGATGAAACAAATGCTCAATGGGAGCATTGGGAAGTTCTTTAGTGCATTAAAAGCACATCTGAATTTGTTCATCGAGATAGAAAATGCCATGTTCGTGCTCTCAAATGAACAAATGCTGAATTGGCTCGACACCCATTGGCAAGCTTTTGTTGATGTAAATAGTGTGAAAAGGAAAAAGAAACTTGGCAATTTTGGACTTCCTTTGGCAACCTGAGATGGACCTGCTGAAGGCACTAAAATTAACTTCTTTACTTTAGAGATCATTTGTTGCAGCGCCAACTTTAGCTCCTGGGCATGAATACGTTTATTATTGGAAATTAAATTCTAAATCCGAATCCACTTGCTATAACCATACTTGACCTTGATTATGGGGTCAGGTTTAATTCTTCAAGCTAGAACATTCTCAAAAAAAATTCTGTCAATGCAAGCATTGAGCTCCAAACCCCTTTTATATTGTTCAACCATGTTGTTGAAGCATTGGAGATTTAAACATTGTTCATTAATGCCTCCCTCAGCGGAGAAAAATTTAGGGCAACTTTAGAGGAACGACGTTCAACATTCTCATGTTGCTTAGAGGCATTATGCTTAGTGAGAATTTGTCTGACTTGCTCAACTAGCAATCTCCAATCCCTGGCCAATGCATCTAAATTAACTGTAAGGTTCCTTTTTTTGCTTGGTGGAGCAGAGGATCCTTCACAATCAACATCATGAACTCTCCCTGAGGAGGAGGTTGTCATCCTTGTCCTTGTGATTAGTTGATCATCATCAGACTCAACATCACTATTAGTGCCTTGAGGAATCTTCCCCTCAGGAATAGCTTCTAGATATACAATGTTTAGAGGTACAACTCGTGACATGAAATCCATACGAAGAAAACCTTCATGATCATCATCATCAGTATCAGGATGATCATCATCATATTCAAAATTGTCAACATGTACTACTATGTCTTTATCATTCTCCCCTTTTTTGGCATCATCAACATTTTGAGGAAAAACTAGAGAAGTGTGAGAAGAGGAGAGGGAATTCGGGGAGGAGGATTTGAAGGAGGGGGAGGTTGAAATGGTGCTGGTGGATTATGACCAGTAGGCGGAGGTGGTGGAGATAGCTAATGATTGTGATGAGAGATGCAGAGAGTATCAACAATATCTTCAATGTCATCTACCATGGATACGATGTGCTTTATGTGAGCCACATTAGCATCAAGATTGTTCTCATGATGTCCCAATGACTAAGTGAAGTTGACCAAAAGTGTAATATTAGAGAGAACTAGTGATTAAAAGTCAGATGAGTAAGACTTCCCCTAAAAAATAGAAGGAGCTTGAAGGGGGGAAGGTTGTGGAAAAGTAGCACTAGTAGCACCAATTTGAAGTGGAGATCACTGTGGAAAGGTGAGACCAGTTGTAACAACCCGTTATTTCAAGTCAAGGTAGTAGTGATCATGACATGGATTCCGGAAATATAAAGAATGCCGAAATTTGAGCTATAACGAAGAAGTTATGGCTTATCAAAGTTTCGCGACAAAACCGGCACGACGCCGTGTGTCGTAAAAAGTGATTTTACAATTAAATAATTTTTAGCCTTAGAGATCTAAATGAAAGCCGTAGTATACATTAAACCAAGAGCGTGCATAAAAAGAATGTCCAAATCTGACTTCCTATGACGAAGTTATGATTTTTCTAAGATTTGGCATAACAGTATGCAGCCCATAATTCGAATCTTAGATCGAGCAATTTTTAGCCGACACAACCTAAACGAGAATCGAAGTTCTCATCAATCGTAGTTCAACGTTAAAAATATAGATGAAAACGGACGTCAAATGAAGAAGTTATGAATTTTTAATGGACTTTTCCTGTCCTGGCCTGTTAAAAATATAACTTTAAAAATAAAGTTAAAATTTGCCAATGGAGTCTAATAGAAAGTTGTAGAGTACGGTCACACCTACGCGTGGATATAAAGAAAGTAAAAAACGGAGCTCGTATGCGAAAGTTATGAATTTTTGAAGTTTGAGGCTCAAATTCCGAGGCTGGTCCGAAGGAGTACGCCCTACGTACCGGATTACGCCCCGCGTACTCAGAGGCTAGGTCCGGAGTCATCCACATTGCCCTTCCTTCGCATAGTCGGACACATATCTTGCATGGTTGACACGTCCGAACCCCAGGGTCCGATGATACGCCACGTTGCACCTACGTACTGCGTACGAAGGTACGCCGAGCGTAATGCGAGACCTCGGACTACTATAAATAGGGTGCGATCTTCCCGGTTTTAGTTGCTAATTTACACACTTTTTTCACTCTAAACAGCCTCTTAAGCTATTCTAAAGCCCCCAAAGCTTAGGGAACCTCCCTAACACCCGAAGAAAGCCTCGGAGCACCCGCAGTTCCCGAGAAAAGAGTATTTCGGTTTCAAACTCCGCTCAAGCAAAGCCCAATTTTCAACAAAAACTCATGGTTTCGTCAAAGAAAATCATTTCTAGAAACAAAGTGTTTTCCGGATCACCACTTTATCTGGTGAGTTCATACCCCCATATTTTTCCAAACTTTTCAATGTTTTTAAAGGGGGGGGGGGGGGGGATACAAGTAAAATACAAGAAATCATGTGTTTAAAATGTAACACCTGATTCCTGGTATGCCTTTAATTCAAGTATTTCTTATGTTTTTCTCTGGGACTCGACGAGTTGGAGGCCCAACTCGTCGAGTAGAGTCGTGATCCGCGGGAAGTTTAAGTAGTCTACTCAACAAGTCGGGAGACCGACTCCGCGAGTAGACGCTATTTGAACCCTAAATTAAGGGTTTGTACCCTATTTAAACACATTATAACCCCTCAACTCAGCCCCCATGGTCCAGAGCAAACCCTAACTCGAAACCCTAGCCGATTTTAGTGTGTTCTTGAGCCTTATGGTGTCACTTTGTGTGATTGAAGCTTGAAGAAGAGAAGGAGGCTTGTGAGATCATGGGGGAACAAGAAGATCCAGAGTTTTGAGCATATTTCCAGCTTATTAGAGGTATAAAGCTGAAACATTGTCTATTCATTCTTGATCTTGATTTTGGGCCTTTTTCTACATCTTTCAAAGCCCTAGAGAGGTTGTATTCTGGATTGAGTATTGGAAGTCAGTTTGTGCTTCAGATATGGGGTTATTGGGGGTCTTTATGGCATAAAGGTGCCCACCTTGTTTCCATAAACACCCCATGCATCTTGTAGACCATCTTTTATAGCTTTTTGAGCCAAAGACCCCATGCATGGACATCATGTTCGTGACTTTATGTATATAAAAGAGACCCTAGGAGGTCAGATCTAGTATTGGATGCATTAAGTCCTACTGAAATAGACTGTATAGTATTGGACAAGGAGGGACTCGGCGAGTCACTTGTGTGACTCGGCGAGTCGAGATGCTTTTTCCCCAAAAACGTCTTATGGAAATGGTTTTGGTTGAGTGGAAGGAACGCTCAACCTGCTAGGGGTTTGTCTTTGACCTGGAAATCGTGGGACTCAACGAGTGTATGAGCAGACTCGGTGAGTCCAAGGCAATCTTCCAACATATTAAGACGGACTCGGCGAGTTCGAGAGGAACTCGGCGAGTCATAGACTGAACATCTTCTTATGGATGAGGATGAACTCGACGAGTCGGTTAAAGATTGTCCGATGTATGGATGAAGGAGAACTTGTCAAGGTCTTGCTAGACTCGACGGGTGGAGACGGGTTTATGACATTTTGGTGGATAAGGGGACTCGACGAGTTGGCAGGCCAACTCGGTGAGTCAGGTCAACCTGATGTTGACTTTGACCAAAGTTAACTTTGACTGATTTGAGTTGACCCTGGTTAGGGTTGCGTATTCAAATTGATAACTTAGAAGGGTTGTCGTGTAGGGATTGAGGAGTCGGGAAGAGTTGAGTTGCACACCAAGGATAATTTGGACACTACACGACATCGAGGTGAGTTACCTTCCAGTAGGGGTGGGTCTAAGGCCTCAATGTCGGCCCATTAACAAGAGTAATTGATAGATTATTGTCTTTGTGATAATTATCTTGGTATGCTTACGTGATATGCGTATGAGATATGCTTACGAGATATGCTTATGAGATATGCTTATGTGGTATGCTTATGAGATATGCATATGTGGTATGCTTATGAGATATGCTTATGTGATATGCTATATGGGTTAGTGGTAGTAGCAGGGAATAGTTTTTCCCTGACTCGGTCGTTAGGACCGAAGGGTAGGTCAATACCCAAGATATGCCTGACCATATGATTATATTTGTTATTGCATGATAGAGGTAGGGGTGAAATAGTCCCGGTTGTCGGTCAAGATAGACCGGAGGGTAGTCGGCACCCCAGAATTGCCCGACAGTATGTATGCTATGTGATTTTATGGTATGTGGTATGATGAGGGAACTCACTAAGCCTTATGCTTACATTTTCAGTTTTGGTTTCAGGTACCTCTTCGTCCAAGGGGAAGGAGCTGGCAGTGCATCACACACACACTCATATGGTTTCCGCATTGGGTTTCTAGGATTGTACTATGATTTATGTTACTTGTGTCAAGTTGTTTTCAAACATGTTGTTATAGTTTTGTTTATAAAATGACATGACTTGGGTAATGTTTTGGTAAACTATGTTGTGAAGTATTTATTAAAAATGAAATTTTTGGTCTCGAAAATTGGGATGTTACATAAAAATATAAGTTGCTTATTATGTTTTCTTACAATTAATATGCAATTAGACGTGAAATTATTTAAATACGCAAAGAATCGTTACTATTAAATTTACAAAGATTTACAAAACATGTTAAGCCGCAACGGTTTTCACACTAATGGAACAAACATATAAACTATAACAGGTATAGTTTATGGATCGTACGTGCTATTTCACAAAGTTCAGAACAAAATACGAAAAACTTACAATTTAAACTAAAATAGGTATAGTTAAGTAACATACACATTATTTTTACTCTTTTTGAGTCACGGAATGATTATACAAAATTACGATTATTTTATATATTGTAAACATTAAAGAAAGATAATATAAACATTAACAAGGAAAAAGGAAACTTGAACACATTTTATGTAAACTAGTTAACACAGGATTGTGATCCACTTACTTCGTTGTACCAAACATGGTACCTGTTAAAATCCTGAATTATAACTAGAGTCTCCTCGAGGGAGAGCGAGAGTTTGTGTATAGATCTATACGGGACTGACAATCCCGCACCTGAGCTACTTGCAATAGCTACGCCGGCAGGCCTGAGGTGACAAACATCATAACATTCTAATGCCTGAAGAATGTCGTAGAAGAGACTAGTCATTTATCATGGTTATAGGAAACTCACAATAGTATCAGCTACACAATGTTTACGGGATTAAACCTACTTCATAAGTTTTATTCTAATAATAAGACCACAAAGTTTTACAAGTAACATAAACATACAATTCAGAAGGGACGTATAATGCTAACACTATGATTCCTTAGTTTATGCGTAAAGGTTATTTATATTTATAGGGTCCGATAGGTAGTAGGATGGGTGATTTCCACTTTATTTCATGTTCCTTGTTTGGTTGTGGGCTTACATCATATTCCCACAGTTTGCTATCTATTCGATCTTGGTTATACATGACCTGTATACACTAAGTAATCATAGGGGAAACACATATGGGTCAGGTCACTATATACAAGTAGAATACGCTATTTTCTAGTACAAAACGTACTTTTCTGAAAGAACATATAATAAGGTACATGCATACACAAAGGGTTGCATTGAAAACACAATCATATTACATTACTTTTCCAAGTACGAGTCCACAGAACTTACATTTCATCACATCAGAAAATATAAGATTTTATGGAAGAATATACTTACATTTCAAAAAGGACCAGTACAGTTAACTCTGTAAGTACCTAGTAGATCCGACAGATAGTGGAATGTGTGATTTCTGCCTCATTTCCTGTTCCTTGTTTGGTTGTGGGCTTAGGGCAGAACCACACAGTCGATTGTCTATTCGATCTGAGTTGTATATAACTTGTATACACTAAGTACTCATAGAAGGAACTAGTACAGGTCATACTTCTCACGTTACAGTACATCAGAAAATATAGGATTTTCTAGAAGAACATACTAAGTTTTTCAATGATATAGACAACATGCTTTCTAAAACAAATGCATATAAACTCACCAACTTAAATGTTGATACACTTTCAAAATCACTTGTATTATCAGGAAACTAGTAGACAGGTACCCTCTCAAGCGTTACGAAGATGGAGCATAGTGGAATTACGTTTTATCTTTTGTTATAGTTTTAATGTTAAACAAGTAATGTTTTGAACATAATGTAAATACTATGTTATTAATACAATGGTTGTTGTTGCTTTGATTACTATTATACAATTGTTGTGATACGGCACATGACGTCCTCCACCCCCGAACATTTCCGCCGTTCCGGTTTGGGGGTGTGACAGATTGGTATCAGAGCATTATTTATAGTGTTCTAAGTATATCAACCTGTAAAAGATATACAACTATAAATACAATGGGGCCGAACTGCTCTAACTAAAAGCATGCTTTTAAAATATAACAATATTTTTATAAAGGTATACGTACATACATGCTTACATATTAGAACAAGTATCACAAGAAGAACAAAATTGAAGTATTTAGATGTTCGACACTACAATCAAACCTAGGCAGTTATGTAATCATATATGGGATAAATATAGCCTGATCAACTATATTTATTTGAGATATGACCAACGTGTGTTTGGGAGCGATATTGGTGTTGCAACAAATCTAAAACTTACCAACTTTACATACACAAGAACACTAGAACAAAACATATAATTAAAATACTATTGGAGTATTTTAGGCACTATAAATAACTTATGTGAAAACTAAAAGACCCTTACTGACAGGTCTATAATTGCGGAATGTATGCTCCCAGAGTTATTTATAAGTAAGATTTTATAGACTCAGAATTTGTGATCTTCGCTCTACTTCTTGTTCCTTGTTTGGTTGTGGTCTTAGAGTAAAATCACTTATTCGACGGTCTATTTGATCTTGGTTATACATAATCTATATACACTACGTGATTATAGGAGGAACTGATCAGGATCACCCCGTAAAAATAAGAATGTTTTATTTAGTCATAAACTCTTTAGAGATTCCCATTCTCGCACAAACGACACACCTAGCCATCGCAAACAACCAACAGAGAAGTCAAGGCATAACCAAAAGGAGTATATCAGGAGGATTTTGAGAGGGAATCAGACAGAGAGAAGCACTCTAAAGACATGCGAGTTGGCTAAGTACCGTATGCATCACACTAATAAACTAATTTAAATTAGTGGGTTAGTGATTAAAATACTCATACTATGTGTTAGGTTTATCGCGTCTTTCGTTACAACAAGTAACTGTAAATCAAGTCACGAAATTTCAATTAAGGATGTTTACTATTAAAAATTCATAAGTTTTTTTAAATAAACCTCTATTATGAATTGTTTACAAAACACTTTCAGAACATGACACATACAAAGCTAAGATAACCTAGTTCTTATGATATTCGATTTATAACCACTGCTGATATCTTACCAACCTTCTAGTTTTAATCTATATGACAGAAAGATCCTGCCTCGTAGATATATCAGGCGTAACAACAACACGACAACAAATCCACCACCACCACCTCCACAATATGACCCCGCTATGTTCCAGGCTGTGGTGCCTGTTTATGTAGCAGCCACCATGACACATATCAAAACAAGTAGTGACAGTAGAACGGGAATTGGTACTAACAAATTTAACCATGGAAATAGCCACAGAAACTCTAGGGAGTGTACATATAAAGACTTCATGAATTGCAAACCCAAATCCTTTAGTGGAAGTGGGGGAGTCATTGCTCTAATGCAATGGTTTTAGAAAATTGAGTTGATTTTTGAAATATGTGCGTGCCCAGAAAGGAGAAAAGTAAAGTTTGCTGCCTGCACCTTCTCCGACAGAGCCCTTACATGGTGGAATGGCCATGTCAAGTCACTAACACTCATAGTGGCAAACTCGATGGTGTAGGAGAACTTGAAAGCAATGATGATAGAAGAGTACTGCCCAAGGAGCAAAGTACAAAAACTAGAGCAAGAGATGTGGGACCTTACCATGACAAAGTCTGACATAGTGACCTATACTGATAGATTCAGTAACCTAGCGGCACTATGCCCCGAAATGGTTACGCCGAGAACAAGAAAATAGAGAGGTATATCTTGGGACTATCTCCTCAGATTCAAGGAAATGTATTACCCTCAAAGCCAATCACTTTCGATAGCGCCAAACACTTGGAACAAAGACTTGTTGTCCATGGAGTCTGCTAAGGCGTGCTGGCTCCCGTTCCTGAACCAATAAAAAGGGGCAACCATAAGCGAAAGTCTGGGAGTAAGAAAAAGGGATAGCTAACTCAAGAGCCCTCGAAGAAACAACAGATTTTTGCCATTCATGCTGCCACAATACCTACCACACCAACGCCAACGGGGAAATATATTCGGGGATTCGCCCAAAATGTAACAAGTGCAACTTCCATCACTATGGAAACTGCCGAGAGTTACGCTGCAGAAATTGCAACAGGAAGGGGCACACTATTGGATTAGTGTCTAAGTCCATAACTATTTTGGTATGTACTTGACCCGATTGTGAGCATGGTCCTTTTGGGTTACCTTCACACTAGTGACTAGACATGATGATTGTTGAGGAGAGAGGCTGGTTTATTGTTAAGAATAATAAATTAGGGTATAAATATGATTTGTTACTATATTATGTGAATAATATATTAAATTGGAATCATATTATTAATAAGTATTTAATCAGAAATTAATTAGGAATTAATTTCAGGATTAAAGGAATTAATTAAAAGTACAGGGGCTGTTTTGTAATTATTTGATAGTTGAGACTTTGGGCTGTTGGATCACCTTTATTAAGGCTTGAATGAAAATCCTAGGAGGATCTAGGAGTTTTCATCCAAGGGCTTAAGGAAAGGAGTTCATGGACTTGCTTAGGCCCTAAGCTAAGGGATTAGGGTTTCCACCTTGAAACTCTAGTTAGCCTTAAGTATAAATAGCACCCTAAGGCACTAAATTCAGCCAACCCTTGGAGAAACCCTGTTAGGGTCGAATTTAAGAGTCTCTTGCCTCCTTTCCTCTCTCTCATATTCATCCTCTCACCCAAAGTGTGTTTGTGAGCCATTAGAGGCGCGACACTTGTGGCGCTTGCTACCAAAGTTCAAGATCTTCAAGGATTTGATTGTTATTACAATATAAGAATCAAGGTATGTATCCTAACCCTAATTATATGTTTATTTCGAAAATTACATGTACTTCCTAAGGTTTTCTAGTTTTTGTGCTCAATGCTTGTATGTCTAATAGTGAAAAACGTAGATCCTCAAATTATGGTTGCATGCACACATAAGATTGTTTGTTATGTATAAACCCATCAGTGGTATCAGAGACATTGGTTTTTGTTTTCAATTAGATTTGATACAAATATATGAATGTGACAATTACGTTTTATGGCTAATAAACCATGGATGCTTGATTTTCGAAATTAGGGTTTCTAAACCCTAGATTTCAAAATTTTTGGTAGGGTTTCCTAAACCTTTTTCTTTGGCCCCAAGATTTCGGTTTTAGGGTTATCTAACCCTAGAATTTCAAAATTTGCCTTGATTCCTTAAATAGATAATTAAAGATCTTATGAATTATCCCATTCCATAAATTTTCAAATCTTTGGGGATATGGGATTAGATTAAATTAATTGTTTAATTTAATAGATAATCCTACAAGATTTAATAATTAAAACTAATTGTTTAATTTTGGATAATTATTAAATCAATGTTTTAATATTTAAAATTTTAAAATTTAAGGGTTGGATTTTCGAAAATTTTGAATAAAATTAAAACCTAATTTGTTTTGAAAAGTTTCAAAACTTGCCCTCAAGTTTTGGAATTTAAATTGTTTGATTAAAAGGTTTAATTTTGAAAGTCTAAATTCTAAAACCCCTAGTTTTTAAAAGTTCACATTACACCCTTATGGTTTTGTTAAGTTAATTAAAAGTATAATTAAAAGAGAGTTAATAAATCCGTAATCATATGGTTTATATTTAATCAAATTAAAAGTGTAATTTATTAAATTAAACCACCTAGTATTTTAAAAGTGTAAAATACACCTTTATACTATATATAACATTAAAAGTCTACTATTATATATGTATAACTTAAACTGCTAGTTTTACCGTTAATAGACCTCATTCACAAAGCCGATCTATAAGGGGGGAATAAGGTTATGGCCTATAAAATGGTCGTTTAATGAGTTTCCACTCTCACCCACCGCTTCCTTGATTGGTGGAGGGTCGTTAGCCAAACGGGTAGGATAGGGCAAACCCTTTCCATTAAAAGTATAATGAAGTATAAAGTAACTAAATGTTTTTATAAATTCTCAATCTTAGTTACTTTAGGCAAAAGTGAATTGATGCAATTCCATGAAATTACACTTTGTGCCCTTGCAAAGACGTTAGTGGAGCGTGTGTGGCTAACCGACACACTAAATGGTTCTAAGCAAAGGTAGCAAAGGGCGACTCAATGTTTGTCATTGTCACACCCCCAAATCAGAATGGCGGAAACATTCGGGGGTGGATGACTTCACGTAGTATCACAACCATTGAATATTGTAAAGAAAGTAACACAACCATCACATATATAATGAAAACGTATGTTGTTGCGTTATACATAATAGCAAAAGAATATTACAATGAGATGATAAATGTTCAATAATAAAACATCCTTAGTGTTCCTTTCTCCAAAAGCTGGTGGTTACCTGTATTACTGAATCCCTGAGAAATACAAGTGGTTTCGAAAAAGTGTCAACAATTAAGTTGGTGAGTTCATAAGTGTTTTGCATTGAAAAGTATGTCCTTTTTGATAGTAAACCGATGAACGAGGTTTTCAGAAAATCCAATATTTTCTATAAATGATTTGAAAAGTTTCCCGTGTTGGAGTGCGTTTGTGTTTTCCATAGTTGAATAATAGTGATAAAATTTGTGTTAACGATAAAATGGAAAACTGAAATGCATATATGAATCTCATAAATCAAACTTGTTTTTATACTTTTATGTGAGTTTTATAACCATGCTATTGACACTGATGGCCTTTAACAACGTTCTTCAGGCGTTGGAACTGTTATGACATTTGTCACCCCAGGCCTGCCGGCCTAGCTGTAGCTAACAACTTAGGTGTGGGATTGTCAATCCCATATAGATCTATACACAAGTATCACGCTCCCCCTACAAGGGATTATGGTATATAATACAGGACTTAATAATGCATACTCGAACGTACGTGAAGCTGTCTCACATTACTTGGTATAAACAGATTTACGATAATAAAGACTTTACTTCTTTTGAAAGCATTTCATTTGTCGAGATGTATATGTAAAATGTATGAATCACTTGAATACTACACTCATTATAGTTTCTCAAAAGTATATTCCCATTTGGTAATAACAACTTGGTGATATAATAGCCCTTTAAACATAAGGTTATTTTTGTATCAAAACCTTATAAGAACGATATTATAAAAATGATACTTTGATTTGTAATGTACTCGTATTCCCCCCCTAAAACATGAAAAGAATTGAAAAGTAGGGGTATGAACTCACCCGGTAAGTTTGAAGAGAGAGGCTAGGTTTGAGCAGAACTTCGACCGCAGATGGTTGCGTCGTCGGGCTCTTCGGGGATCTCTGCAGCATAAATCTTTCGTCGGGGGCTCGAGTGCGGAAACCGAGGTGAGGGAAAGGTCTTTGGAGCTTAGAGGTGTGGGAGAAGGACTGAGGAATGGTGAATGGTGTGTAAAAACTCGAGCTTATGCCTTCTATTTATAGGGCTGGAAACCCTCGTACGCGGCGCGTACTTCCGGAGTACGCGGGGCGTAAAATGGCGTCATGGCTTACGACTCGGGTCTAGCTAAGCTTAGCTTGGGCGGGCCGATGGGACTCGACTCTGGGTCTAGCCAAGCGTAGCTTGGGCGGGCCGATGGGACTCGACTCTGGGTCTAGTACGCGGGGCGTAATCCTGGCTTCCGACTTCTAAATTCCATAACTTTCGTGTACGAGCTCCGTTTTTCGTGTTCTTTATATCCACGCGTAGGTGAGATTATGCTCTACAACTTTCATTTAGACTCCGTTGGCTAGTTTTGACTTTATTTTTAATGATGTAATTTTAATAGGACGGGCCTCCTAAAGTTCGTTAAAAATTCATAGGTTCTTTATTCGACGTTGGTTTCCGTCTGTCTTTTTATCGTTTTATTACTACTGAGGAGATCTTCAACTTTCGTTTAGGTGGCGATAGCTAAATAACACTCGATCTTAAATCCGAGTTTTTAGCCCTCTACTACTGTTACGAAACTTTGAAAATTCGTAACTTCTTCATACGAGGTCCAATTTGGGCGATCTTTTTATGTACGCTCACCTTTCAACGAGATCTACGACTTTGGTTTAGATACTTAAGGCTAAAATGCATTTTATTGAGATTCTACTTTTTACGTCAAATAATGTTTTAACGTCGTGTCGTAAATATACGAGTGGTTATAATTTCTTCAATATAACCCGGTTCTGAGCGTTCTTTATGTTCTTGGAAACCTTGGCATGATATCTAATATTTGATGTATCCCAACTCAGATACTTGAACACTTTATTTTTGAGGTTAATTTCGTTGCTTTTTAGCTTTCGAGTGTTACAATGCTTTTGGAAAATATAGGGTTGTCACATCATCCCCCTGTTAAGGGAATTTCGTCCTGAAATTTAATCTAAGATAGGGTTTACAGTTTTAGGAAAAAGATGCGGGTCATTTTGTTTCATCTGATCCTCGCGTTCCTAGGTGTATTCAGGTCCTCGCTTGGCGTTCCAGCGGACCTTTACAATAGGTATGCGGCTTTGTTTAGTCCTTTTGATTTCTCGATCCATGATCTCTACTGGTTCCTCCACAAATTGAAGGTTTTCATTTATTGCAATTTCGTCTAGAGGGACGACAAGGGTCCCGTCGGATAAGCACTTCTTTAGATTTGATACGTGAAAGGTAGGGTGTACGTTGTGGAGTTCCTGAGGTAGTCTAAGTTTGTAGGCCACTGGACCGATTCTGGCAAGGATCTCGAATGGTCATATGTATCTAGGGTTCAGTTTTCCACGTTTTCCGAAGCGTATTAAACCTTTCCAAGGCGAGACCTTGAGTAGGACATGGTCTCCAACTTGGAATTCTAAGGGTTTTCGTCTCTTATCTGCGTAACTCTTTTGTCTATCCCTTGATGCTTTTAGACGTTTTCGGATCTGAACAATCTTCTCCGTAGTCTCCCGTATGATTTCTGGCCCAGTGAGCGTGTTGTCAGTTGATTGCCCTTTTGCTAGCTGTGTGTCCCCCACTTCGGCCCAGCACAAGGGTGACCTGCATTTGCGGCCATAGAGGGCTTCGAACAGGGCAGCTTTGATACTGGTGTGGTAGCTATTGTTGTACGAGAACTCGACCAATGGTAGATGTGTGTCCCATGCTTTTCCAAAATCGATTACGCAAGCTCTCAGCATGTCTTCTAGGGTTTGTATAGTTCTCTCGCTCTGGCCGTCGGTTTGTGGGTGATAAGCGGTACTCATGTCTAGTCTTGTCCCCAAAGCTTTTTGTAGCGACTGCCAGAACCTTGAGGTGAATCTACTATTTCGGTCCGAGATAATGGATATGGGCACACCATGCAGTCGTACAATTTCTCTGAGGTATGTCCTTGTTAACTTCTCCAATTTATCCGTCTCTTTGATCGGTAGGAAATGTGCTGACTTAGTTAACCTGTCGACAATTACCCAAATGGTGTCGAGTCCGTTTGCTGTTTTGGGTAATTTTGTTATGAAATCCATGGTTATCCGCTCCCACTTCCATTCGGGTATTTCTGGTTGTTGTAATAAACCCGAAGGCTTCTGGTATTCCACCTTGACTTTGGCACATGTCAGGCATTTGCTCACATAGGTAGCAATATCGGCTTTCATGTTCGGCCACCAGTACAACTTCTTGAGATCGAGATACATCTTATCGGAGCCGAGATGTATGGAGTATCGTGTTTTATGGGCTTCGTCCATGACGATTTCTCTGAATCCACCAAACTTCGGTATCCAAATTCGATCCATGAAATAACGAATCCCGTTGCTCTTAGTCTCATGGTTTTTGTCCATTCCCCTTAGGGCTTCTCCTATCACATTTTCAGATTTCAAGGCTTCTATTTGGGCTTCCTTGATTTGCGTGAACAGGTGTGATTTGATCGTCATAGTTAGGGATTTTACTCGGCGACCTAAGTACTCCTTCCGACTGAGTGCATCAGCCACTACATTAGCTTTTCCAGGGTGATATCAAATTTCGCACTCGTAATCACTTAGTAGTTCTACCCATCGTCTTTGTCTCATGTTGAGTTGCTTCTGATTGAGGATATGTTGGAGGCTTTTATGATCAGTGAAGATGGTACATTTTGTGCCGTAGAGATAGTGTCTCCATATCTTCAGAGCGAAGACGACTGCTCCTAGCTCAAGATCATGCGTTGTGTAGTTTGCTTCGTGCGTCTTTAGTTGCCTTGAGGCGTAAGCGATGACCTTCCCTCTTTGCATTAAGACACACCCAAGTCCTTGGTTTGATGCATCACAATAGACCACGAAGTCCTCCGTTCCCTCTGGCAAGGTTAGGATGGGCGCACTACATAAGGCTCGCTTTAGTGTCTGAAATGCGCTGTCTTGTTTTTCTCCCCAGTCGAATGTCACATTGTTCTGGGTTAGGGTGGTAAGTGGCTTGGCAATCTTTGAAAAGTTCGGTATGAATCTTCGGTAATACCCGGCGAGTCCCAAAAATTGCCGAATTTCTGTAGGGGTTCTTGGAGTAGTCCAATTATCTATTGCCTTTATCTTGGAAGGGTCCACGTGTATTCCTTCTTTTCTTACAACATGTCCTAGGAAATTCTCTTCCCGAATCCACAATTCACATTTGGAAAATTTTGCGTAAAGTTTCTCTGCCCTTAATGTTTCCAGTACTTGGCGGAGATGTTTGCTGTGTTCTTCCTGGCTTCTTGAATAGATGAGTATATCATCTATGAATACGATAACGAATTTATCCAGGAAGGGACGACATACTCGGTTCATCAAATCCATGCACACTGCTGGAGCATTTGTCAATCCGAAGGGCATTACTAGAAATTCGTAGTGACCATAACGTGTTCGGAACACTGTTTTGGGGATGTCTCCCTCCAGCACTCGCAGTTGGTGATAACCAGATCTTAGATCGATCTTTGAGAAGTAGCTTGCTCCCTGTAGTTGGTCGAATAGATCGTCTATGCGCGGTAAGGGATATCGGTTCTTAATCGTGAGTTTGTTTAATTCCCGATAATCGATGCACATGCGAAAGGATCCGTCCTTCTTTTTCACGAATAGGACTGGAGCTCCCCATGGTGAGAAGCTCGGTCTGATGAATCCCTTGCTCAACAGCTCGTTTAATTGACTGGATAGTTCCTGCATCTCGGCTGGGGCTAAACGGTAAGGTGACTTTGCTACAGGGGTAGCTCCGGGGATTAAGTGGATTCTGAACTCGACTTGGCGTTCCGGTGGGATTCCTGGAAGTTCTTCTGGGAAGATGTCTGGGAAATTGCAGACTTCCGGAATGTCTTTAATGTTTTTCGATTCTTGTTTCTTGTCTACTACGTGGGCTAGTAAGGCATGATATTCCTTACGAAGATATTTTTGTGCTTTAATACAGGAAATGATTTGCAAATTTGAACTAGGTTTGTCGCCGTAAATGACAAGAGTTTTGCCGTTTGGCAGATTTTGGCGAACAGCCCTTTCGTGGCAAAGGATATCGGCATGGTGAAGGCTCAACCAGTCCATACCGATGATGACATCGAAACTTCTTATGGAAATGGGCATAAGATCGACTCGAAACAAATGCTCGTTTAAATTTAGTGTGCACCCTACGTACAAATCGTTTGCGTGTTCTGTTTTACTGTTTGCCATTTCTATAGTGAATATTTTATTGAGTGGTTGGGGTTTGTGATTAAGTAGGTGTTTGAATTTATGACTCACAAAACTTCTTTCCGCACCGCAGTCAAAAAGTATGCATGCATAAGTGTTGTTGAGTAGAAACATACCCGTAACCACCGTGGGGTCCGCTATTGCTTCTCTCTGTTCTACTGCCATCACTTTCCCCACACCGCCAATATTCCTTTCCTTGGGACAATCCCTCCTGAAGTGTCCAGTCTCTCCGCACCCATAACACGCCCGGCTTACCCCAGTGCCAGAAACTTGAGTGATTGGTCGTGCCGGTGCTTTACAGAAACGGGCTGTGTGCCCTTTCCTGTCACAGTTCTTGCAGTGCATCTCGCGACAAATACCATGGTGATGGTAGTTGCACTTGCTGCACTTGGGCAGAATCCCCGCATATGGTTTTGTTGGCGCAGAGGTAGCAGGAGTTGTGGTGGGGGTAGTAACAGCATGAACCGCAACCATTTGCTTCTTTGAAGGTTCTTGCGAAGTTTGCCCCTTCCTTTTGTTCCAAAGTTTCTTCTTGTTGTTGTTGTTGGCATTGATTTCATTGTTGCTGTTCCCTTTGGTTGGTTCAGCCATAATAGCCGCGACTCCTTGACAGACACAATGATCAACAAGAGATTGCGCTAGTTCCTTGGCGCTGGCGAAAGTCAAGGGTCTGGAAGCTAGCACACTTCCTCGAAGTTGGGGTGATAGTCCCCAGATGTATCTCTCGACCTTTTGGCTCTCCAGGGTTAACATTCCTGGGCAAAGTGTTATTAAGTCACTGAACCTGTTGGTGTAACCAGCTATGTCCGATCCTACCAGCGAGAGGTTCCACAGTTCCTGTTCAAGCTTCTAAATTTCGCCTCTTGGGCAGTATTCTCGAAGGAGCATTCTTTTCAGGTTTTCCCAACCCATGGAGTTCGCCACCACTAGGGTTAGTGTCTGGACGTGGCCGTTCCACCATGTCAGGGCGCGTTCAGAGAAAGTAAAAGCGGCAAACTTTACTTTGCTTTCTTCAGGACATGCGCAGATTTCGAATACAGCTTCCATTTTCTCTATCCATTGAGATAGAGCCAATACTCCCCCAGTCCCGTAAAAGGGAATAGGTTTTCCGTTGGTGAAGTCTTTGTAAGTGCATACCCCTGAACGGCTTTGACCTTGGCCATTTGTAAAACTGTTTGTTCCTCCCCCCGATCCGTTGTTGCTCATTTGTGCCATTGCTGCAGTTACAGCAGCGGTTACAGCAGTCTGGAACATAACAGTGACCATAATTGGAGGAGCTGGTGTTGAAGTTGAGTTTCTGCGGGTTGATCTACGAGGAGGCATGTTCTGGTAGAGAAAAATAAGAATGAATACTATAAGTTTCTAATGTTTTGACAATCGTGTGTTAGTTGTATCTTGTAATTTGTTTTGACTTTAGTTTATGGTTTCAAGGTAGGCATAGAAATTTAAAACTCGTAATTTTTGAGAGGTAAGAAATACTTCATATTCATACGTATAGGTCACACCTGAGGTGTGTTACATTACATGTTTTTGTTTGGACAATTTGATCCTCCTAGAGATCTCCGATTACGGATACAACAGGGAAAACAAGGGAAATAAGGGAAAAACTTTTATCCGAAATCCTACTCTATAACAAAATTGTTGGGGCTCGAACAAGTTTTACTTGCGGCGTTTGGAGCTAGATTCGGCATCCGACCGTTTGACTCCCATCAGTCGCCTCTCAAGATCTGCTTGTTGTTCCTTCATCTCTCTTATATCTACTAGAGCCGTTATCATTTGGTTCTGAAGTGTCCCCGTATAGATTTGGGTATTCTCATGTAGTCCTTCCAAACGGCGGATGTCAGCGGCGTTACCTTGGGTAGCAGCATTGACCTCGCGAACTCTGGCTGCTTGCCTGTCCGTCTCGTAGTTCTGGGTAGCTATAGCGTTCACAATAACAGGGAGTGCTCGATCAACTGAGCTTCCCCCACTGACATTGTAAAAATCTCGGCACATGCCGAAAGGAGGGCGTACACCTTGTTGGCGGCTCCAGTAGTAGAGGTGACTTCCCCACATGGGAATGGGTCCTGGTTGATATGGTCTGATTTCGGAAGGATGGGGGATGGGAGGGTCATACACTTCTGGCTCGGAGTCTGTCCCGCTAGAAATCTCCTCGATCTCTTCGTCGACTTCGAATTCCTCTCCGACTTCGACTTCGAATTCTCCCTCGATAACCCCTTTGGGTTCTTCCTCGACCTCTTCTTGGATTTCCTCTGGGTCTTCCTCCGGGTCTTCTTCTATCCAACCGCCGTTGCCTTGGTTTGGGTAGTAGGGATCTCCTGGTAAATGGAATCCGGCCATTTGTCTGTACTAGGGTAGATTTATGAGAACTTTATAAGAAAAGAAAATTCTATTTAAAGACTTACTATTTTTAACTATAATTTGTACAACTATTTTTTAATAATACTCCTATAATATTTCAACTTGGCGAAACTAAAATAATTTGTATTTGGTAAGTTCTTGGCTTGTTGTCCACTATGACCATTCCTCGACGTACGTTGGTCAAATCCAGGATAAATATAGTTGATCAGGCTATATTTATTCTCGACCTGATTACATACCCCGAGGCTCAATCGTAGTGTCGTAACTTGCCTTAATACTTTTTAGTAAAACTTGTTATGATACGAGATTAATGCATGCTTGTAAAAATGTATATCTTTAAAAGAAAGTATTTTGTTCAAGAAAATGTTTCATCAGAGTGTTTTTGGTCCCCTTTGCATTTATAGTTTGTATATCGTATGTGGTTCGATATACTTAGTTCACTATAAACAATGCTCTGATACCAATCTGTCACACCCCCAAATCAGAATGGCGGAAACATTCGGGGGTGGATGACTTCACGTAGTATCACAACCATTGAATATTGTAAAGAAAGTAACACAACCATCACATATATAATGAAAACGTATGTTGTTGCGTTATACATAATAGCAAAAGAATATTACAATGAGATGATAAATGTTCAATATTAAAACATCCTTAGTGTTCCTTTCTCCAAAAGCTGGTGGTTACCTGTATTACTGATTCCCTGAGAAATACAAGTGGTTTCGAAAAAGTGTCAACAATTAAGTTGGTGAGTTCATAAGTGTTTTGCATTGAAAAGTATGTCCTTTTTGATAGTAAACCGATGAACGAGGTTTTCAGAAAATCCAATATTTTCTATAAATGATTTGAAAAGTTTCCCGTGTTGGAGTGCGTTTGTGTTTTCCATACTTGAATAATAGTGATAAAATTTGTGTTAACGATAAAATGGAAAACTGAAATGCATATATGAATCTCGTAAATCAAACTTGTTTTTATACTTTTATGTGAGTTTTATAACCATGCTATTGACACTGATGGCCTTTAACAACGTTCTTCAGGCGTTGGAACTGTTATGACATTTGTCACCCCAGGCCTGCCGGCCTAGCTGTAGCTAACAACTTAGGTGTGGGATTGTCAATCCCATATAGATCTATACACAAGTATCACGCTCCCCCTACAAGGGATTATGGTATATAATACAGGACTTAATAATGCATACTCGAACGTACGTGAAGCTGTCTCACATTACTTGGTATAAACAGATTTACGATAATAAAGACTTTACTTCTTTTGAAAGCATTTCATTTGTCGAGATGTATATGTAAAATGTATGAATCACTTGAATACTACACTCATTATAGTTTCTCAAAAGTATATTCCCATTTGGTAATAACAACTTGGTGATATAATAGCCCTTTAAACATAAGGTTATTTTTGTATCAAAACCTTATAAGAACGATATTATAAAAATGATACTTTGATTTGTAATGTACTCGTATTCCCCCCCTAAAACATGAAAAGAATTGAAAAGTAGGGGTATGAACTCACCCGGTAAGTTTGAAGAGAGAGGCTAGGGTTGAGCAGAACTTCGACCGCAGATGGTTGCGTCGTCGGGCTCTTCGGGGATCTCTGCAGCGTAAATCTTTCGTCGGGGGCTCGAGTGCGGAAACCGAGGTGAGGGAAAGGTCTCTGGAGCTTAGAGGTGTGGGAGAAGGACTGAGGAATGGTGAATGGTGTGTAAAAACTCGAGCTTATGCCTTCTATTTATAGGGCTGGAAACCCTCGTACGCGGCGCGTACTTCCGGAGTACGCGGGGCGTAAAATGGCGTCATGGCTTACGACTCGGGTCTAGCTAAGCGTAGCTTGGGCGGGCCAATGGGACTCGACTCTAGGTCTAGCCAAGCGTAGCTTGGGCGGGCCGATTGGACTCGACTCTGGGTCTAGTACGGGGGGCGTACTCCCATATTACGCGGGGCGTAATCCTGGCTTCCGACTTCGAAATTCCGTAACTTTCGTGTACGAGCTCCGTTTTTCGTGTTCTTTATATCCACGCGTAGGTGACATTATGCTCTACAACTTTCATTTAGACTCCGTTGGCTAGTTTTGAATTTATTTTTAATGATGTAATTTTAATAGGCCGGGCCTCCTAAAGTTCGTTAAAAATTCATAGGTTCTTTATTCGACGTCGGTTTTCGTCTGTCTTTTTATCGTTTTATTACTACTGAGGAGATCTTCAACTTCCGTTTAGGTGGCGATAGCTAAATAACACTCGATCTTAAATCCGAGTTTTTAGCCCTCTACTACCGTTACAAAACTTTGAAAATTCGTAACTTCTTCATACGAGGTCCAATTTGGGCGATCTTTTTATGTACGCTCACCTTTCAACAAGATCTACGACTTTGGTTTAGATACTTAAGGCTAAAATGCATTTAATTGAGATTCTACTTTTTATGTCAAATAATGTTTTAATGTCGTGTCGTAAATATACGAGTGGTTATAATTTCTTCAATATAACCCGGTTCTGAGCGTTCTTTATGTTCTTGGAAACCTTGGCATGATATCTAATATTTGATGTATCCCAACTCAGATACTTGAACACTTTATTTTTGAGGTTAATTTCGTTGCTTTTTAGCTTTCGAGTGTTACAATGCTTTTGGAAAATATAGGGTTGTCACAGTCATCGTTCGGTGGAGCGTGTGGGGTTAACCAGAACATCGAATAGGTGACTGTAACATTGGGGGCACCATGTAAGTTTGCATGGTTATTCACACTCTGTTTTGTGATCCTTGGCATCCCAGTCACAAATCGAGGGGCATATCGAGATTTAAACATGCCATTGAAAACTTCAATGAATCTTAAAGGATCTAGGAATTTTTCAATACATTTAAAACCTAATCTCTCTTTCATTTTTCATGGTGGAAAAATTAGTGAATCGTCATTCAGTTACCTTCAAATGTTCTGCAATTTGGGTTACGACATCCCTCTCCCAAGTTGTGGAATATTGTGTTGGGTCCTAGCATTAATATCTCATTTGGGTGATTTATTAAGGACTCAATCAATCAGCTAACTTGAATTTTTTCTCCCGTTTTGTAGATGTCAAAGTATGACAACTATGGTCTTCCCAAATCCCGTGGAACAAGTTTTCCACATTAAGATGATATTCCATGATTCGATCGAGGAACACGAGATCATGCTTCACTTCCTCCACCTCCTTCAATTATTCTCCCTAACCCCCAAGTACGAAGGCTTGAAAAATTCAAGATCACTCAAGCCCTTTTGGCAAGTAAACACGAATATGGGAAACTTGTGTTTGCACACATCTTAGAGATGAAGTCACATATTGATAGGTTAAGGATGTTGGGTGTCGAGATTTTAGGTGAGTTGGCTATTGATTGGGTTCTTCAGTCGCTTCCTAAATCATATAGTGAGTTCGTTAGAGAGTACTATTTGATGGATCATGACATGACCCTCATTGATCTCACCTATTTGCTTATAGCTGCTGAATCAGCAATGATTTGGTGTGCTGGTCAAGCAAATTGTTTTGGTGAATCAAACTCCCAAACTACAATGGACATTGAAAATGGTGACATTGGAAATCCAGAAAAGGTAAACACTGAGATAGTTCCATGTGCCATTCCAAAAGAGTCCATTTGCTTTTATTGCCAAAGAAGGGGCATTGGAGACGAAGCTGCCCTATTTACCTGAGAAATCTAAGAGATCGGAGAGTCAAGACGTATGACTCTACTTCAAGTAAAATCCATTAACTAACTCTTTTAAGTTCCTATTCTAGATTCTTAATACATGATGTGATAAGATTACATTTTGATATTTTGTAGGATCGAAGAAAAGAGAGGAAGCTTAAGGGAAGAAGTGAGCTGAATCTAATCGTGAAGAAATGGATTTCGATCGTATTGCTTTAACATTAGATTCTTGAGCTACTACTTTTATTTAGCATAGATTGCTAAGAAATATGTAATAACATAGGTTTTCAATTTAATTGCATTGTAAGGACAAATTTTTCCGCAATAAAATAAATTTTGATTTTATCTTATTTATTGATCCTTACAATGGCGTGTATGAAAAATTGATGTTTGTGTACTTCTATTATTTGCAAAACGGATTTGATTCTTAATTAGGTTAACGAAAATACAAATTTGGAAATAAGTAAAAATAATGTTATTGAAAGTTGTAGACTATCTCGTTAGAAACATTTAGGCGAAAACCTCAACGAAATCTGAGTTATAACGAAGAAGTTATGACTTGAAGTTTTGCGACAGAACCGACACGAGGCCATATGACGTAAAAAGTGAGTTTACGATAAACTGCTTTTTAGCCTTTGCGATTTAAATGAAAGTCGTAGTATTCATTAAACTGATAACTTTCCTAAAAAGAACGTCCAAATCTAACTTCGTATGAGGAAATTATTATTTCTCTAAGATTCGACATAACAGTACACAACCCGAAACTCGAAATAAAGATCGAATGATTTTTAGCTGACACAACCTAAATGAGAAACGAAGACCTCGTCAATAGTAGTATAAAGGTAAAAAGACGTCGGATGAAAAAGTTATGAATTTTTAACGAACTTTTCATGTCCCGACCTGTTAAAAATATAACTTTGAAAATAAAGTAAAAATTAGCCGACGGAGTCTAAACGAAAGTTGTAGAGCAGAATTTCACCTACACGTGGATATAAGGAACGTCAAAAACAGAGTTCGTATGCGAAAGTTACTTATTTTTGAACTTTTGGGCTCAAACTTCAAGGCTGGTCCGAAGGAGTACACCCAACGTACCGAAGTACGCCCAACATACTTGTGTAAGTGATCCGGATTCTGTCACCCCCTACTCCTTTGCATGAGATACACATGTCACCCCCATACTTGTGTAAGTGATCCGGAGTTGATCCACTTCGTACGCCCAATGAAGAGATTTGCGAGGCAGTACGCCCCGTGTACCGAAGACTTATGCCCAACGTAATAAGGAGCTTCAGTCTCCTATAAATAGGATGCGAGGCTGCCCTGAAAATGGTTACAAAAATTACTTCTTTCACCCTTCTACTTTCTTTCAAGTTACCCTTACAACCCCTTCCGAAGCCTAAGAAACATCCACGACACCCAAAGCGAGTCCTGACGCACCGAAGACCCGAGAAAATAATATTTTCAAGTTGAAAATCTTCCCGCGCAAGGCCCGATTTTCAACAAAAATCCCTGTTTTCGTCAAAGAAAGTCATTTTTAGAGATGAAGTACTACCCAAATTATCATTTTACCATTCAGTTATCGGTGAGTTCAATATATGGACAATTGTATGTTATGTGTTATATGTGCAATGTGCTTTCCCGTGTTATTATGATAATGGAGCTATACCTTTGACCATGAAGTGAATGACTAAGCATCACTTTGGTATTGGTATGAAGCCTTTGGCCATGTAGAGCATGTCTCATATCACTTTGGTATTGGCTTTGTGCCTTTGGCCATTGTCACACCCCAAAACCATGAACGGCGGAAACGTTCTGGGGCGGAGGACGTCATGTACAGTATTACAACAATGAATAGTAGTAAACAAGCAACAACATCATCCGTTTCATTAATAATATAATTTCATACAAGTGTGTTCTGTCAAGTTATATAGACACCAAAATATACATATCAAAATAAAAGACGAGTCTTGAACGAACTCCATCTATTCAAAAGCCTGGCACCTGTACCTGTCTACTAGTGACCTGAGAATACAAGTTATTTTGAAAGCGAGTATCAGCTTAAAGCTGGTGAGATCATAAGTATATTAGTGTCTGTGTTTGTATGAAAGCATTTGTAAAATGTTTGTAAGATGTTTTGTACTCTCCTAGAAAACCATATGTTTCCTACAAATAGTAGCCTTCTACCAAGGCATCTAGTGTCTGTGCGTGTGTCTCTTGTAAGAGTGTGTGCTTTCCCAATTCTAACTATCATTAACCATAAATATAATTTTTACATTACCGTGCATCATGTGAATATTCACAAAGTGAGTGTAATGGGAAAATATCATAGTACCGTAGTATTTGTAATAAGTGACTACTGTTGTACTAACTACCTTAAAAACAAAAGGCGTTTAAAGTAACATGTGATCGACCTGTATCCTGCTACTGACTCTAGTAAAACAACGATGTAAGACGCCGTAAGAAATGACATTTGGCACCCGTAGACTTGAAAGTCCCACGGTAGCGAGCAGCAAGGTGTAGGATAGTCAATCCAGTATAGATCTATACGCAAACTCATACGCTCCCCAATTAAGGAGATTCTGGATACAAAAACGGTCATGGCAGGAAGTGCCATGACCCCTTTAATGGTTCACATGACTGCATGAATGTACATTTAATGAATGTGCTAACTATAAAGTGTACTCTTTCTCTGTCTAGCCTATATGTACTATAATGTTCTGCGTGTGCTAGCTGTAATGTGTGTTCTCTCTCTATCTAGCATGTATAGTAATGTACTGTGTGTACTAGCTGTAATGTGGGCTCTCTCTATCTAGCAAGTATTGACTCATGAATGAACTGACTCATTGTATGATTCTTTGTTCTAGTAATAGTTTTAGTATCTTCCTAAACTACGCTTATGGTAGCTTACTAGTAATGTATGATCATGTTTGTGAAACCCTTGCTACCCAAAGGTATGGAACTGGTTGAATGAACTTTGATGTCTATATATGTATACATAATATATAATTAATATTTAGATTACCTTCGGACGGATAACCGATGCCCTAAAGCCACATCCCAACGAGGAAAAGGAGATAAAGCGAGATGGCCTTCCTAAGCCCTTTAAACATTACTTATATAACTATACATACATAGGCATGCATTTGATAATAAGTATAGAAGAGTTTAAGTAAAAGTATTTGATAAATAAAAGAGTTTGTAAAACAGTTTGAAGCAAAACAGTTTGGTAAATAGTTTGAATAGTAAGCAAACTACTCGTTTGGTAGTTATTAATCACATGTGATTGATATAATAACTATAAGTATTCAACTTGTACCCCCCCCCCCCATAAAATCGTTTAAAAACATTTAAACCATTGATTAAGGGGTATGAACTCACCTGTAGTGAGTGGTACAGATGAACTGGAGATGTAGGATTGCTTGGTGTCAAGTGAAGACTTGAACACACTCTACGATCCTAGTTTACATATAATATCACATATATGTATCCAATCAGTCTTTAAACAACTAATAAACAAAGTTAAGACACCCTAGGACATGCTAAACACCTTATACAAGTGTTATAAGTCCCAAGGGTTGCATCTAAGTGTTGTAGGGAAAGGCTAGTGTGCTTGGGGTTCAAGGAAAACTCCATTATGGAGTTTATGGTTTTGTGGTCACTAACAAAAGAGTTTACGGTCGTAAACCCTTGAGTTTACGGCTGTAAGCTCCCCCTCTTTTGACCATTTGATTGTTTGAAGTCTTAAAAGTCCCTAGAAGCTTTTCTGCTTGAAGTATGTGTTTATGGAAGGAACTAGGGCACCATTTCACTCCTATTTCGAGTTTACGGTTCCTAAACCATTTTCCTTTGAGTTTACTACCGTAAACTCATACGGTTAATGGTATTTTTGGGCTTTTCAAGTCCTTAGCTTATCAAGGAATGGATCCATGTAAGTTACTAAGGCATAGGAAGGGACTAGGCACACTTTGGCACCTTTACTTGGTGTTTACAGTCCATGAACTTCTTAGACCGTGGACACCTTGTTCTTGGTGTTATAGGGACGATTTCTTGATGTAAAGATGTATAACAAGCTTTATAAGACTGTAGGATAGAGGTACTTACTATATTGAAGCTTGAAATGAGCTAAAAGTCCAAGAACACTATTGTGTGTTCTTGGTGAAAAAGGAAGAATCAACCTTTTGGAATGATTTCACGGTTAGAAGTGTGTTAAAACACTAGATTAAGCCATATAATCACTTAAGAAAGCTAGAATCACTTACTGATTTGAAGATCTTGAAAATCTTTTGGATGATACTTGAGAGAGAATTTGATTTGGATCTTGAGTTTTTGGAAAAAGTGTAAATATTGACCAATTCTCATATATATACTCCCAAATTTAGGGTTTTCGGATGAAAACATTTTATTCAGGCAGTAAACTCTAATTTCATAGAGTTTTGGAATAACAGTGTTGCACAATAACCCTAGTGTATCCTCTCTCCTGATATCTCTAAAGTGTGAATCCTGAAATACTCAAACTTATTTTACAAAGTCTGAAAATTAACAGCAACTGTTCTGACTTCTGTTGACTTGATATGTTTGTATAGAATAGAAATTTCGGGTTGTCACAGCCATGTATAAAATGACTTGTATCACTTTGGTAGTAGCAGAATGCTGGGTAGGGCTAAAAGGCTGCATATTCTAGCAAAATGATAATCCGAAATTGTATTTTCTGTGCCATTTGGGCTGAAGTCTTATTGATGTATATGACGTTGAAATTGTTGTATCTCATTGATTGTAAATCTTTGAATCAGATCATCTGTTGATATGGAAAGCCTATCATATGATACTCATCTGGCTTTTTTGTTCTCTGTCCCTTTTTGTTTATGTCATATTGATATATATATATATATATATATATATATATATATATATATATATATATATTCATGGCGTAGCGTTATATTCTAATTGTTATTGAACTCACTATGCATCACCCGCTTATCCATCTCAGTGTTTAAATATTGAAGGTGATAAGCATCAATATATTCATGTACTGTAAGAAGATGTAGAATAGTTAATATTATCACTTTTGTACCTAGTGTATAAATTCCTTGGAAGTTATGTAATATATAAAATTTTGTAAAAACCTCGTTAGTCGGTTTGTATCCAGTATTTTGTTATAAGACCATATATGTAAAGTATGTTGATGAATATGAATGTAGTATGTTTGGAGTAATAGTACTGTAAAGGTATTAGAGAAGTAGTGATTCTCACAGATGTCACGGATGAAGTGATGACGATCAATGTGTTTGGATATAGAATGTGAACTGGATTTGGTATCGTCCACATTACGCTATTGTTGTCACAAAATATAGTAGTCTTGGAGAATGTGAATCCACAATCCAGAAGCTGATTATGAATCCAAAGAATCAGAGTGCAACACCTAACATATTTCGCTTTAGCAGTAAAGCAAGCCACTAACATCTGCCTTTTGCTTTACCAGCTTATAACTCTGTTTTCCAGACAATTGAGTTCCTCCCGAAGTACTCTTTCGATTGATACGATATCCACCATAATCAGAGTCAGTGTAACCAACCAACTTGAATTCTGAATCATGTGGATACCATAACCTAAGATTGGTTGTATGCTTTAGATAATGGAAGATTCTCTTTACAATGTGAAGATGTGATTCTTTGTGATTAGCTTGATAGAGAGCACACAATATGGTGGTGATCATGATATCTGAATGATTGGTAGTGAGATAGAGGAGATACCCTATCATTCATCTATACATTTTTCGCATTAACGTCAATGCCAGATGGATCAACGGATATAGTAACATATATGACATTGCGGTCTTTGTTGGTTTACAATCAGTAAAACTAAACTTATTCATTAGTTCAGTGATGCACTTACTTGACAAATAAATATCTTGTATGCTTCCTTTTTCACACGTTGAACACACCTTATCTTTTACAAACTTCATCTTAGGTATCCCTCTCACAAGATGATTTCCTAATATCTTGGAAATGTTCTTGAAGTTTAACTGAGGAATTCTCTTGTGCCACTACTGATTTAGATGAGATTGTGAACAAAAGAAGAACCGACTCCTAAGAGGGTTGGGTTATCAGCGGAAAACATGTCCAGGACATAGATTTCATTTTGATGATTTTCAAAGAGTATTGTTACTTTCATTTGATCAATCACATTGCCTTCCTTTTTGTTGAAGTCAACTTCATAGTCAAGATCACACAGGTGGCTAATTGAGATGATATTGTGTTGAAGAACTTTGACATACGACACATTCTTGAACTCGACCGATTTACACTTTATTGTTCCATAACCTTTTGTAACTCCCTTGATGTTGTCTCCATATGTCAATCGTAGGGCTATTTTTCTATACATAATCATCTGGAAGAGACTTTAATACTAGCATATGCCTCGAGCATCAATTTTCTAAATACCAGTTATGCTCTTAACCCTACAACACTAAAACACATATTAGCACACACAGACCCATTTTGCAATGGGTCTTTTAGGATGAAAAATGTTATAGCATTTATTAGTAAGAAAATCTAGAGAACATTCCTTTTTGATCCATTCAAACAATGATGTTGTCTACACTTTTAGTATTCTCTTTAAAGGTGCACTTACTAACTTTGTGTGAAGGGTCACCACAATGATAAAATACCTTGATTCTATTTTTTTCTCGTTTCACAACTTGAATTTTTATTTATTTTAAAATTTCGTTTCCAGTGAGTGGAATCATGTTCATTTAATTTAAAAACACTTTATTTTGTTTTGGAACCAGACACACTACAATGTGAGGAAACACTGTTGTGACACGCTGATAAGTTGGAAGACTCATCATCGTTAGAGATATTTGAAAGACATTCAGTGTCAATATTGTTGGATTTCTGTCTAAGTGCATAACTATAATTGGTAAGACTTGACCTAACCCGACATGGTCCATTTGGGTTGCATGGCATCATGCATTTGGATAGACTAAAATGAGAGAAATAACACTTAAGGTTTATTAATATATTATAAGTTATAATATATTAATAAGATTATTTAATTAGTATTGATCAAGAATTAATCTATATTTAATTAAGTGATCAAAAGAAGACTAATTAAATATATGGGTTGATTGTGTAAATCATCCATACTTATATAGTGGGCTAATGCTCCATGGATGCTACATGGTGTATTTGAACCCATGGATCCAAGGAAATGGAAAGGCATGACAATTAGGGTTTACCCTAATTGTAACACGCTATATGTGACAACCTGGAATTTTCGTTCGGTCAAACCCTAGAGGTCAATCACTTCTTATTATAAGTTAATATCATTATTTCTTATTTTAACAAATTTAGAGTTCGTTTGATTATTTTAATATTATTCTTTAAACGAACGGGTGTAAGAAAGTGTCGTCTCGGGTTTTGAAATTTAAAAACCGCAAACACCTCGTGTCTTAGAAATTCCCGGCCAAACTATTATGTTTGAGTCGAAAAATCATCCCAAAAATCCATGAACTCATGCTTATCCATGAGTTTACTCCCCAAGACTAGCCATTTGTGTTTACTCCCCATATACCAAAAGAGTAAACTCATAATATCCTTTCAAGTATCATCCTAGATTTTGTTCTACATCTTCAAACTAGTAAGTGTTCTAACCATTTCAAGTTGGTTTAATACTTAATCTAGTGTTTGTACATCTATTCATCCATTCATTCATGTATTTTTATTAGATTACCAAAAACACCAAGAACACCAAGAACACACACTAAGTGTTCTTGGACTTTTAGCTCAAATCAAGCTTCCTAATAGTAAGTACTTCCATCCTTGAGTGTTATTAAGCTAGCATTAAATTTAAACATCAAGAAAATATGCCAAGAAGACAAGGTTTGAGGTGTTCACGGTCCAAGAATGTTCTTGGGCCGTAAAAACCAAGAATAGCACCAAAGTGTGCCTAAGTCCCTTGTTTAGCCCTAGTTTGATGTTTAAGCATTACATTGACATGTTTAAACCTTCCATTGATGTGTTTAAGCCTTGAAAAACACCAAAGACCAACATTTATAGGTGTTTACGGTTTGGGGATCTCCCAAAACCGTAAACACCCTAAAGTGTGTTTAAATGGGTCATATTCCTTCCTTAGGCCTAAAAACTAACGTAGGCAATTACGTAGTTGTGTTAAGGACTTGAAAACATGGAAATACCCTTTTACATAAGGGTTTACGGTAGTAAACCCAAATGGAAATGACCATGAGGCCGTAAACTCCTCCAAGTAGTGTTTTTGTTGCCCTAGTCCCTTCCAAAGACCAAACCACCAAGTTGAAATGCTTCAAAAGACTTGTAAAACCACAAAACAACACATGGTCAATAGGAGTAGAGTTTACGACCGTAAACCCTATAGTTTACTGCCATAAACTCCTTGGGTTATGACCATCAAAACCGTAACTACAAGGGAGTTTACCCTTGAACTCCAAACACCCTAGCTTTGCCCTACCAACACTTGGATGCAATCCTTGTGATATTTAACACTTGAAAGAAAGTGTTTTCATGTTCTAGAGTGTCCCAACTTAATTTATTAGTTATAAATTGGCTAATTAGTTATATATGTTCATTATATGATAATTAGGCTCGTGCGTGTGTACAAGTCTCCATTTGTCACCTAGCACCGTGTCCGACACTTCAATCCAATCCACTCACCACAAGTGAGTTCATACCCCTTTATCAATGTTTTAAATTATTTTAAATGCTTTAATGTGGGGGGGGGGGGGAATACAAGTAGAAAACAACATGTTATTAAATCACTCATATGTATTTATAACTATGTTTCCATCCAGTAGATTTCACATACTTCAAAATGTGATGCATGAAATGGTTTTCTGTCTTAAAAATACACTAGTAGCAAAAGTTTTATGTTTTGAAATGTTTATTAAAATGACATCAAGTAATTGTTAATTATTGTTCAAAAACTCATAGATGTCTTAGAAAACCATTTTTACCTTCTTGAACAAAACTATATCTATACATTTATGGTCTTATATATGTATTGATGTTATAGTTTTCATCCATCATTTAGTTTCCCACACTCTTGTGTATCAAGGGTGTATAAACCTGTTTGGACGATCAATTACCTTCCTGTTAACTATTATAGGGACCGTTAGGAGATACGAAACAATATTCCTATTACAAGGAATTACACCCGAGTCAGTTCATTCATGAGTCTATACTATACATTACATGTTACATGAATACGCTTACATGAATATGCTTACATGAATACGCTTACATGAATACGCTTACATGAATATGCTTACATGAATACGCTTACATGAATACATTACATGAGTACCTTTACGTAGATACATTTACCTGTATACACTTACATGAATACTTGTATCTCGATTCACAAGGATGATTTATTAGTACCTTCTGTGTAAATTGTCCTGCCTATCCCAGTTCAACGGGATATCTAGACGGGACTAATGTCACACCCCCAAACCTAAACGGCGGAAACTTTCGGGGGCGGATGACTTCATGTGGTAACGTAACAACTGAATACATAGTAAAGAAAGCAATACAACCATCATATATATAATTGAAAGTTTACATTTGTCAAACGTTACATGTTCAAAACCAATTACAATATGATGTCAAAATATGAGATTAAACTGGCGCCGCACCATCCCTTCATCAAAAGCATAATGATACCTGAAATTACTGATTCCCTGGGACATACAAGTAATTTTGAAAGAGTAGATCAGCATTTAAGCTGGTGAGTTTCATAAGTATTTAAGTGACAATGTTTGTATGAAATGAAATGTTTTGTCTTTGTTTGTTTGTGTTTAGAAAATCTTATATTTTCTACTAGTATAAAAGTAGCTTTCACTCAAGACCAATGTTTGTTTCTAAAAATCTATGTAAGTGTAAAATAACCAATGTGTTTGAAAACCTTGTAAATCAATGCATTTTTAATACCCCATGTGAGTTTTATAACCATACTATTGACTCGGAATGCCTATACACAACGTTCTTCAGGCGTTGGAATGTTATGACGTTTGTCACCCCAAACGGTGGACTGCAGCTAGCAGTCAGGGCGCGGGTTGTCAAGCCCGTATAGATCTATACACAAACACCATGCTCCCCCTCCAAGGAATTCTGGTATATAATACAGGACTTGAAATGTGTACTCGAACGTACGTGAAGTTAGTGTCTCACAAAAACCGGTGTATAAAAACAGATCTACTTGTTAAAATGTTTCGTTTGTTTTTGTATATGAAAGTGACTTCTTGAAATTCATGTTTCTAGTACATAAGAGTTAGGAATTTGTTCGTAAAACTATACCTATTATAGTTTTCTAAAAGTGTGTCTCGTTTGTTTAGAAATACCTAGAAAAGGAATCATTTGTTATGAAAGCGTAGATTTTTGTAGAGCCTAAGATAGGCAAGTATACATATAATCATAAAATGTTTAGTTTGTACATGCATTAGAATAATTTATATTCCAAAAGATAGAACGCTATTGTAACATATTTTCTATATGAAAGTTCCCTATAAAGTTTGTAAATCGCATGTGATTTGGATATATAACATCATATAAAATAGTTCTTTATGTAACACACGATAATACTCGTGTGTTTTACTTGTAATCCCCCCTTGAAAGCATATAAAAGAATTTATAGAACATTTAAAAGGTAAATTAAGGGGTATGAACTCACTTGAAAGTTTGAAGATAGCGAGATGGAAAACCGGGCAGAGTTTCGTCTTGGGAAACGGATTTTTCTCGGGATTCTCGAGAATCTCGGGAGTAAAATCGACCCTCGGGACTTGAGAAAAAAGACCAGAGCTTCGGGTTTGAACGGGCACGGAAAACGAGGCAAGATCGTGAGAGAAAGGAGAGAAATGAGCAAGTTTTTCGGAAGCCTTCGCATGCTATTTATAGGGAGTCTGAGAAGCCTCGGTACGCGGGGCGTACGCTAGTACGCAACGTGTACTCGTACGTCATGCATGACCGAGTCCTCGACTGCCTCGGCTTCGGATGGGACGGATCGGATGGGGCGGGTCGGATGGGACGGCGGGTCGGATGGGCGGGTCGGTAGCCTCGCATAGGGGCAACGTGGACGAACCGAGACCAAGGCCCTCAGGTACGCAGGGCGTACAGGGTTACGCGGCGCGTACCTCGGATGAGGACGCTGACTCCTCTTCGGATATTCCAGATTTTTGAATTAAATAAATATATAATTTATTTAATAAACTTCAAAAAATCATATCTTCTTCATACGAACTCCGTTTTCGATGGTCTTTATATCCACGCGTAGGTGAGACTACGCTCTATAACTTTCGTTTAGATTCCGTTGGCAAATTCCGAAATTATTTTTATTATTTATTTATTAAAATGACGTGATTAAGGAATTTCTTTAAAAATTCATAACTTCTTTATCTGACGTCGGTTTTTGCCAGACTTTTTACCGCTGAAATACCATTGTCGAGACCTTCGATTCTCGTTTAGGTCATTCCGGCCAAAAGTTGCTCGATCTCCGATTCGAGTTTTTAGTTGTCTGTTGCTAAGCCGAACTTGGAAAAATCATAACTTCAATATACGAAGTCGGATTTGGGCGTTCTTTTTACGTACGATCATGGTTTAAAGACATTTAAACATAGAAGGAATTTAAATAGAACTTTTTGGAAATTTTATTATCAAAGTTAATTTTATTAACTCAAATGTGGTTACAATACTTGACTTTTTAGGTCATTATAAAGAATTGAAATATCGGGTTGTCACATCATCCCCTCGTTAGAGGGAATTTCGTCCCGAAATTTAAAAGTAGTAAAGATATTAGTGAACATGAAAGAGATGGGGGTACTTTTGTTTCATCTGATCTTCGCGTTCCCATGTGAGTTTAGGTCCCCGCTTGGCGTTCCAGCGAACCTTCACGATGGGTATGCGACTTTGTTTTGTTTGTTTGACCTCTCGGTCCATGATTTCTACTGGTTCTTCCACAAAGTTGAGGCTCTCTTTGATCTCGATCTCGTCGAGTGGAATAACAAGAGTCTCATCGGACAGACACTTTTTACAAGTTTGAGACGTGGAAGGTTGGATGTATGTTACTAAGTTCACGCGGTAGGTTAAGCTTGTAAGCCACAAGGCCGATTCTGGCAAGAATCTCGAAAGGCCCTATGTATCTTGGATTTAGTTTCCCACACTTTCCAAAGCGTATTAAACCCTTCCACGGTGAGACCTTTAATAAGACGTGGTCTCCTACCTAGAATTCCAAAGGTTTCCTCCTTTGGTCAGCGTAGCTTTTCTGTCGGTCTCTAGAGGCTTTCAATCGTTCACGAATCTGAACGATCTTCTCAGTCGTTTCTCGTATGATTTCCAGACCGGTGAGAGTGCTTTCAGGAACTCTTCCTCTAGCTAATTGGGTATCGCCAACTTCAGTCCAGCACAGAGGGGATCTGCACTTTCGACCATAGAGGGCTTCAAACGGAGCAGCCTTTATGCTTGTATGATAACTATTGTTGTATGAAAATTCGACAAGGGGTAAATGGATATCCCATGCCTTTCCAAAGTCAATCACACAGGCTCTCAGCATATCTTCTAAAGTTTGTATCGTTCTCTCACTTTGCCCGTCTATTTGTGGGTGGTAGGATGTACTCATGTCTAGCCTAGTCCCCAGGGAACTTTGTAGTGACTGCCAGAATCTTGAAGTGAATCTACTATCTCTATCGGAGATAATGGATATCGGAACACCATGCAGTCGCACTACTTCCCTTAAGTAAGTTCTTGTAAGCTTTTCCATTTTGTCAGTCTCCTTGATGGGTAGGAAATGCGCAGATTTGGTCAATCTGTCGACGATGACCCATATGGTATCGAGTCCACTCGTCGTCTTGGGTAACTTGGTTATGAAGTCCATAGTAATCCGCTCCCATTTCCATTCTGGTATCTCTGGTTGTTGTAGTAATCCTGACGGTTTCTAATACTCGACCTTAACCTTAGCGCAAGTAAGGCATTTACTTACGAAGGTAGCAATTTCTGCTTTCATGTTAGGCCACCAGTATAGTCTCTTAAGATCCAGATACATTTTACTTGAACCTGGGTGAACGGAATATCTTGAGTTGTGTGCTTCGGTCATGACTACGTTCCTGAAACCACCATGTTTCGGGGTCCAGATTCGGTCCATGAGATAGTAGGCTCCGCCACCCTTAACTTCTAGATTCTTTTCCATTCCTCGCAGGGATTCACCCGCCACATTTTCAGGTTGCAAAGCTTCCATTTGTACCTCCTTAATTTGGGTGGATAAGTGGGAATGGATAGTCATAGTCAGAGATTTGACCCTCCGACCAGTGTATTCCTTTCGACTGAGGGCATCAGCTACTACGTTGGCTTTGCCACGATGATAACGAATTTCGCATTCGTAGTCATTTAGTAACTCAACCCATCGCCGTTGTTGCATGTTGAGTTCCTTCTGATCGAAAATGTGTTGAAGGCTCTTGTGATCGGTAAAAATAGTACTCTTTGTTCCGTATAAGTAGTGCCTCCAGATCTTCAGAGCAAATACCACTGCTCCTAACTCAAGTTCGTGTGTCGTATAGTTCACTTCGTGTGTCTTAAGCTGTCGGGAGGCATAAGCAATAACCTTCCCTCTCTGAATAAGAACACAACCAAGTCCTTGATTTGACGCATCGCAATACACTACGAAGTCTTCTATCCCTTCGGGGAGGGATAGTATCGGTGCGGTGCACAAGGCCTGTTTTAGTCTCTGGAATGCCTTCTCTTGTTTCGCTTCCCAGTCAAAGGCCACGCCTTTCTGGGTTAATGTAGTAAGAGGTTTCGCAATGCTAGAGAAATTCTTTATGAATCTGCGATAGTAGCCAGCGAGACCTAGAAATTGACGAATTTCTGTAGGTGTCTTTGGTGCCGACCAGTTCTCAATAGCCTTAATTTTGGAGGGGTCCACGTGTATCCCTTTCTCGCTAACAACGTGGCCTAAAAATTCGACTCTTCGAATCCAAAATTCGCATTTAGAGAACTTCGCATAGAGTTTCTCCGTTTGCAGTGTTTCTAGGACTTTTCGTAGGTGCTGACTATGCTCTTCCTCACTTCGGGAGTAGATAAGTATATCATCGATAAAGACGATGACGAACTGATCCAAGTAAGGACGGCATACCCTATTCATTAGGTCCATAAATACTGCTGGTGCATTGGTTAATCCGAACGGCATCACTACAAATTCGTAGTGTCCATAACGAGTTCGGAAAGCTGTCTTTGGAATATCCCCCTCTAGAACTCGTAATTGGTGGTATCCGGATCGTAGATCTATTTTTGAGAAGTAGTTTGCTCCTTGAAGTTGATCGAATAGGTCGTCAATACGGGGTAGAGGATAACAGTTCTTGACAGTAAGTTTGTTCAGCTCTCTGTAGTCGATGCACATACGAAACGATCCGTCTTTCTTCTTTACAAACAAGACCGGTGCTCCCCAAGGTGAGAAACTTGGTCTTATGAATCCTTTTTGAAGGAGTTCATTAAGTTGACTGGAAAGTTTCTGCATCTCTCCTGGTGCGAGACGATAAGGCGACTTCGCTACTGGGGTAGCCCCTGGAACTAAGTCGATTCTGAACTTGACTTGGCGTTGCGGTGGTAATCCTGGTAGTTCTTCTGGAAAGATATTGGGAAAGTCGCGTACTACCGAGATGTTCTTGATGTCCTTCAGTTCTTGACTTGTATCAACGATGTGCACTAGGAATGCTCGACAATCCTTCCACAAGCACTTTCGAGCTTGGATGCATGAAATGATGCGAAGGTTTGTACTTGATTTGTCGCCGTAGATAACTAATGTTTTGTTGTTAGGGAGATTAAGACGGACTGCTTTCTCAAAGCACATGATGTCGGCGCGAAGAAGACTCAACCAATCCATGCCGACTATGACGTCGAAACTTTTAATTTGGACCGGCATGAGATTGATTGGAAAAGAATGGCCGTCTAAAGTTAACGTACAGCCCATGAATATGCAGTTAGTGTTTTCGGTTTTTCCATTGGCCATCTCTACAGTGAATGATTTTTCTAACTTGCTAGGTTTAGGTTTAAGTAAATGAATAAATTTTTGACACACGAAGCTTCTCTCCGCTCCACTATCGAATAATATGCATGCATATGAATTATCGAGAAGGAACGTACCAGCAACTATAGTTGGGTCAGCTACATCTTCGTCGTGGCCTATTGCCAAAACTCGCCCCACACCACCGGTGCCTGCTGCCTTAGGACAGTTCCTCTTGTAGTGGCCCACCTCGCCACAACCGTAGCAAGTCTGCCCTACACCCGTACTGGGAACTTGAGTGATCGGCTTTGCGGGGTCTTTGCAGAAACGGGCTGTGTGTCCCTTTCTGTTGCAGTTGGCGCACTGCATTTCCCGACAAGGTCGATGGTGGTGGTAAGTGCATTTAGTGCACTTTGGGAGGTTACCTACATAAGGCTTTGATGGGTAGGTATTTGTAGGAGCTGTAGTAGGTACAGTGGCAGCATTCACTGAAACCAGTTGTTTCTTTGCGAATTCTGGGGAAGACCCACCCTTCCCTTTTCTCACACTCTCTTCATGCTATTGTTGTTGTTGTTGTTGTTGTTGTTGTTGTTGTTGTTGTTGTTGTAGTTGTTGTTGTTGTTGTTTCCTTTCTGTGGTTCAGGTGCAGGAGTGGTTGAGTTCTGATGACCTCCGTAGTCAATCAGAGATTGTGCTAGTTCCTTAGCACTTTCAAAGGTGTCAGGTTTGGAAGCTAACACGCTTGATCATATTTGGGGCGTCAGTCCCCAGATGTACCTTTGATTGTTATATTGCAATAACAATCAATTCCATGCTTTGATTGGCGTCAGAAAGCTTAGTGCCTCTAGTACTGCACCTCTAATGGAGTCACAAACACCACTAAGCAACTTGGATGAAGAGGAGAAGAAAGGAGGCTGCCCAAAATGTCTAGAAACCCTAATCTAAGAGTTCACCACGTTTTTGGGGCCATAAGGGTCCTTTATATACTTAGGCAATTAGGGTTATCAAGCTAGTAAACCCTAATTTGACTACTTAAGCCCTAAGCAGCCCATGGACCATTCCAGAAGGCCCTTGGACGATTTCTTTATGGATCTCCATATATAATTCATCCATTGCCATCTAATGGATCCTTAGCCCAACTTTTTAACTATCTTATAATTACAATATCAGTCCCCTAAGTTTAATTAATCTCTTTTAGCCACAAAATTAATTATCAATTAATTCTTGACTAATATTAATTAAACAGTATGATTTCTCCTTTAATATATTATTCTCATAATATATTAATAAATCATAATTAAACCTATCTCTCCTTAATTTCATCCTACATATTGTTATGGTGAAGGCAACCCAAAAGGACCATGCTCATAATCGGGTCAAGTATATACTAAAATAGTTATGGACTTAGACACTAATCCAACAGTCTCCCACTTGGATATGTCTAAAAACTATATTCCATATGACTTCATAACCTGATCAACAATCGTAGCTTTCAAAAGCCGTTGTCATCTCTGATCTTATCAGATAGCGTGTCCTTTAGATAAGGGATCATATATTCCTCCATTCTCAAGATATCGTGTAGACATAAGACATGAATTTCAATCATTCTCTCTATACTGTTTCCCGACTTCCGATTTATGACGACTGACAACAGACTACTATTAAACACATCAACTTAGTCCCGGCTTAGCCAAGCACTTAGGTGTCATCACTAAATCATCGAGAGGCCCACATATATCTCATTTATCCCACTTTGGGTAAAAGGATTGGATAAACCTCAACTCAAATGCTCGCTTGCATTTACTGATCGAATCACACACAACAATAAATTTTATAACACCAAGTTACTGGTGCATTTACTTATTATCAATGCGCAACTGACTAGCAAATAGCAACTCACACGTCTCGGTTTCAAGAATATACAATATTATCGTCTCACTAATCACTCGTGATAAATCCATGAAGTGATCTAAGTGAGCATGGGTTTAATCCAATATTCTAATCTTATCAAAGCACTCATGAACCCTGCAACAAACTTGTGTTATGTCTAACCTCTTCAGACAATCTATAGACTTTTCATGATAGTCTTCCTTCATACCTACTTCCAACGTATGAATAACTATGGAGGTTCGAATAACCCAGTTATTCTGGAAGTCAAAACATGCAAACTGAAACATAGCAATAATACTTAATCGTATATGGCCCCAAACTCGTGAGAGTATATAAAACACTTCTATTTATCCACCATATTGATTACTCATTATTTATCATTTAATTTTTCGGATAATCAACTCATTACTTGAAATACAACAATAGTTGTCCGATGCACAAAGCATGCACACTATGTTTCCTATGGTCCTTACTTTGTGAAATAGATCAATTGAAAAACCTTTCCAATGACGCTCATTTCACAATTCCCAATCCTCATCATTAGTGTTAGAACACAAGGTTCTTGCCACTACTAGAATATACTAGATTCTAACATTTTATGCAATGATCCTTTCGCAAAGTCGTAGCACAAAAGTCACCAAGACCTGGCTAATGAAATTACAAAGTACTCTATCAGTAATTGTTACAAGACAATTTCATAGACGTGAAGTCTCACATTCAAAGTACATTCCTTTGAACATCCTTCTCGCATAAAATTTTCTAATCTAGACATAGACTCTCAATATCTAACTCCCAATATGGAAACATTTCCACAGTTGCCATATAACAACTCATTCTTAATAGAATCTTATCTATTCATAATAATGTCGATATGGTCCATCGAATACCATACTTCCAACTAATCACAAACAACCAATCCTCAACGAACTTTGGATTGTCCTTTGATAGTTGTTTAATTATTTTAGTCAAAACCGATTCTAGTCCTTTTTCCCTCATAATACGCTAGACATTTAGAAAATTTGAGAATGGTCAAATATTATAGCATTTGCAATCGATTCTATACCCAAAGCGTATGGGACACGATGTATAATGTCTTACATAAAAATATTTTATGTGTCACGTTCAATCTTCTTCCATAATATTTTATCAATCTTCTGCCATAATATTTTATGTGTCACGTTCTCACAATTCGAACTATGAAGATGGATGTCGTAATCATAATCGAAATTTGAGAACACACTATGTATCCTTTGACTAAATTCATTAAAATTTCTCAATCTAAGATTTATATTTTGAAACAATGTATAATATTCTCTCCCTTAATTATAGCACAACAACTTTTCAACCCATGCAACTTTGCAAATTGAATCTTTGTTTTTCTATAATTAATATTGCTAACTTGCAATACTTTCCATAATAATCATACAAGCATAACACTTATGCTCCCACTATCATGTTGATTATTACCATATAAGCATAACACTTATGCTCCCACTAGCTTTGACATGTATTCAGAAAACAGATGAACTTCTAGAAAACAATGCCTATTGAATTTCTGAAGTTCATATTTCTAATACCAGATGCTTCGATAAGCCTTTATCTAAGCTTCTTAAACTTATACACCTTTTCCTTAGATAGATCATATGTGTGTTCAAACAATTCAAAACTTATATTACTAAGTTCCAAATGTTCAAACTAATTGCCAAATCTCACAATTCGAATTATGGAAAGGGATGCCGTAACCATAATCGAATTTGAGAATACAATTTTCACAATTGCTATCTTCTTAAAATCTCTCTTAGTGAAAGCATTTCCTCATAGTCATTTTCATGAAGGAGGGAATCTTATGACACTTAGATTTTATGGTGTATGAGTTCCTATCCATGTGAATTTGCCAAAACCAAAGTTGGCGACAAATCCAAACTCATATGGACTGAACTTTCTTAATCTTGATTTCTTGCCTTGTGGTGACACGAGTGCCCACCATGTCTTCCAAGTAGTTTAGCAACTTATCCTTACATATCAATGTACTTTCCATCGATCAAGGTACTTTGTCTTTATGCATTCAAATGAGAACTTATAGAACTCACATGCATAATTAACTCAATTGGAATGACACATAAACAAACTAATGTCAACATGATAGGTTGTTAACCTTAAGTTGTGTGCTAGTGATGATGGATAAGGTTTATTCTTGATCTGTTCTTGAAACTTTTCCAAGATCATTAAAAACTCCCACTGACTCCTTGACATATAAGGTTCTCTTGTCAAGAAACATTTCTTGACAAACAAATATTCAAGAGTTAGTGTAGTTCTTATCAAGACAAAACACTTCACAAATTGGTCCTAGTTCGTCTTTGTCTTATCCAAGACATCACAACTTACCTATTTTAAATGTGCAAGAATAAGAAAACCATTTCTGAATTCCACATTTGATGAGTGTTATAAACCTACTTAAGACTTGTCCCTGAATTCGCAATCTTGGAGTATGACTCTAAGATTCGATATTGGAACGAAGTATGATTGACTTCTTGATTTAACCATTTCCACAATTCTCGATTCCTCTTCTTAGATATACAAATGCACTAAGAGTCACTTAGAGAATCAATTGAGATATGGTTCTTAATCATTAAGACTTAACATAAAACACAATAAAAGGTACTCTCCCTTCTTCTTAGAATAGAGAAACTTTTATCTTTCTACCCACTTGATTCTTCTTTATTCGTTCTGCTATTCATTGAAACTCTTTCAATCAACTCAGAAGTACAGTTAATCTTATAAGTATAATCATATTTACTAAACTTTTAGAAAATCATGAAAAATATCTTATCTCTCTTTGTGGTGGACTTGATCAACACACAACCTAGTGTACTCGATCTACTAGTCCTTCACTTGACACTTTGTCAAAGAGTTAGTCTAATTTCGAAATATGGAAGTTTTCATTCATCACGCAACCAAGTTGTATGATTCCAAGTTTTCGTCCAATTGAAACTTGGGCGATGAGAAACTCTCCCTATTTGGTGAATTCTTGACATCTCCACAAACAACATAATCAAGAATCAAATCCTTTATTGCTAATAATAGAAATCTTCAAACATCAGCTTTTCATACACGCCATTGCAAGGATAAATAAATAAGATAAAATCAAAATTTATTTTATTGCGGAAAAATTTGTCCTTGCAATGCAATTCAATTGAAAACTATGTTATTACATATTTCTTAGCAATCTTTTCTAACTCCAAGTAGTAGATCAAGAGTCTAATCTTCAAGCAATGCGATCGAAATCCATTTCTTCACGATTAGATTCAACTGACTTCTTCCGTAAAGCTCCTCTCTTTTCATCGATCCTACAAATCATCAAAATGTAATCTTATCACATCATGTATTAAAAATCTAGAATAGGAACTTAAAAGATTTAGTTAATGGATTTTTCCTGAAGGAGATCCACACGTCTTGACTCTCCCATATCTTATATCCTTCAGGTAGTTAGGGCAGCTACGTCTCCAATGCCCCTTCTCTTGGCAACAAAAGCAAATGGACTCTGTTGGTGTCACAACTAGGAATTTGAAGCCTTGTAAACATTGAACAAAGATAACAAATGTAAATCAACAATGGGAAACCATGTAAGATGCTTATTCATTAACAACAAAATCTCAATCAAACACATCATATATGCACTACAAATAGCCAACAAACTATTGAGAACCAAGAAATCCTTGTTTAAGTCCATTTTGGACTAGGATTTCCTTATTGGGCCCAATGGACCAATAAGCTTCCAATTGGACAATCTTGGGCTTAGAACTCTTGAGTGAGCTCTAATTAGACCCATTTTCATTTATTTTAATATTTTGGGCCATATTGGGCCAATAATGAAACAAAATATTTAAATGGACCGTATTGGGCCATAATTAACCTAATTTAGCTCTAATAGGTCATAATAAAAAAAATCATATTTATATTTATTTGGGCCAAACATCACTCAACATAACCATGAAATGGGCTTAAGCGTACAAGGCCCAATCCTTTTCTTTTCCCCTCTCCATTCTTGGCCCAAGCCCAACCAAAGAAGGAGAGTTAACTTTTCCTATGCCACCTCACATTTATCCATAGGTTTCCCATGCACCAACTCATGTTTTCATGCAAATCAACTCAAAAACCTCTCTTCTCTCCCCTCTCTCTTGCTCTCGGCTGAATCCAAGCACACACACACACACACACATTTCACTTACAATTCTCTGAAGAAAACTCTCTCCACTCCTCTCCATATTTTCGAGATCAAGGAAGCTTTCAAGGAGATTTATCCCACAAACACATCATCTAAGGTAAGTTGATGTTAAATCCATAATCTAGCTATTTACTTTCATTCAAGAATCATCTCTTAATGCATTCAAACTCATGATCTTGCACCTTAGAAGCATCTAAGTTCGAGATCCATCCAAGGAACTTGATAGGGCTGAAAATGGCACCAAACTTCTCCAAATCTCCTTCAAAAACGATCCACAACTCAAGGTGAGTTTCATACCCCCTTCTGTTCGGTTTTTATGAGTTTTACGGGGGAGAATACAAGAAAATGTGTTGATCTATGTGTAAATGTATGCTATGTGTGATTTGATGCATGTATGTTTGTGATATCATGTGTTTTGTGATGAATATGTTATCAAAAAGTGTGTAATAACGGAGATCAAAGACATGAGAAAGGAAATAAACATAACTTAAGCTATTTTACACTAATCAAGTCAAGAAAAATAGTTTATAAGGTTAGGATAAACATACTTGAACATAAAAACCATTTTTGGGCTTAAATTGCCAAAAATACAAACTTGGGGTAAAAATCAACAAGTCACGGTTCTTGATGCGCAAGAGGGTCCAAAACAGTTTCCATAAATATTTTCCTGATTTTTAAAAATTTCTATGGACTTAAAATGTAAAATTTTAACCTAATGGGCTAATTTTGGGCTTTTCGGCCCAATAAGCCCCAAAATGCGAAATTTTACAAGTTGAGAGGCTGGAAATGAAATTTTCTGTAAAACAGGGAGTAATTAGCAAAATTAAATGTTTACAAGGTTCAAAAATGCTTTTCATTATCAAAAAGGACTAAAAATGCAAACTTTTTAGATTTTATGCCAAAATTGTAAAAGTTGTGAAAAATGGGTCCTTAACCGAGAACCACTATTCTAGAGGGGCTGAAACTGTCAACTAAATAAACTTTGGGGTAAAATCGTGTTTTCATAAAATAAATCATACAAAAGTGTCAAGAAAAGTGTTTTAAGGACTAAAAATGAAATTCTTTTATATAAAAGGACCAAAAGTGTTATTTTTATAAAAGGATGAGTAATTAAAAAGGGCCAAACTCTACTTACAAAAAATCAAATTAAGATACAAGATCCACGAATTACCGACGAAAATGGAAAACAAATACACTCTCAATAATACATATCCTTACCAAACGAATTGATTCGGTCTCGAATCAATAACAACACAAAATCGTTAAACCAAAGTAATTCGTTAATCACACGATAACTACAATAAGTCAACATACAAACTTTGGGCTTAAAAGTTTTGAAATCTTGCTTGTTATGCCTTTGTAGCCCAATAACATGATCTTTGGGCCCAAAGGGATTATGCTTACGTGATATTGGGCCTTCTATGACCAATTCCACGTAAAAGGACTTTCAATAGCTCTAATGTGTTATTGGGCCCTAATGGCCCATTAGTACTGCTAGTGAGGTCGAGAAGTCAAATCCGAGTTGGGCCAAGTGTCTTTCCCATTCCTGATAGCCTTGAATAACTCCTGGTAATAAGGGGGCTTCGTACCCTCCTTTCTCCTCGATTGTTGGGCTATGAGAAAACAAAGTAAACAGATTTAGGACGATAAACAATAGTAATCAGGGTGGGGGGATTAAGTGAGTAGTAACGGTCGACACCTTTAAGGATCGTTCGTAATCTGTAGTTATAAACTAGTCATTTTCCTAATGGGTGATTATAACAACTCACAAACCCTAATTAATCCAACGCCACCCGGGTATCAAAAACATTTGACGTATCGGTATAACAATAAACAAGTCATGTATTTTACGTATTGGGAAAACATCGGGTTTTCCTGGGAAGTTCAACATTTTCACTTGTGTGACGTATACAAAGTTCAACAACTATACATGTTTTAAAAATCAACAAGCAAATTTACGGACCTTCACACTTTTTTTTTTAACAAATACTCTTTTCAGAAAATATCGGATTTTCTGGGTTTACAAACTACACCAAATCATTTGACTACAACATTACTTATGAACTAACCAACATTTCATATGCTGACGTTTTTCAAAATAACTTGTATTCTCAGGTAACAGGTAAGTCGAAGAATAAGTATCAAGTTATGTTATGGTGTTTTGCTTAGATTATCTATCGAACGGTTTATGTTATGAAATTGTAATGACTAAAACAATGTAATGGATGTAAAAAATATCCATTTTATTATTTCAATGCATGGTCATGAATGATGTTATGATTTATGTATAATCATTGTGATGGTATTCAATTTAAGTCACAAGAGCCCTCGGACGTTTCCGCCGTCTGGTTCGGGGGTGTGACAGGATGGTATCAGAGCTCTGTTTATAGTGAACTAGCATATCTAACCACACATTAATATGCAACTATAAACCAAAAAGAGGGACTAACACAACTCTGAACAAAACGAGTAAAACATAACAATAAAAACACCCTTGCTTGTATTAGGAAAAGAACATAGTACCTAACCAAACAAGATAATGTTAGTATCTCGGTTAAGCCAGGACTGTTCTTAGTTGTATCAAGGAGTGGATGTAGCCTGATCAACTACATTCCCTCCAAGGTACAACTATCACATGTCCTGAGGAAATAGTGATAGCTAGGGAACCTAAAAACATACCCCTTTATCCCCAAGAAGGGAACCTCAACTCAATATATGCAATAGTTGTAGAATCATAGGAGTAATGATAGTTTATTCGTATACCTCCTTCGAGTCTTCATGGAAGGGGAGCAGCAGGGCATTCAGTTTCATCAAGTCTTGGTGGCTCACGGGATGCTCGAGGATGAACCTGAAGAAAATCAAGGGGGAGCACACGACGTTGGGCCTGACGAGTACACGGACACCGACTACGAATTTGATGGGGCCGATGATGACATGGAGGAAGAACAAAACTCGGGCAAAGATTACACCACATCATTTGTCAGTGAGGCGCAACAGGACCACCCCGGCCCCCTAGAGAATCCTGCATGGGAGAATCGCTCCCCCGAAGCTGAGATTGCTGCCCTGCGACAACAGTAGTTCGCCATGGAAGCACGTGCAGTGCGAGCTGAGCATGACAGGGATGAGGTCATTGGAGACATGACTGAGATGGCCCAGTTGTTGGCTCAACACTTTGGCATATGATCTCACCACTGTCATAGGACACTCCATAGAAGTGCTAGGGATAAATTTATCTTCTATGTCATTAGGATCTATGCTATGTACCCTGACTCTATGTTTAAGTGACTACACTACTCATAGAGCCGTTATGCTGTCAAACTAGTACTGCTTATGTATGCTCTTTCGAGAAAAAAAAAATTCATGTATCAAAGTGCGGGTAATAGTAATGAAAGTTTTTACATGTTTTACTGTGACGTTATAATCTGCTATGTGTTACGTATCCATGATTGTATGCTAAATTGTGGAATTACTTATGTTTATGCCACACACCTAGTTTATAGGATCACAACCTCACAAAAACCATAGACACTCAACATCTTTTCGTTCCATGACAGAAAGATGCCTCAACGACCCACTCGTGGAAACCCCGGGCCAACCCCACCCGACGTCGACTCAGCTGCATTCCAAGCAGTTGTATCTGCTGTGGTCACCGCAGCGATGGCACAAATTCACCAAGGGAACAATGGAGGAGTCAACGGACAAGGGGCCAGAAGTTCGAACAACGGAATGAATCAAGGACCCGCCAAAACATGTTCCTACAAAGACTTCACCAACGCCAAACCACGAACCTTTAACGACACTGGAGGAATGATCACCCTGAAACGATGGATCGAGAAGGTGGAATCGATATTCGAGATATGCGATTGCCCAGAGGAGATGAAGGTGAAGTTTGCCGCATGCAGTTTCGTTGACCAAGCGCTCACTTGGTGGAACGGACACGTGGAAGCCATGACACTCCCCGTAGCCAATTCCATGCCATGGACAGAGATGAAAGAAATGTTGATGGCCGAGTATTGCCCTCATGGTGAAATTCAGAAAATGGAACAAGACCTGTGGAATCTCACTATCGGAAACACTGATATAGATGTATACATATCAAGGTTTAGCGAACTGTCTCTGCTGTGCCCTGGCATGATCACTTGAGAAGGTAAGAAGATCGAGCGATTCATCTGGGGACTAACCTCCCCGATACAAGGAAACGTGATATCTGCAAATCCCGAAACTTTCGACAGTGCCAAGATATTGGCCAAGAAGCTGTATGACCACAACAAAAAGAAGGGTGAGAAGCTAGTGGAGACTGAAGTTAAGAAGGAAAATGATAGCAAGAAGGGGAAGAACAAGAAGAGGAAGGGACGTTAAGGATCCGAATCATCCAAGAAGCAGCAAACAGTGGCAGTTAATGCTGCGACCTTTCAATTTCCATCCATACCACATGCTCCAGCCTCATCTGCTCCAAGTGCTCCTAGACCTTATTCCGGTAATCTTCCTAAATGCAACAAGTGTAGTATCCATCACAATGGAAAATGTAGAGAGATGCAGTGCACCAGTTGCAATCGGAAGGGGCACACGACAAGGTATTGTAGGACCTACCCTCCTCAAAAGCAACAACAGGGAAACAACAACAACAATAACCGCAACAACAACAACAACAACACCAACAATTGCGGCAACAATGCAGGACCTAGCCACACCTGCTATGGATGTGGAAGGACTGGGCATTTCCGTCGAAACTGCCCCAACAACAACAATCCCGGAAATAAAGGAACAGGAAGGGTGCTGACCATGGGTCAGGGAGAAGCGATTCAGGATCCCGCTGTTGTTACCGGTACGTTCCTCCTAAACCACACTTATGCATGCATCCTATTTGATACCGAAGCAAAACGAAGTTTTGTGAGCAATAAGTTTAAACATTTGTTAAAACAACAACCCCAGAAGCTCAATGAAACCTTTACGGTGGAAATGGCCAATGGGAAAACCAAATCCACTGGGGAAGTCTACATCGGATTTATCTTAACTCTAAATCAATACGTCTTCCGAATAGACTTAATGCCTGTTTCCATTAGGAGTTTTGATGTGATTATTGGCATGGACTGGTTAAGCCCCCACCATGCTGAAATTATGTGTCACGAGATGGCCGTTTGCCTTCACCATCCAAATCATGAAACCCTAGTTATTTATGGCGACAAACCTAGCACGAACCTTCATCTCATCTCGTGCGTCCAGGCACAGAAGCATCTGCGAAAGAATGATTTGACGTTCCTAGCGCATATTGTGGATAAAAGCCAAGGAAGAGGTTAATGTTCGAGACATTCCTGTAGCACGTGAATTCCCAGACATATTTCCTGAAGATCTTCCTGGAGTACCCCCAGAGAGACAAGTTGAATTTTGAATTGATCTTGTTCCAGGAGCTACTGTCATCGCTAAATCGCCTTACCGATTAGCTCCTGCTGAGATGCAGGAATTGTCCAGCCAACTTAGTGAACTCCTGGGCAAAGGATTCATCCGACCCAACTTCTCGCCATGGGGAGCCCCAGTCCTCTTTGTCAAGAAGAAAGATGGATCTTTTAGGATGTGCATTGATTACAGAGAACTAAACAAGCTCACTGTCAAAAATCGCTATCCACTCCCACGAATCGACGATCTATTTGACCAGCTCCAAGGAGCCAGTTACTTCTCTAAGATAGATCTACGATCTGGGTACCATCAACTCAAGGTCCGGGAAGAGGATATTCCCAAAACCGCTTTCCGAACTCGTTACAGACATTATGAATTTGTCGTAATGCCCTTCGGTCTAACGAATGCCCCTGCTGCATTCATGGACCTAATGAATCGAATCTGCCGATCATTCCTCGACAACTTTGTTATTGTTTTCATTGACGACATTCTAGTTTATTCTCGAAGCGAAGAGGAGCATGGTCAATATCTCCGACAAATCCTGGAAACCCTGCGAACTGAGAAGCTATCCGCAAAACTCTCCAAGTGTGAGTTCTGGCTCCGTAGCATGAACTTTTTGGGTCATGTTGTTAGTCAGGAAGGAATACATGTGGATCCTTCTAAGGTCAAAGCCATCGAAGGATGGGAAGTTCCGACAACACCCACAGAAATTCGCCAATTCTTAGGACTAGCAGGTTACTACAGGAGGTTCATTCAAAACTTCTCTAAGATCGTCAAGCCATTTACCTCGCTTACACAAAAGGGCGTACCATTCAAATGGACGGACAAACAAGAAGTTGCATTCCGAACTTTGAAGCGAGCACTCTGCAGTGCCCTGGTACTATCACTACCAGAGGGAACGGAAGACTTCATAGTCTATTGTGACGCTTCAAACCTTGGTTTAGGTTGCGTTCTCATGCAGCATGCAAAGGTGATAGATTATGCGTGCCGGCAAATCAAGACACACGAAGTGAATTACACAACCCACGATCTAGAGTTGGGAGCAGTAGTCTTCGCCCTGAAGATTTGGAGGCATTACCTTTATGGTACGAAGTGCACCATCTTCACGGACCACAAGAGTCTCCAGCATATCTTGAATCAAAAAGACCTGAATATGAGGCAACGAAGATGGGTTGAACTATTAAACGATTATGAGTGTGAAATCAAGTACCACCCAGGCAAGGCTAATGTGGTAGCTGATTCCTTGAGCCGGAAAGAGTACTCTAATCGTCGTGTGAAAACTCTCTCAATAACCATCCAATCCCACCTAACCACTCAGATCAGGGCAGCCCAGTCAGACGCCATGAAGGTGGAAAACAAAACAAGCGAAGCGTTACGCATAATGGAGAAGAATATAGAGGTGAAAGAAGGCAGAGTACACTATTTCATGAACCGTATTTGGGTCCCTAAATTTGGAGGATTTAGGGAGGTAGTTATGAGTGAAGCTCACAAGACACGATACTCCATCCATCCGGGTTCGGACAAAATGTACTTGGATATTAAGCAACATTATTGGTGGCCTAACATGAAGGCAGAAATTGCCACCTATGTCAGCAAATGCCTTACTTACGCCAAGGTAAAGGTGGAATACCAGAAGCCCTCAGGGTTATTACAGCAACTAGTAATTCCTGAGTGGAAATGGGAAGGGATTTCTATGGACTTTGTGACCATGCTACCCAAGACGTCAGATGGATTGGACACTATATGGGTAATAGTTGACCGACTGACGAAATCTGCTCATTTCCTGCCAATAAAAGAATCCTACAAGATGGAGAGACTGACAAGAATATACATTCGAGAAATCGTGAGGCTTCATAAAGTACCTGTGTCTATCATCTCGGATAGAGATAGTAGGTTCACTTCACGTTTTTGGCAATCGCTTCAGAAAGCACTGGGAACCCATCTCGACATGAGCACTGCTTATCACCCACAAACGGATGGTCAAAGCGAACGAACCATTCAGACGCTCGAAGACATGCTTCGTGCATGCGTGATAGACTTTGGGAAGTCCTGGGATACCCACCTACCCTTAGTTTAATTCTCGTATAACAACAGTTACCATTCGAGCATCAAAGTCGCTCCTTTCGAAGCGCTATATGGATGTAAGTGTAGAACACCGTTGTGTTGGGCTGAGGTGGGCGACACCCAGCTAGCGAGGGAACTAGCATCAGATGACATTAACAGGACCGGAGATCATACGTGAAACCACAGAAAAGATAGTTCAAATCAGAGCTCGATTACAAGCATCGCGGGACCGACAAAAGAGCTATGCTGATAGACAGCGAAAGCCCTTAGAGTTTCAGGTCGGGGATCGAGTGCTGTTAAAAGTTTCTCCCTGGAAAGGGTTCATTCTTTTTGGAAAATATGGAAAATTGAACCCACGATACATTGGACCTCTCGAGATTCTTGCCCGAATTGGTCCAGTGGCGTACAGACTGCAGCTACCCGCTGAGCTCAGCAGTGTTCACCCCGTGTTCCATGTTTCCAATCTAAAGAAGTGCCAATCCGATGAAACTATCTTCATTCCCCTTGACAAAATTGAAATCAACAAGAATCTCTTGTTCGTTAAAGAACCAGTCGAAATTATGGACAGGGAGGTGAAGCATACTAAGGAAAGTCGCATCACGATCGTGAAAGTACGGTGGAACGTGAAACGTGGGCCAGAATTCATGTGGTAACGTGAAGATCAAATGAACCAAAAGTACCCTCATCTATTCTAACATTCTCAAATCGGGCATTCAAAAGAATTTTGGGACGAAATTCCCTCGAACGGGGGGATGATGTCACAACTAGGAATTTGAAGCCTTGTAAACATTGAACAAAGATAACAAATGTAAACCAACAATGGGAAATCATGTAGGATGCTTATTCATTAACAACAAAATCTCAATCAAACACATCATATATGCACTACAAATAGCCAACAAACTATTGAGAACCAAGAAATCCTTGTTTAAGTCCATTTTGGACTAGGATTTCCTTATTGGGCCCAATGGACCAATAAGCTTCCAATTGGACAATCTTGGGCTTAGAACTCTTGAATGAGCTCTAATTAGACCCTTTTCATTTATTTTTATATTTTGGGCCATATTGGGCCTAGAATGAAACAAAATATTTAAATGGACCGTATTGGGCCATAATTAACATAATTTAGCTCTAATAGGTCATAATAAAAAAAAATCATATTTATATTTATTTGGGCCAAACATCACTCAACATAACCATGAAATGGGCTTAAGCGTACAAGGCCCAATCCTTTTCTTTTCCCCTCTCCATTCTTGGCCCATGCCCAACCAAAGAAGGAGAGTTGACTTTTCCTATGCCACCTCACATTTATCCATAGGTTTCCCATGCACCATCTCATGTTTTCATGCAAATCAACTCAAAAATGTCTCTTCTCTCCCCTCTCTCTTGTTCTCGGCTGAATCCAAGCACACACACACACACACACACTTCACTCACAATTCTCTTAAGAAAACTCTCTCCACTCTTCTCCATATTTTCGAGATTAAGGAAGCTTTCAAGGAGATTTAACCCATAAACACATCATCTAAGGTAAGTTGATGTTAAATCCACAATCTAGCTATTTCCTTTCATTCAAGAATCATCTCTTAATTCATTCAAACTCATGATCTTGCACCTTAGAAGCATCTAAGTTCGAGATCCATCCAAGGAACTTGATAGGGCCGAAAATAGCACCAAACTTCTCCAAATCTCCTTCAAAACCGATCCACAACTCAAGGTGAGTTTCATACCCCCTTCTTTTTGGTTTTTATGAGTTTTATGGGGGAGAATACAAGAAAATGTGTTGATCTATGTGTAAATGTACGTTATGTGTGATTTGATGCATGTATGTGCGTGATATCATGTGTTTTGTGATGAATATGTTATCAAAAAGTGTGTAATAACCGAGATCTAAGACATGAGAAAGGAAATAAACATAACTTAAGCTATTTTACACTAATCAAGTCAAGAAAAATAGTTTATAAGGTTAGGATAAACATACTTGAACATAAAACCCATTTTTGGGCTTAAATTGTCAAAAATACAAACTTGGGGTAAAAATCAACAAGTCACGATTCTTGAAGCGTAAGAGGGTCCAAAACAGTTTCGATAAATATTTTCCTGATTTTTAGAAATTTCTAAGGACTTAAAATGTAAATTTTTAATCTAATGGGCTAATTTTGGGTTTTTTGGCCCAATAAGCCCCAAAATGCGAAATTTTACAAGTTGAGGGGCTGGAAATGAAATTTTCTGTAAAACAGGGAGTAATTAGCATAATAAAATGTTTATAAGGTTCAAAAATGCTTTTCATTATCAAAAAGGACTAAAAATGCAAAGTTTTTAGATTTTATGCGAAAATTGTAAAAGTTGTGAAAAATGGGTCCTTAACCGAGAACAACTATTCTAGAGGGGCTTAAACTGTCAACTAAATATACTTTGGGGTAAAATCGTGTTTTCATCAAATAAATCATACAAAAGTGTCAAGAAAAGTGTTTTAAGGACTAAAAATGAAATTCTTTTATATAAAAGGACCAAAAGTGTTATTTTTATAAAATGATGAGTAATTAAAAAGGGCCAAACTCTACTTACAAACAATCAAAATTAAGATACAAGATCCGCGAATTACCAACGAAAATGGAAAACAAGTACACTCTCAATAATAAATATCGTTACCAAACGAATTGATTTGGTCTCGAATCAATAACAACACAAAATCGTTAAACCAAAGTAATTCGTTAATCACACGATAACTACAATAAGTCAACATACAAATTTTGGGCTTGAAAGTTTCAAATCTTGCTTGTTGGGCCTTGCTAGCCCATCAACATGATCTTTGGGCCCAAGGGGATTATTCTTACGTGATATTGGGCCTTCTATGACCCAATTCCACGTAAAAGGACTTTCAATAGCTCTAATGTGTTATTGGGCCCTAATGGCCCATTAGCACTGCTAGTGAGGTTGAGAAGTGAAATGCGAGTTGGGCCAAGTGTCTTTCCCATTCCCGATAGCCTTGAATAACTCCTGGTAATAAGGGGGCTTCTTACCCTCCTTTCTCCTCGATTGTTGGGCTATGAGAAAACAAAGTAAACAAATTTAGGACGATAAACAATTGTAATCAGGGTGGGAGGATTAAGTGAGTAGTAACGGCCGACGCCTTTAAGGATCGTTGGTAATCTATAGTTATAAACTAGTCATTTTCCTAATGGGTGATTATAACAACTCACAAACCCTAATTAATCCAACGCCACCCGGGTATCAAAAACATTTGACGTATCGGTATAACAATAAACAAGTCATGTATTTTACGTATTGGGAAAACATCGGGTTTTCCTGGGAAGTTCAACATTTTCACTTGTGTGACGTATACAAAGTTCAACAACTATACATGTTTTAAAAATCAACAAGCAAATTTACGGACCTTCACACTTTTTTTTTAACAAATACTCTTTTCAGAAAATATCGGATTTTCTGGGTTTACAAACTACACCAAATCATTTGACTACAACATTACTTATGAACTCACCAACATTTCATATGTTGAAGTTTTTCAAAATAACTTGTATTCTCAGGTAACAGGTAAGCCGAAGAATAAGTATCAAGTTATGTCATGCTGTTTTGCTTAGATTATCTAACGAACGGTTTATGTTATGAAATTGTAATGACTAAAACAATGTAATGGATGTAAACAATATCAGTTTTATTATTTCAATGCATGGTGATGAATGATGTTATGATTCATGTATAATCATTGTGATGGTATTCAATTTAAGTCACAAGAGCCTTCGGACGTTTCCGCCGTCTGGTTCGGGGGTGTGACAGTTGGCATAGCACATCGGACAATCACAGACTTAGTTCTTTCTGGACTTCCAATCTTGCCAGTGTCCATTGAAGTTTGGGAGTTTGATTCACCAGACAAATTTGCTCGACCAGCACGCCAAATCATTGCTGATTCAACAGCTATAAGCAAATATGTGAGATCAATGAGGTTCACGTCCTGATTCATCATATAGTACTCTCTAACGAACTCATTATATGATTCAGGAAATGACTGAAGAACCCAGTCAACAGCCAACTCACTTGAAATCTCGACACCTAACATGCTTAACCTATCAATGTGTGACTTCATCTCTAAGACGTGTGCAAACACATGTATCCCATCTTCGTGTTTACTTGCCAAAAGGGCTTAAGTGAGCTTGAACTTTTCAAGCCTTCGAACTTGTGGGTCATTGAGAACGATTGGAGGAGGTGGAGGAAGTGAAGTATGACTCTCATTTCCTTGATCGTATCTCAGAACGTCATCTTCATTTGGAAAGCTTGTTCCAAAGGATTTGGGAAGACCATTGTAAGATTTAGACATCTACAAAATGGGAGAAAATTCAATTTAAGTTGATTGAGTCCTTAATAAAACACCCAAATGAGTTGTTAAGGCTAGGATCCAACACAATATTCTACAACCTAGAAGAGGGATGCCGTAATCTAGTCGCAGAATATTTGAAGGTAGGTAAATGATGACTTACCAATATCCAACATGAACTTTTCAATGGCATGTTTGATCTCGATTATGCCCTACTATTTGTGACTGGGATGCTGAGGATCACAAATAAGGTGTGAATAACGATACGAATCATGTGGTGCACCCAATGCTACTATCACCTAATCAATGTGCCGGTTATCCACACACGCTCCAATGATCTATGATAAGCATCGAGCCACCCTTCGCCACCAATGTCATCCCCAAATTAGTGTGCCGGTTAACAACACACGCTCCACTAACGTGTGACAAGGGTACGAAGTGTAATTCCATGGGTTAGCATATAATTTCACATTTTGCGTAAAGTAACTATGATTTGGGAATTTGAAAAGTATTTAGTTACTTGTGTACTTCATTATACTTGTAATGGAAGGTTTCTGTCCTATCCTACCCGTTCCGCTAACGACCCTCCACTAGTCAAGAGTGCGGTGGGTAAGAGTGGATACCATTCAATCGCCATTTTATAGGCAATTTCCTTAAACACCCCTTATAGACCAGCTTCGTGAATGAGGCCTACTAACGGTAAGATTGACTGTTTACTCATACATATATATAATATTAGACTTTTAATGTTATATATAGTATAGGGTGTATTTTACACTTTTAAAATACTAGGTGGTTTAACTTAGTAAATTATACTTTTAATTTAATCAAACGTAAACCAAAACTTTATGGGTTTATTAAATCTCTTTTAATTATACACTTTAATTAATTAATATAACCATAAGGGTGAGATTTGAACTTTTCAAATTACTAGGGTTTAGGAATTTAACATTTAAAAATTAAACTTTTAATCAATTTTTAAATTCCAAAACTTGAGGGCATGTTTTGAAACTTTTTCAAACTTAGGGTTTAAAATTTAAATATTTCAATATTAAACTTTTAATCAAAATTTAAATTCCAAAACTTGAGGATAGGTTTTGAAACCTTTCAAAACATTAAGGTTTAACTATTTAAATTTCAAAAACAAAAAACTTTTTAAGTTCAAATTTAAACTATAAAACATAACGGGGGCAAATTGAAACTTTTCAAACTTAATAGGTCAAATATTTGTTTAATAATAATCATATATTATCTATATTTAACCAAATCCATTAATTTTGATAAGGATAAACATTCCAAACATAAAAAATCGACTGTAGGCAATAAAAACGAGTTTTGGTAATTATCCCCATCAAAATCTGGCCAGAAAATCGAAAATCACGGCAACAGAATTGGTAACTCGTCGAGTTCTTAGAGAAAACTCGGCGAGTTCATCAACCAGTCAGCCAAAAATTCGATTTTCAGATCAAACAAGCGTTAAATTCACTAACAAACAGCCCTAGGCTCTGATACCACTGATGGGTTTAGAGCAATACTTCAATCCTATGGTGTACATGCAAACCCTAATAGCTTTTGGATCTAGTTTGTCTAATGAACATGAAATTGAATATCCAAAGCTATAAACCCCAGATCTATTAAATAAGAACTGAAATAAGGGTTTAGTAATTACTTTTGATTGTTATATTGCAATAACAATCAATTCCTTGCTTTGATTGGCTTCAGAAAGCTTAGTGCCTCGAGTGATGCACCTCTAATGGAGTCACAAACACCACTAAGCAACTTGGACGAAGAGGAGAAGAGAGGAGGCTGCCCAAAATGTCTAGAAACCCTAATCTTAGAGTTCACCATGTTTTTGGGGCCATAAGGGTCCTTTATATACTTAGGCAATTAGGGTTATCAAGCTAGTAAACCCTAATTTGACTGCTTAAGCCCTAAGCACCCCATGGACCATTCCAGAAGGCCCTTGGACGATTTCTTTATGGATCTCCATATAGAGTTCGTTCATTGCCATCTAATATATCCTTAGCCCAACTTTGTAACTATCATATAATTATAATATTAGTCCCCTAAGTTTAATTAATCGCTTTTAGCCACAAAATTAATTATCAATTAATTCTTAACTAATATTAATTAAACAGTATGATTTCTCCTTTAATATATTATTCTCATAATATATTAATAAATCATAATTAAACCTATCTCTCCTTAATTTCATCCTACATATTGCTATGGTAAAGGCAACCCAAAAGGACCATGCTCATAATCGGGTCAAGTACATACCAAAATAGTTATGGACTTAGACACTAATCCAACAATTGACCCTAGACATGATTACATAATTGCCCAGCTTTAACCGCAGTGTCCAACATCCAAATACTTTTGTTTTTGTTCTACTCATGATAATGTTTCTAGTATGTAGGTATACTTGTATGCTTTTTGTAAAAATACTTATACTTAAAAAATATACTTTTAGTTCAAAGCACTTCAGCCCCCTTTTGTGTTTATAGTTGTATAACATGTAAGGTACAGTATACTTATTTCACTATAAGCAATAGCTCTGATACCAATCTGTCACACCCCCGAACCGTCATAAAACAACGGCGGAATCGTCTGGGAGCGGGTGATATCATGCGTAGTATCACAATAGTTGTATCATAGCAAGCAAAGTAAACACAACCATTACATTACAATATAATTATTCACATCTGTTTGAAAACTTAGTTTGTACATAACAGTATATGACAAAAGTAAAAGACGTGACTCCAAAATGCTCCATCTTCTTCAAAAGTTGGCAAGGGTACCAGTCTATTGTTGGCCTGAGAATACAAGCAGTTTTGAAAACGTATCAACATAAAGCTAGTGAGTTCATAAGCAATTTTTTGAATTGAAAACCAGTCACTGAATTTGTACAAATGATTTATTTTCATTATATGTAAAACATCGTTTGTATCGAAACCCTGGTGACCACCAGTATGTAAGATGAGTTAGGTTTGAAAACCCTGGCTACCACCAGTAAATAAAGTAAGTAAAGTATGTTCCGTTTGAAAACCCTGATTTCTATTAGTATAACAGGTACTATGTTTTCACCGAGAAAATCCCTTATTTTCCCAGTTGTGTGAGTGGTTGCTTTAATGTTTCTGTAACGGTAAGACATAAATATAATCCATATCTATGTGATTAAAGCAATAGTTTGTGAGCATCGTATTATTACGTAAAAGTGTCATAACTATTGGCGTGTTTTATGACCATACTTAAACTTGATACGACGTGAAATCGGACGTTGATATCCTTTTTGACATTTGTCACCCGTAGACCTGCCGATCCGATTGTAGCTAGCAGCCAAGTGCGGGATAGTCGGTCCCGTATAGATCTATACACAAAAGCCAAGCTTTCGCTCCAAGAAATTCTGGTTCATAAGGGAAGTCCTCCACTTAGTTAATGTTGTAAGCTCCCAAGGATGTGTCTCCCATATATGTTAACGACTGTACGAGTAATAATATATAAGCGTACTGTCCTTTCATATGTAAAGTCGATGTTTGTTTTGTAGAGTAAAAATAATTATATTGAAATAATTAATCATAGTTGTACTCTCGTAGTAATGTAGGTTATAAACTAAATTTGTCATAGTTCATGTATTCAACCGTGTAAGTAGTTTGCATTTGTAAGACTGGTAATGAAATCCCCAAACTACCCCCTTTATAGTTTGAATGAAATATTATGTTCGTGAAATGTTTGGAAAATTATGCAATTACATTTAGAAAAACGTCCCTTACGCTCTGCATACTACAAAAGGGATTATCTAAATGTTTTATGAAAATCATTGATTTTTATAAATTGCATAAGTTTGACTTGTTGAAAACTTTGTGTTTGGCTTGTATTCCCCCCTGAAAACGTTTAAAACCCATAAAAGCGTAAGGGTATGAACTCACTGTTTAACGTATGATTTGAGTGTACAATTGGGATGAGTGCTGAGTGTCAACTGTTGTTTCATACTCAATTGAACTCTATTAACATATGGTAACACATACACGTATTAGATGAGGACATAACACTATTTGTTATGGAGGGAAACCACCTTAGGGACTTGGAAACACTTGAAACTAAGCGCTATAATCACACGAGATTGAATATGGGGAGTTTGCGGCCGTAATCAAGAGTGTACGGTCATGGGTTTGCGGTTCCATGGGTTCACAGTCTTATGTGTTTACGGTCTAATGATCTTATGGTCATAGGGTTTACGATCCATGGGTTTACGGTCTATGGGTTTACGGTCTATGGCTTTACGATCTATGAGTTTACGGCCATTGAAGGGTGTACGGTCTAAGGAGATACACTAGACTGTAAACACCTTTTGTTCATGGAAAATGATGATTGCAAGGCAAAACATAAGAATCATAACTAGACATAAGTATAAGAGGATGATACTTACAATTTGAAGGCAAAGAAAGGTGTTTTCGGTCCAAAACACTAAGGTGTTCTTGAGGATTCTTGAAGATCTAGATAAAAAGGTGAAATCCATGGATGAATCATGAGTGAGTCATAAATATAGGAAGGATTATCACCCAAAGGAATGAATCACTTAATTTCTTGAGAATTCCTTGAGTAAACTTGATGAAGTTAAAGAGTGAGTATAGAAAGAAAGCCTTTGAAGTATCTAAAGTGACAAATTAAAGCCATATACCCTATATATAGTGTAGAGTTTTCGGTCAAGGGGGAGGGGTGCAGGTGTACGATCGTAAACTCGAGTTTGCGGTTGTACACTCCTCTCAACGGGGTGTTTGGCTCGGATGCTATGCATTGACTTGGAAAAAATCATTCTTGGACCCAAACCTCAATTGTACTGAGTTTAGAATATTTAATTAGACCCGAGATAATGCTGACAAGAGTAGAAATAAATTCTAATTTGATTTATTTTTTTAACGGTATGAACGGTGGAAATTTCGGGTTGTCACAGCTAAGTGGGTTGTCAATTCGAAATAGGGATATCGATCCTTGACGTTGGTTTTTCTTAATTCATAGTGGTCAGTGGTTCTATGGGAAATCCATTTTTCCTCCTTATGAGTTAGACGGATGTTCCCTAAGTGGTATCGGGGGTTTGGTTACTGGAATGGTTCAAAGAATCGAGTTGATTCCGAACTCAACTTGTCACATGGGTGATGTTTTCTTGAAAGGCTTCGGGAATATCTGGGGGAGGTTGTTAACCACTGGAATGGTTCAAAGAATCGAGTTGATTCCGAACTCAACTTGTCACATGGGTGATGTTTTCTTGAAAGGCTTCGGGAATATCTGGGGGAGGTTGTTAACCACTGGTATTCCCATGATGTCTTTTGTTTCTTATTTCTCATCTTTATTGTAGGGTTGGGAAGGAGCATGGTGTCTCTTACATTAGTACTCATTTGCCTAGTTGTTAGAGGTTGAAAGAGTTTTGCTAATCGATTGGGTAGGACGAAAAGTATCTTTGTAGTGCTTGAAGGTATGGATAGGATCAAGTTAGTTCAAGTCAAGTGACAACGTTGGACTTCTTATTATTACAGATGTTTAGTCGATTTGGAAAGGAGATGATCATTTAGAATGATAACGTATCCTATGAGTATATCCTTGATGCTTCCGGTTTTATCCTTATTATGAACATTTCATAATGCAATCCCTAAAAGGTCTTTCTATAATCGTTGGGCGTATACAGCTCATGTATAGTTAAGATTGAGAAGACAGTCGACCGAGTAACTCTACCCTAAATCCACAATCAATCAAGAAATAGAAAATAAGGCAGAATCGCGCACTCTAAGCCTTTAGAATCCTAATTATATATGACCCCTAATGTGTACACCAAGCCATCATAGCTCACCTGTGAAGGTCCTTAGTTTTTATATGAATGACGTGTTTTTATTCAGTTTAGGAAAACAATTTGTGATTTTTAATTTATTGGACGAAGATTTTGTTGAAAATTTGATGCTCAAATATTGTTGTTTGCGGACATACCAAAAATCCCAGTAGGGTTCCTTTCTGCTTCTTCATGTCCAGTTGTTAAACTCCTCCTGCTTCTCCGTCATTCCTCTATGTTGGGCAATTTCTCTTAATGTGACCCGTTTCGCCCTATATTGGGCTTACTTCAGTGTTGATGGTTGGAGTGGTGTTGGGCTAGAGCCCTACAGAAACATGCGGTATGCCCCTTCCTATTGTACTTATTGCAATATAATTCCTGACATACTCCATGATGATGGTAGTTGCACTTGTTGCAATGTGGGAGTGTTGGGGTGCAAAGTTCTTCATTCATGACTTTGTAAATGTTTGACTTTTGTAAAACCCACTTGCATGTGGTGCTTTAGCCTTTAGACCCATTTGTTAGAAAGTGAGAGAGAGACATGTAAACACCTCTATAAATAGTGGGTTTGTCCACTTGTAGAGGTGTGCTTGAGAGATGTAGAAGTGAGTGTGTAAGTGTGTGTTAATTATGTAGTCTAGATCTAGATCTTTTTTGTAACACCATATACATTCAATATATCTCTTAAACACCCAAATCACCATGTTCAATTGTGCAAGCTTTAATTCCGCATGCCAAACCATGTTCTTTGTCAGTACAATTGGTATCAGAGTGGGTGTTCTTGATTTCATCAAGAATTGATCCTTGATGGCGATTTTGATTTGGTGATTCTTCATGTTCTTGTTGATCTTCGTGTTTTAGAGAGTTTTTGGATTCTAGAAATCGAATTCATCTTTGATTCTATTCATAATTCGATTTTCTTCACTAGAATTCAAGTGATTTTTACTTTCTCTCTCTAGAAAACCCATTCAAAATCACTTTCTCTCTCTAAAATTCTTCAAGTTTTTGTGATCATGGTGGGTTTGCCATATGATTCTTGGATTGTGATCATTAAAGATGTGAAATACAAAGTCAATGAAGATCAATTTTATGGGTTGTTGTTAAGCAAATTGATTTCATGGGTAATTTGGTTTCTTATGGAGGTTTGAAGGATGATCATGGAAGCTTGGTATTTCAACCACTTTGTAAGATTGCATGGTTGAATAAAATTGCCTTGTCCATATTAGTTCGTAGTAGAAATCAAAAAGAAGGAGAAGAAAGAGATTTGTTCAATAAGAAATACATTTCTCTAATTGAAAACTCGAATGATCTTCGTGCACTTAAGATTGTTGAAGTTCTTGACAATGGAGTTCAATGTGATGTTCTTGATGTTCAAGAAAAAGGAGTTCAAGTTGATTTTCATGATGAAAAAGTTTTTTGCTCGATTGGAGTTCAAACCGATGATATTTTGTGTTCTTGTGATTCATTTGAAGGAATGATTCCTTATCGGAAGCCGGTGATTCAAGAAATTCACAAATATCAAACTCCAAAAGATTTGATTCAAACTCAAAATGTTCATGTTGTTGAAAGTGGGTTTGTTCATGAAGTCAAGCCTTCAAGATGCAAAAAGATAAGAAAGAAAAAGAAGAAGAAGATGAATCGGAAGAATATGCGGGTTTACTCACAAAAATCGTCATATGTTGTGAAGACAAAATCCGTGAAGCAAATTTGGGTTCCAAAGCAACAATCTCCAAGTGTTGAATTGAATTTGAAGTCAAAACCCAAATGTGTTGGTGGTTCTTTTGAAGATGTTTTTGGTTTGATGAAGAACACGAAGAGCACGAAGAACGAGTTGTACATCTCGCATGGTGGGTGGTACAATGTTCGATTTGGAGATTTTCTCATTCCGACAAAAGAACCAAGATCTTCCAAATTTGATTCGTTTGTTGAAAATGGATCTCGATTCGTCAAAAAGGTATCACAAATTCTCAAATGGATTCCAAAACGTCCATGATTTCGATTCGTGCTTTGCGTTTTTCAAATTTTGATCAATTTTGATTCTTTGGATCTAATTCGTTTCTACCCCATTGGTGATCCAATAATTTTTTTTGATGTATCAAGTCCAAACAAAATCAAAAATCAATTATGTTACTATTCATGTATTTTGAGCCCAAATCAAATTCCGATTATTGTCCATGATTGTTGGGCTCATAAAAGTTTCGAGTACTGATCATTTAAAGCCCAATTCATTATACATATTAATTCGCTCTGATTTCTCTTTTTCTTCATATATCTCGAGTGTAGTTGATCAGTTTGTTCCATCTACTTATTTGATTCAAGGTTAATTGTCACAATGATTTACACTCTTCATAGAATATGAAGAATCGAATGAGTAGTGACTCAATCCCATTTTTGTTCATGATCGTATCTTCAAATCTGTTCATCTAGTATCTTCCGATTTTCATTTCAATTTGATTTGTTGATAATCAAGATCGACTTGGAGTCAGTTTCATTCATACGAGATTATGGATGAAAAATCAGTCTAGGTTTCGATTTGGACATGATTGGAATCGTAAGTAAGTTCGATTGGTGTTGCAATGACTGAATTTTAACATCGATTTTTTATTTTGAGTCAAAATTGATTCTTGGTGTTGATTTCGATTCATGTGGGAAATCGATGGTGAATGAAATCGAAGCAGTAAATAGGTGTGGATGATTTCAACAATCGATGGCAAGTAACGAAGGGATGATTGGATTTGATTTTGAATATTTTTGTTCTTGGGTCGATGAAAAAGCGAATGATTTGGGATTCTTGATAACTTCGATTTTGGAGTTGGGGCGTATGATCGATTTTGGAGTCGATGTTCGAAGTTTGAGTTATCAATAGTCGACTGTTTTAGGTTCAAATCGATTGTTGAAGAAAAGATTGGAAAATGTTTGATGTCTAGTCGTTGTTGAAGAAAAGCGAAGATTTTTGACATGAAAAATTCCAAATAGAGCACGTTTTTTTTCCTTTGGAGTTTTATAATCAAATTTCGATTATAAAAAGGGGGAGAAGTTTTATATGGAAATTCGAACTTGAATTTTTCATATTACGCGGATTTAAAGACCGAAGTGATCTTGAAGTTTTGAAGCTTATGAGATGATGCAATTGGAATTTTGGAAGTGATGTATTCGAAATGGGTTTGGTTTTATTGAAGATTTTTGGGGTGTGTTTTTATGCGCAACTTTTGGGTGATTATTTGGAGTTTGGAATACTCTTAATCATTCGTTGCTGCTCGGATTGTATGGTCTCACATCCTAGAGCCCAAATTGAAGAGTCATGGAAGAATTGAAGATTGAAGTTCGTTTCGACATGTGTCACCTTTGAGGCTCGAACCGCATAGTGCTTGATTTTGGAAGATTTGAAATGGGTCATTCATTCCTAACTTTGAGGGGGAGAATGTTGGGGTGCAAAGTTCTTCATTCATGACATTGTAAATGTTTGACTTTTGTAAAACCCACTTGCATGTGGTGCTTTAGCCTTTAGACCCATTTGTTAGAGAGTGAGAGAGAGACATGTAAACAACTCTATAAATAGTGGGTTTGTCCACTTGTAGAGGTGTGCTTGAGAGATGTAGAAGTGAGTGTGTAAGTGTGTGTTAATTATGTAGTCTAGATCTAGATCTTTTTTGTAACACCATATACATTCAATATATCTCTTAAACACCCAAATCACCATGTTCAATTGTGCAAGCTTTAATTCCGCATGCCAAACCATGTTCTTTGTCACTACAGGGAGGTTTCCACGACATGGTTCTCTAATTGCTGAGATAGTAGGGACAGTGGGGGTATGGACTGCTGCAACTTGTTGCCTTTTGGCAAGCTCTTGATTCGAATTACTCCATTTCTCTTCCCGAACATTCGTTTCATGATCTTAGGGTTGGGGTTTGCGGTGTATTGGTAAGTTGTCCCTCGTTGGTTTCCTTGGTTGTTACTATGGTTGGAATTGTCGATATTGTTTCCATTTTCGTTTGTGTTGTTGGCATTGAGTTGCGCCATGACAGCTGTCACAATAGTTGTCACTGCGGCTTGGAAAGTAGCCGAATCTATCTATAGAATTGGTGTCTCACCGTTGGACCGTTGGGGTTGTTATTTCCGTGGGAAGACATGATTCTGTTGCACGATGAAAAGAAATCTCGTAAATGACTATGGGCATTTCTAGTTGTACTTTATCGGTTTATATTTACATAAAATTTCGTGTTTTGCTGTACGATTCTCAATGTTTAGACCTACATCCCAATGATGTAATTTTGGTAATGAGTAGTAGCAGGTATTGGATGATCGTTAATTTTAACAAAATCGGATATACATATTAGTACAATTTCATGATTCGGATTACACGGGTTCTTGGAGGGTATACCTCTCTTGATTTACTGCTACTAGTTGTAAGGAAATACGTAATGAACCTAGGACCTAATGCGGGTAGTGTAATGATGCTCCTATTCCGAAATAACGCCCAATGAGCTCAGCCATTTCACTTGTTTCACGAGTGATCTCATCTACCCTTTGTTCTGCTTGAACTACCCTAGCTTCGGCTGCAAGGAGCTGCTTCTTTAGGGTGGCCACTTCCTCCTCTAAGGAGAGTAGGTCGTCGGTAGGGTCTTCTTGTGCTATGTTTTGGTTCAATGTTACTCCCAAAGATTGATGGTCGCTAAGGATCCCTCTGGTTTCTTCATTCTTGTTTAGCTCTTCCTTTGAATTCTCCCCCTCATAGTCTGTTACATGGTATTCTTCGGGACCCACTTTTGGGTTTTCCTCTTGAACCTCTCCCAGCTCGTCTTTGATCCATTCGTTGGCCACTGGGGCATTGTAGTAGTGGTCTCTGTGAAGATGAAAGTCAGCCATGTTTCATGTGCGAGAATAGAGGTATGAAAAGTATATAGAAGATTTTGGCGTGAGGGTCCTCTGGTATCCTAAGATACTCCTATAGTTTTTTAAACATTATGGTCGACTCTAATGTTCCTTTACTAGTGGGATTGGTAAGTTTTAGGCTTGTTGCAAAACCACCATCACTCCCAAGCACATGTTGGTCATATCTCAAATAAATATAGTTTATCAGGCTATATTTATCGCAGATGTCATTACGATACTGTTCTAGTAAGTATTTATACTTTTATAAAATACTTATATTTTTAAAGTATACTTTAATTCAATGTTTTAGTCCCATTGTATTTATAGTTGTATATCATGTATGGTTTGATATAGTAGTTCACTTTAAACAGTGCTCTGATACCAATCTGTCACAGCGCCAAACCGAAATGACGGAAACGTTCAAGGGCGGAGGATGTAATGTACAGTTGCATAACAATTGAATAGTAAAGAAACATACCAACACAAACATTCATAAAATAATATTAAGTTTGCATTGTTTCCAATACTTGTTCTGTTCAAAAGCTAAACACAAATATCAAAAGTAGAAAAACAAAATGTAGCGACGTCGGGCCTCAAACGTGGTGAATACTTGTCTACTAGGTCCCTGAGAATACAAGTCGTTTTGAAAAGCGTCAACTAAAAAGTTGGTGAGTTCATAAGCATTTTTGTAGGTAAAACATCGTAATATCTTAGTTCATAATTTGTTGTAAAACTCCAGAAAATCCGATATTTTCTATAAAAAGTAGTTTGCGAGTCTCGTTGTAAAATCTATGTATAGTTGCATGCATGTTATTTGTTTTGTCTTGTCGATATCAGAAAGAAGGTGTTCCCAGAAAATCCTATATTTTCTGTATAAAAAGAGGGTTGCGGTCTTAAAACCCTAAGACCGGAGTTGTGAAAATTTAGTTTACACGACATATGAAACATAGTTTTGTATTTTTATAAAACTAATGGGGTGTATATCCTTCACTTGTAAAGTACAAATATATAGTTTCAGAAAAATCCAGTATTTTCTTAAAGGTGAACTATGGTCTTAAACCCCAAGACCGAGATGGAAGAAAGTATAATACGGAAAATAGTTTATAACCTCATTTCTTTTAATAAAGCTAATGAAGTAAAAGCTTTCCGTAAACCATGTCTTAAAATTCCATTACCAAGATGGAGGTGAATATCATACCCAAAGTATTTTTTAGTTTCATTTCTTTTAATATAACTAATGAAGCATAAGCTTGTTGTAAAACAAAAATCTTTTTGTTATTCCCTATGTGAGTCATTATAACCATACTAATATGACTGATATGCCTGGCTTGCCGTTTTACAAGCGTCAGTTTCCATCCTAAGATATTTGCCACACTAGACTGGCCTAGTGTAGCTATAGCGAACAGCTAAGGTGTGGGGTGTCAACCCCGTATAGATCTATACACAAACTCCCGCTCTCCCTCCAGGAGACTCTAATTATAACTAACAGGACTTACAACGTATGCTAGGTGGGTACGCAAAAAAAGCGCCTCAAAAGAGCCTTAATAGATTTACGTGAACTATGACTCCTTTTCTTGTAAAAATAGGATAGTTATACCTTTAAATGAATAATCGTGTCTTTGAAAAACGTGGTTTGTGACTTCCAAACTATACCGATTATAGTTTATCTTGTTGGTTTGAAATAATTTATATATTCTTTTATATAAATATAAAGGTGTGTTCCAGCATGAAAAATTTGAAATCGAAGCATAGTATGTTGATGTTAAGACTCCCTAGATTTTGTGTTTGACTATAATGTACTATTCTTGAAAATAAAACCATCCTTTAATAAAAGTTCCCAAAACCATATAGTTTACAGATCTTAACTTTTATTATGATTTTATAACTTTGACCATGTTAGTTTTTGCTAATGCAAATATATTCATATCACAATACTTATACCAAACTAAAGTATACATTAACCTGTAAAAAAAATAATTTAACCTTAACACAAAGATGATAAACTTGTAGTTATTTGTGACAACCCAAGTTGTTACATTACGTTTCCCCGTTACCGTTAACGGAATCTTCCAGTTTATAAAAGTTTCGTTAATTAGAGGTCGTCAATTAAATAAATATTTCATTTGTTTATATTTAATATGTCATTAAGTCATGATAAAAGGAAATAAAAACACATAGCACACATTTCCATTTAATTGGAAAAAGTTAGTTTGTATAATTACGACCACTAAATCAGGTGCGACCAAAAGCCCCGTATAACGACAGTATCGGGTAGATTTCCATTGAGCTTCAACTCCAACCCATATATAAGGGGGAATGGACTTCATTCCACCCCTTTTTCACTCTCTCTCTAACCTCTCTCCTCATCCAAGATTAAGGTCCAAAAACATAAAAATTAAGGCTCCAAATCATAGAGGTAACTTGCCTAACTTGTTATTCAACCTCTTAGGCCTTCAAATATGTGTTTAAAACGTGATTTTGGACCTGGAACATGTGTTTACGGCCAAGGAGCATGCTTGGGCCGTAAACACTTAATAAATGGGTTTTTGAGCAATTTAACCCCTCCAAACCAACATTGGGACTTAGATACGACCTTATGGCTTGCAAATCCGGACTTAGAACACCCTAATCATGAATTTTGAGGAGCAAATAAGAGTTTATGGCCAAGGAATATGCTTCGGCCGTAAACCCCTCGAACATGGGGAGTAAACTCATTTTTACATGTTTAAAAGCCATATAACTCCACCAATAGCCTTGGAATAAATCCTAGAATCATCTAAAAATTGTTTGGGGACCTTAAACATGTCAAACACCCTCCATTTAGGAGTTTATGGCCAAAGCTTCCCAAGAAATAGTTCCAGGGCCGTAAATTCATAAAAACATGTTAAAAGGTGCCCTAAATTCATACCAAGGCTTAAGACATAAATTAGGGGCTTATCATTTCGGGTTTAAACCATTTAAACACAATGAAATGAAGGGAGGTATTAGGGGCTTAAACACCCTTAAACATGCCAAAACATTAAGTTTTGTTCCCTAAATGGCCTTAGTCTATTTCTATAAAATGCTAGGAAGGTATTAGGGGCTTAAAACTTCACTTAACTCAAGGCATAGGAGTTTACGGCCGTGAACTCCCTTGGGGAGGGTCCATGGGCCATAAACTCCCTAAAGAAGCCCTTAGGAGCCTTAAACCCATTCATGCCTTTTTGGAATTGGACCTAGAAAAATCCCACTAACAAGATTAAGCTTTAAAACACACTAGAACCCTTCACCATGAGTTTACGGCTGTAAACTCATGGTGAGTAGTCCCTGGGCCGTAAACATGGTATTGAGAGTTTACTCTCGGAGAGTAAACTCCATTCCTAAGCCATACACAACTTTAGACGCTACCCGTGACACCCCAAACACTTAACCAAAGTGTTTTCCGCTCCTTTGAGTGCGTATACGTGTTAATTAGTATTAAATATACTAATTGTATGTGAACATATGTTATCATATGTTAAATAGGTCATTGAGTGTGTTCGAGTCCTTACTTGACACCGAACGCCCAAACGGCACCTTCGTCGGACCTACTTATACCAGGTGAGTTCATACCCCTGAATGAACCTTTTAATATTTTTACATGTTTTATAGGGGGGAGACAAGTTAAACATGCCAGTTATCATATCAATCATATGTGATTGATAACCTTCATGCACAAGATTTTACCACACTGTACATTGTCTTACCGAGTAGGACACTATAATGGTTTTCAAAAAGGTTTTCATTTGTTTCAAAACTCTCACTTATACTGCTTTGTCAAAGTTCATTTTAAACTGGTTTATGGAAAGTTTTCAAAGAATTTCTAAAGGTTTTCAAACTCATTTACAAAGGATACCAAATGTGATTTTCCTAAGTATAAAGGTTTTCCAAGATTTTCATCAAAGTTCTCTTTCACGTTATATACTTTTACTTGTTAAATATTGCTGCTTCGCTTTCACTTAGTTTAAAACTCCTACTCGATAACGCTATCACTTCGTGATGCATTTATACCTGTTATTGTCTCTATTTCACTTATACTTGTAGTCGCTTATACCTGATAGACGCTCTTACTTCACTATTGTCGTCTCTACTTCGTGATACGCTTATACTTGTTCGACACTCTTACTTCACTTGCGACCGCTCCTACTTCACTTGTTAGACACTCCTACATCACAAGAATCACTTCTACTTGATACACACTCAGTCGTAGTTAGATGTATGTCTGTGCTTATATAGATACATATAAGTAATGATTGAAAGACTTAGGAAGGCTCGTCCGCCCTATTTCCTTTTCTTCGTTGAGATGTGGTCTGGTGGGATCGGATGGCCGTCCGAAGGTCGTTTGATTCATTAGTTATATATTATGTATATGAGTATGGACATACATGAATGCTCTAGTCAGTTCAGTTAGGAGTCTCTACCTCTAGTTCAACACTTACATTAGAAACCCACTATTTGGAAGTCTCTACCCACTATTTGGGATGCATCTTCAGGACACGGCCTTCTCCGTCGTCTAGTTGGTAACCAGAGTCTCCTGTAGGGAAAGCGGACATTGTGTGTATAGATCTATACGAGATTGACAACCCCACACCCAGACTGCTAGCTATAGTCCCGGCCTACCAAGCCAACGGGTGACAAATGTCACATTTTATAGACGCTTGTAGGGTGTCTGGTACTTTAGTCAGTATGGTTACGAGTATCCCGGGTTACCTTATAATTCATTGGCCTTAAGGTAACGGTATTTCGCCAACAATTTACACTGTATGCTGGTAACCCATTTTTCAGAGTCACACTGTTTTGACCTTGCAAGATGTATCTTTCATTTGATACTGTCTGCGGTCTATATTCTTTGTTTTAGACCTTACTAGACGCATCATTCATTTGGTGCTGTATGGGGTCTGTATCCACTGTATTCGCTGTATTCACTGTATTCATTTGGTACTGTCTGGGGTCTGTGTTCATTGTATTAGACCTTACTAGTGGTACCTTTCATTTGGTACCGCCTAGGGTCTGTGTCTCTTTCCGTTAGACTGAGCCAGGCGTGTCGTTCGTTCGATACTCTCATGGAGTCTATGATTCCTTTGCCTTAGTCAGCAGTCCTCACTGCTGAGGCATATGTTATTTCCCTGTTGTCTCTTGATTTCTTTAATAATCAAATTTAGTATTTTGATAATGATAGCAATTAAGGGAAAACTTCTTTTTACCACATAACACTGACCAGTCTTGGTAGAAGGCTGCTTTTATTAAAGAAAATATAGGATTTTCTGGAAAGAACTCTAATGCACTGTAAACACTTAAACTATTACTTCTTAAAGTTATTTGACTAAATGACACTAAATACTTATGAACTCACCAGCATTTGTAAAAATGCTGATACTCGCTTTTCAAATAACTTGTATTCTCAGGTTAGCATTAGACATGTACATCCCCGGAGCTGTTGATGAAGATAGCTTAGTACCGTGTTGTTCTTATTACATTTGCTTGTATTACTGTGATGTATTGTAATGTAACCATGTAAAACTATTACTATTATTGCAATGTTTTGTTGTACTTTGATTACTATAATGCATGTGTTGTGATACTTGACATGACGTCATCCACCCCAGAACGTTTCTGCCATTCCGGTTTTGGGGTGTGACATTATTTGTGGAATAAATATAGTTTGACTTGTATTCCCCCCCCCCCCAAAAAAAAACATATAATAGCTTGAAAATATGGGGGTATGAAGCTCACCTTGGTTTGGTTTGGTGGATGATTTGAAGAGATGTTGAGAAGTTATCAAGTCCTAACACTTGAAGAGTTTGGTAAACTCTTTGAACCTTAGAATATCCTCAGAATATTAACACATAATTTGATGTGTAAATATGATGAAATAAACAAAATAATATGTGGATTCACTAGTCAAATATGAGATACTTACAAGAATCTAGGGGATGCTTTGAAGAATTAAGACTTGAAGCTTGAATACGTTTGAGAACAATTTAGGAGTTCACACAAAGTGAATATGGTAAATGTGGAGTAGTTTTTTTTCATGAAGGAAGAATAGGAGTGATAAGGAAGGGTTTACGTTCATTATATAGGAAAAGAGGGTGATTTGATGTTTGCTTGAATTACTGGTGGGTAATACGTAGAGATCTGTGAATGCATGGGAAAATGGCAAAGGACATCATGTCTTAAAGTCAAATGCTTGCTTTTCTCTATTTCAAACTGTAAACGTGTGTGGACACATGTGTTTACGCCCCCACATGCTTCCTAGGATGGTGTTTACGCCAAAGATTCCTTCCTAAAAAGGTGTTTACACCAAGGATGCTTCCTAGGATGGTGTTTACGCCAAATTATTTTTTTTCCTAAGGAGTTTATGCCCCAAATGCTGGTTCTTTAAAGTGTTTTTGCCCACTAGGTGGTCCACCATGGAGTTTACTCCCAATTATGGATCCCCTAATGTGTTCATGGCAAAGGTTGATTCCTTAAAGGTGTTCATGGTCAAGTAAGGTCCACTAAGGGGTGTTTACGGCCATCTATGGCCCACTGAAGAGGGTTTACGGCCAAGGGTGGCCCAAGGGAAGTTTTTCACGGTTTTGGGTGATTTCCAAGGGTGTGTTCATATTTTTAGCTAGTATGCACTCAAAGGTGATAGCCTTAGTGGGATATTGTGCTAAAACTTCCATACAAGTTGTCTAATGTGTGTTTTCTTGTTAACTAGCCAAGGGTGCATTAAATCATGGTTCCACAAAACTTGTTACACATATTTATATCCATATAGGTTGGCTTATGTCATTATTCTTATTGCCTTCCATGTTCTAGGGTGGTGGGGAGGCTAAGCTTAATACCACTAGACAATCTTTTGATCCAAGATTCTTATTCTAGTTCATTTGTCTAGTTTTCCTTGACATACGTGTTTACTTTCGAGTGGTTACCTTATATGTGACTTCCAAAGTGTATGCTTTCATATACAAGCACTTATTTCCTAATGGTTTCCAAGGTTTTCATTGCAGTAGGGTTCAAATTTAGACCTTGCTTGATCCAAATTTTTCGTGTTATCACATGGATGCATGATCGGAATGCTTCCTCTTCTTTTGAGGAGGCGAAATAATTCCTTAGGTGTATTTTTGATTTGAGCATGGAGAGGCATTATTTTCATCCAGCTTTGTAAGTGTAGCATCTGGAAGGATGAGTGGATGTGAAGACTCAGATTCAGATTCCGTATGAATCCGATATGGTGTCATACACAAGAAATGTGGTTGTGGGCCTTCTAGAATCCATCCTGGTGCAAGCTTACTATTATGTATGGCATCATGAATAATGATAGACCACCAACGAGGGTGATGAATCAAAAAACTTATTCTTTGAAGCAGGGAGAAAATTGAGGAAATCTTCCCGAAGAATAGACACGTAGTCAACACTGATGTCATAACAGAGCCCATACATGTGAAGCCACAGGTCTGTTTTACCATGACTGTGTCGACCAGCTGATCCGAAAATACATCGAGTGAGGACGGAACTGAGAAAGTGTCATGGGTGGGAAGACAAGATTTCCGAATTCTTGAAAGGCATGGTTCCTTTTTGTCTTCAAATTTCTACCCCATTTCCTTGAACATTATCAACAATTGAGCAAAAGATGGTGTGACAAATGTCTGAGGTTGATGATAAATATCGCTTAGACCTAAACTAATTGCCAACCCTTCTTTAAATAGAACCAAGGTAGCTTGAAAAAGATCAAATTCAACATCAAGTTGTTTTGACCTTGCCCTTGTGGAGATGATTGCTGATTGAAAGACATTTAAGATAAGAGATTGTGGAGTTGGAAAAGTAGAAATGAGTGCATATGCCAATGGGCACTTTTGTAAATATTCAACTATAACACTGAATTCTTTGGGTTGTTCCTGAGTATTAAGAATGTAAGTCCCTAAAATGCCCGTGTATCAGTCAGATCCGTTTGATGGTGCGGAATCCCAATCAAACGGATGATGCAAAATAAAATAGAAGAGAAGAAGAAGAAGAAGAATATGATGAATCTTGATTGTATTAATGATGTGAATGAAATTCCTTACACAAGATTCACACACAAATAAAACTCCCGTTTCTCTCTGGCCGTAAACTCTCTAGTTCATCTAGTTCATCAATCTACTCCTCACCCTAACACCTCTATTTATACATATTGGATATGGGCCGGAAACATATGGGCCGTAAATGAGTTTACGGCCGTAAGGTGTTTACGGCCGTAAACTCAGCCGTAAACTAGACCGAAAATCCACAATTATTACACAAAAATACAATGCCCAGAAAAGTAAAGTATAAACCATATTTTGACCCAACAAAGAAGTGTAGTATAGTTGAATGCACCCATGTCAATTTTAGGTGATGATGAATTTGTCTCAGTTGAAGGTCTAGTTGCACGAGATTATGAAGCCTTATGAAGTGACTTTGCTTTAAAGGTCTGTCCATCTTCTTTGGAAGCCATGTCTTGAGAGAACAGAAAATATGTGAATTTGCATTAACTAAATTCCAAAAAATGGGGGTGGGGGTGGAAGAAAAAAATGTATGAATTTGCATTAACTAAACAAGGTTGTGACTTGAGTAGTATTGTTGCTTCAACTATGGATAAGAGGAGTCTGCAAATTCATTTTCACTAGGTATAGGCCAGAAAGGAAATTACATGACAAATTGGAATAAAAATAAAAGAACTTGATGTCATATAAAACAACAACACAAAAAATTGATGTTACTAAATCATAGAAAAAGTGCAAGAATCAAGTAAAAATGCTAAGTCATGGCCTATGATGACTATGGCATATCAAATTAAGATGTCCTTAGAAACTAACAGAAAATTAGGTATCATAGAGACAGTAGTTGACAACTATTTATGTAAATCCAATAACACATAGAGTAGTGAATGGATTTAGATAGAAATAAAAACGAAAGAAAAGAATATGCTGAACAAGAAGGTATTGAGGGTGGCTCAAGAAGGTATTGAGGGTCAAGATAAGTTGTTGAAGGTGCATGAAATATATAGAGAATGGTTGGGGTTTTGAGGTTTGAGTGATGCACAAGGAACTAAGGTCAAGAGTGTGGCTCAAGAAGAAAAAAAAGTGGCGCAAGAGAGTATCCTCGGTTTGCTTGATCACGAAGAGATGTATGGAACAAGAAGAGAAGTCTGGCTCAAGCAAAAAAAAAGGAAATGTTGCAAGAGGGTAACCTCGGTTTTCTAGATGATCACGAAGGGAAGTGTGGAACAAGAAGAGAAGTGTGGCTCAAAAAAAAGGAAGTGACGCAAAAGGGTAGCCTCGGTTTGCTTGATGATCCAAGAGGTGAACGAAAAGTCACTTGTTGATCACAATTAGAATTTGAAAAAAAAAAGTTATGGCTCAAGAAGGAATTTTGAAAAATAGGTGGTTGAGACAAGTTAGGGTTTGCAAAAAAAATTGTGGCTCAAGTGGTGAATTTGAAAATTAGGTTGTTGAGCCAAATAAGGGTTTGTAAAAAAATCTTGTCGCTCAAGAACGAATTCAAAAATTGGGTTGTTGAGCCAAAGTAGGGTTTGCAAAAAAAATGGCTTGTGGCTCAAGAGGGAATTTCTAAATATAGTTGTGAAGTCAAATTAGGGTTTGCAATAAAAAAGGCTTGTGGATCAAGAGGAATTTCAAAAATATGGTTGCTGAGCCAAATTAGGGTTTGCAGCAAAAAAGGCTTGTAGCTCAAGAGGAATTTCAAAAATATGGTTGTTGAGCCAAATTAGGGTTTGCAACAAAAAAGGCTTGTGGCTCAAGAGGAATTTTTGAAATATGGTTATTGAGCCAAATTAGGGATTGCAATAAAAAAGGCTTGTGGCTCAAGAGATGAGTTTCGAAATATGGTTATTGAGCCAAATTAGGGTTTGCAAAAAGATGACTTGTTGAGCCAAATTTGTTGTTGTGCCAAGGCTGCTTGTTGCTCTCAAACTGATGTTGCTTGTTGCTTACACGATTATTCTCATGAAGCCTTGTTGCTCCAAATGAGTATGAGAGTAAAAATTTGTAAGAGAGTGAAAAAGAAAGAATGAGAAATATAAGTGAAGTATTTATTGTTGGACGTTTCTAGGGTTTTTCAATGCGCCGGGATAGGGCTTGCATGGGTCAATTTGTAGGCCCAGAAGACTTGGACGACACTCAAGTATAAATAGGAGAATGTCAAATTGAGTCACGAGCGCGACAATGATGCCTTGAGAATCAAGAAATTAAAGGTGGCACACGTATGGATGTTATCTTAGAGACGTCCATGGCACCTAAGGAATGTTCATGACCTACTTGAGATGTGCATGAACTACTTGTCATATACCTGGCGTACTTGAGATATACATGGCCTACATGAAAACATGTGTGGCACATTTATTATGCTCTATGCAGACTTGATGAGCCACATAGGTGTGACTCATGAAGTAGCTGAAAATGATTCAAGTTGTTGATCATGTGCCAATGCTCTTGATCATTGTCCAATGTTGTTGAACATGGTCCAATGTTTTTAAGCATGCTCCAAGTGACTGACGATGCTCCAAGCTGGTCCAAGTGATCAAGATCCTTCAAGTTGATGAAATTGCTATCAGATACTTCCAGTCGATCGAGATAATAAAGATGGTCCAAGATGCCTCAAGATGATCAAGTTGATGAAGATGGTCCAACATGCCTCCTGATGATCAAGTTGATGAAGATGGTCCAACATGTCTCAAGATGATCAAGATGAATGAAGATGCTTCATTTATTCATCCAGTTGGTCCAAAGAAGAGGAGATAGTCCAAGATGCTCCAAGATGGTCCAAGTTGGATGTTGTTGCTCCACATGTGGTCCATGTATTTGAAGTTGTTCATTGTGGTCTAAGAGTATGAACTTTCTTGAAGATGGTTCCTTAAAGCTTTCGATCTTGACTTTCTTCACAATATACAAGAATACTCCATAAACCAAGACAAGCACATATGGTTTTCTTGAAGAGAATGGTCCATTGTCATAAGATGCTCCACTTGGCTAAGGATGTTCCAGGATCAAGTTAGTGATATTCTTTATCTAACTCAGATGCTTTACCTAGATTTTAAGGCATGATTTAAGTAGAAAGTATAAAAGTGCAAACACTGAATAATCTAACTTTGAAAGTGATGTGTGTGCATATAGATAGAGAATCTGATAAAGGAATAGTAAAATTCAGTGAAGTGTGTGCATGTGAAAAAAAAATTTAAGGAAAGAATAAAACATAGAAGGATGTCTGATTTAGAAGCATTATGGATTATCTTGTTGTTACTTACAAATTTATCAAGCAACTAAATTATGTGTATGATTCTTAACTTGTGTCTAAATTATGTGTATGATTCCCTTGTTGATTATGATGCTTTGAAATTTTAACATCACACAGAATAACCGATTTGTACTCACCAATTATGTCTCACCAGAATGCGTATCGTTGTGTGTAAGTCCTAGTTACTTCCCAAACCCTAAATACTAACAATTCTCATAAACGTTCCCAACTTATTTTGAACAACATTCATTTTTTGCATTCCTACAACCTATACCTTTTTATTTACACCTTTTGTTTCAAAAGGTATCGCCAAATTCCAAGTGGTTTGACTTTAAAAAAAATATTATATATAATAATTGATGAAATGAGAAAATTCAGTAAACCTAGACTTTTTTTTGAATTATTTTTAATTCTTTTATTTGAATCTTTTCTTATAACTCTAACTTTGACAAAGTAGACAAGCAAATAATTCTTATCTTTACTTCTATTTGTACTTTAGTTCGTGGCTATCTAAGAGATTCATTGGAGTGCTCGGAATCGCTTAGGTCACTAATGGTGTCCATGACTTTCTATGAAACACTTTTAAACAATATTTCTTCCTATCCATCCAAGCTTTTATAATTAGGTGGATATATATAGATATATCCCTGGGGGAATACTCATCGAGTCCCAAAGGTCACAGATTGACTCCACTCCTGAACTTTAACTTATTGAATATATAACTAGACTCAAAGTGCAGAAATTAAACAGATAAACTCGGAACTTGGTTCGCTTTATTTTAACTAAGAAGATTTTTATTGGGTATAGATACTCACAAAGAAAAACTTTTTATGTCCCTCAAACTACACAAGTTCGCATTTTTGTCTCATGAGTACACTAGGACAGGGAAGCCACAAATATACTATAACATATTGGATTGACTAAGCCATAGATTTCACCTCAAATTATCCCACATAACATTGGTACTGGATGTATGTTATAACTCTAAGTAGAGTATAACCATGAAGCTTGTTAATGTTTACTGAAGTACCAATATTAGTTGTGTACTTAAGCAAACTGAAGAACAACATAATTTAGTATTTTGAAAAATCGTTAAAGTGTGGAGCAACTAACCTTTTCATTTGCATAGTTGTGATGACAAATTGCATTTTCCTAACAAAAACAAAAATAAAATCTTTTTGGTATTTTCTTTTGTTTAAAGCAAAGAAAAAATACAGAAAATAATTTTTTTTTGTAGTTTTCTCTTATGTAAAGCAAAAAAAGTAAAATCTTTTTGATGTTTTCTTTTATATAAAGTAAAGGTAAAAATATAGAAAATAAGATATTTTTGTAGTTTTCTCTTATGTAAAGTGAAAAAAAAAAGTAGAATCTTTTTCGGGTTTTTCTTTTGTGGAAAATAAAGAAAAAAAACAATAAAGTAGAAATAAAATATTTTAGGAGTTTTCTTAAATAAAAATTGGAAAAAAAAAATTTCAAACGCCTACCGAATCTAGATTAAGCATGCCAATTCGTCCTAGAATGTGTAAGAATTTCGATTCATCTAGAGCTTTTCTGAACACATCTGCAGTCTCTTCATCTCTAGGAACCAAATGAAGCTCAATATGACCTTTTTGAATGTTATCTTTTAGAAAGTGATACCTGATATCAATGTGCTTGGTCATCGAGTGGTTGACCGGATTGTGAGAGATTGCAATTGCACTCTTAGAGTCACAAAAGATTGGGATATGTTGCATTTTTAATCCGTAATCTCTCAGTTGTGTTTGCATCCAGAGAACTTAAGAACAACAAATGGTAGTAGCAATGTATTCAACTTCAGCAGTAGAGGTTGAAACACATGTTTGCTTCTTTGAGGTCCAACTAACCAATCTGCCTCCTAAGAATTGACAGCTACTAGAAGTGCTCTTTCTGCCGAGCTTGCATCCTCCATAATCTGAGTTAGTAAAGGCTTGGAGATAGAAGTTGCCTTTAGCAGGAAAGAATATACCCATAGATGCAGTTCCCTTCACATATTTGAAAATTCTTTTGACTGCTATGAGATGTGATTCATTGGGATTGGCTTGAAAGCGCACACACAGACATGTTGAAAACATGATGTATGGTCTAGTGTTTCTGATCTACATATTTCCCATCAAGGTCTGAATCAAGTGTGGGGTAGGGTTTTGGTTATATTAGTAACATTAGAATCCTAATTTTAGGTATAATTTTAAAACAATTTTGCATTAAAATTGCTAGGACTTAATTTAGAAAATTTTGGTAAAGGCAATTAGGATTCAATGCTAGTATTGTGTTTGATGATTTTATGAGGACCCAAATGTTTAGTTGAGCCTATATATGTTATAGTGCATTTATGGCCCCCTTTATTCTAGTGAAATCATGGGGCAAAAACATAACCTAGCTTAGTTTGAAGGATGTAATATGTTTAGCGTCGTGTACCCGAAATGTATACAGGGAAACCTAAGTAGTCATTGCACATGAGACTAATGCCTTTAACCAATAAAGGATGAAGTTAAATCCCCTTGCATAACCATACGTTTTTTTTTTAGGTTTTTAGTTTTGAGAGAAAAGAAAGTGAGTGTTGAAAAAAATCAGAAAAAAAAAGAAAAAAATTGAAAAAGAAAAAAAAAGAGCGATGTAATGTTTGAAAAAAGAATCTACAAAGCTATGAAGACAAAGAAGAAATATAAAGAAGAAAAGCTACAAATTATTGAAGATTCAAAGTATTAAGTATTTTTTTTCCATTATAATCTTCTTTTCTAGGTTATTTTATGGGTGCTTGGGGGTTTAACCAAAAATGACTTGAGCTTAAGAAAGTTTTCTGCGGATGGATTCGGATGGATGCATGAAATGAGTATTTTTCAAGAGAAGTCGGCGAGTGTTTATAAGTATTTTAAGTATTTAGGATTAGGGGGTCCTTAGGAAAAACTTTAGACAAAAATGCATGTGTTGCGGTCTTAGCATAATTGTTGGGTTTGATTGGGATTGTCTTCTGTGATGCTAGTGTGCTAAAATTCAGTTTTGCTTGGGGGCAAGCTGTGACAACCTAAAAATTTCCGTTAGTTTAACGTCGAAATTAATTACATCAAAAAAAATAGCCAAATTTATCCCAAAAATATTTTTGACCGGATTTAAACCCGTTGGAATATTTTAAATAATATTCGTCAAGCGAACCAAAATTAAGGTGGTATAATTTTAAAATGTTGCCGTGTTTAACGGTAGTCGTGAAAAACCCCGTTCGCGGTTGGTGTCAGGTGAACCCCAACTACGCCATAAACTCCACCCTATATAAGGGTTGAGTGGGTTTCATTCCCACCTTAGACACTCTCTCTCTACTTTCTCTCTCTACTTTCTCTCTCTACAAATCGGGTTTACTCCAAAACCGCATCTTTCAAGCCTCAAACTAGTAAGTGATCTACCCTAACTTGTTGTTTAGCTCATTTAACTTACAAATACGTGTTTAAATTACCCAAAACCCTCAAGAATATGAGTTTACGGTCCAAGAACACCTTCATGGACCATAAACACTCATAAATGGGGTTTAATGCTCAAAACCCCTTCCAAACCACTTATGGAGCTTAGTTATGACTTAGAGGCTTACATGAAAGGACTTAGAACACCAAAATCTTAGCAAATGGGGAGTAAACATGAGTTTACGGTCTAAGAGTATCCTTAGACCATAAACCCATCTCCAAGGACCATAAACACCTTTTTAGGTGTTAAACTACCCCTTAAACACCTCCAAGAGCTTCTATGAACTTCCTTTAGTGCATAGAACCTTATACTCCTTCTTGAGATGCAGCAAAGCATACACAAGTAAGTCACACTTGATTTTATGGCCCAAGAAGGTTCTTGGACCGTAAACACCTCTTCTTAGACCATAAACACCCCCAAAGGGTGTTAAAGTTCCCTTAACACTTTATATGGCTTAGAATTGGACCTAGAACTTTGTATGCTTAACCTACAACCAACAAAACACATGATTCATGGACTAACATGAGTTTACTGCCGTAAAATCATGTGTTTAAGGTAGTAAACTCCCCAAGAGCAGCTTCATAGACCGTAAACACCTTTCCAAGGTGTTTAAGTGCCTTTAACACCTTCCTATGCTCATATAAGTGACTAGAACCTTGCATGCATGAGTTAGAACCACCAAACAACAAAAGAAATGGACTAAAATGAGTTTACTACCATAAACTCATGTGTTTACGGCCATAAACTCCTCAAGGAGTGGTCAATGGACCGTAAACTCCCTATTGTGTCCATTTTGAGCCCCAATCACTTCCTTAGCCCTTAATTCAATTCTAGCATGATTCCATGAGTGAGTTAAGACCTTTAAACATCCCATGACACCACTACCATGAGTTTATGGCCGTAAACTCATGGGGTAAAAGGTATTGAAACCGTAAACACCCATAAGGGCCTTCATTTGAAGAGTAAACTCCAATGTGAATCCATACACACCTTCTATGCAACCCTTGATACTTCTAGCACTTGTAGCAAAGTGTTTTTATGTAGTAAGACATCCTTACTTGCTTAATTAGTTATTAAATGACTAATTAGATACTTAAATGTATCATTACATGTTAAATAGGATTCGCGTGTGTAGTCAAGTCCTCACTTGACACTTAGCATCCTATACCGTGCATTCATTCGAAACGCCAATGTCAGGTGAGTTCATACCCCTGAATTAACCTTTTAAATGTTTTTACATGCTTTTATGGGGGGGAATACAAGTTCAAACATGCCAATTATCATATCAATCATATGTGATTAATAACCCGCATGCACAAGGATTTATTAAACTTTCAGTTGTTTTACCAAGTATAATACTATAAATGGTTTTCCAAAACATCTTTACTTGTTTAAATCTTTACTCAAATTGTCTCTCGCGCTCTATGTTTTACTTCAAAACCGGTTACAGCAGTATTTTAAACAAAGGTTTTCTTTACTTATATTGTTTTATCAGAATTTATATTCAGAACTTGTTTATGAAAGTTTTTCAAAGGATTTTCAAAGGTCTTCAAGCGTGTTTTACAAAAAGGATATCAAGTCACAATTTTCTTAAGTGTAAAGGTTTTCCAAAGTTTTCGTCAGACTTTTCTTCCATGCTTCTATGCTTCTATTTCGTTAAATGCTACTACTTCGTAAGATACTACTACTTCGTAAGATACTACTACTTCGTTATGCTTCTACTTCGTTAGATGCTACTACTTCGTTAAATGCTTCTACTTCGTTAAATGCATGCTTGTACTTGTATAGTTATATAAATAATGTTTAAAGGACTTAGGAAGGCTAGTTCGCCCTATTTCCTTTTCCTCGTTTGGATGTGGTCTGGTGGGATCGGATATCCGTCCGAAGGTCGTTTAAAAATTAATTATATATTATGTATACATGTATAGACATAAAGGTTTATATCAGCCAGTTCATTTCCCTTGGGTAGCAAGGGCATCCTCCTACTCGTCACTCATAGATCAGAGACACTAGTAAGTATTATAGGAATAGTTAGGAAGCTCTATTTACTCTTTCTAGTACGCGAATTCCAAAGGAGTCAGTTCAGTTGTTAGTCTCTATCGTTAGTCCAGTACCTACATCAGAATTCACTATACGAGATGCATCTTCAAGACACGGATCTCCACGTCGTCGAGTTGGTAACCAGAGTCTCCTGTAGGGAGAGTGGGCATTTTGTGTATAGATCTATACGGGACTGACACTCCCACACCCTGACTGCTAGCTACAGTCCACGGCCTACGAAGCCAAGGGGTGACAAATGTCATATTTATTCCGACATTTGCAGGGCGTCAAGTACTCTAGTGTTAATCAGTATGGTTACGAGTATCTCCATGTTTACCTTATAAGTCATGGCCTTAAGGTAACGAGAATTAACACTGTATTCTGGAAACAATACTCTTACGATTACTCTTTGTTTTAGACCTTGCTAGCTGTATCTTTCATTTGATAATGTCTGGGGTCTGTGTTTCTTTGTTTTAGACCTTGCTAGCTGTATCTTTCATTTGATACTGTCTGGGGTCTGTGTTTATTTGTTTTAGACCTTGCTAGCTGTATCGTACATTTGATACCGCCTGGGGTCTGTGTTTCCTTTTGTTAGACTAAGCTAGGCATATCATTCATTCGATACTCTCCTGGAGTCTATGATTTCTTTGCCTTAGTCAGCATTATTTTCTGCTAAGGCATATGTTATTTTCCCTAATGTTTTTACTAGTGATATTCTCCTACTTTCTTTAAAGTCAAATACCATATTTTGGTAATGATATTATTTCAGGGAAAATTTCTCTTTAAAACATAACATTGTCGAGTCTTGGTAGAAGATTGCTTTTAATTAGAAAATATAGGATTTTCTGGAAAGGACGCTAATACACCGTAGATTCTAAACTACTACTTTTATAAAGTTATTTTGAATAAAATGATTACTTACACAAATGACACTAAATACTTATAAACTCACCAGCATTTATAAAAATGCTAATACTCGCTTTCAAAATAACTTGTATTCTCAGGTCAGCAATAGACAGGTACATCCCGGGAGCTTTTGTGAAGCTAGCCTAGAACCGAGTTGCATCTATATTAGTTTTTGTATTACTTTGATGTTTCTATGCAATGTAAACTATGTAAAACTATTACTATTAATGCAATGGTTGTTGTACTTTGATTACTATACTGCATATGTTGTGATACTTGACATGACGTCATCCACCCCAGAACGTTTCCGTCATTCCGGTTTTGGGGTGTGACACAAGCAAAAATCAAGTGTGGGATATTTTAATATGTGCATATTTAATCATTTATTTTGTATAATATTTTAATACTTTTTGGCTATTTTGTCTCGATTTATGAACAAAAGGTACTTAATTATGTTTAATCAATGTTTTCAGCCTTAAAGACATGCTCAAGTGAAAAAGAAAGAAGAACTAGCAATTGGAAGCTCGGGAATTAAAGTTTGAAGAAATAAGGCTTAAAAAATAGAAACTAGGCGAGTTGGCGATCAACTCGATCAGTAGGTGGGAATATTCACGAACCAGCAATGCCTTACCGTACACGCCATATACGCGATTAAAGTAAAGAACTCGTCGAGTCAGTCTAGTAACTCAACGAGTCGGTGAGTAATTATGAAAATTCTTATATATATACAGTCATTCCCGAAACCTAAACACTTTTTGACGACTTTCGATGACTTTTGGCAACTCAGTGGCAATCAGAAAGGTTCTGGAAGCTCTGGTTTTCGAGAATTCGACATAGACATCATGTTAGAAGAGATCAAAGGCAGTAAAAACCATACTTTTGTTTTGATATTTAGCATGAACTATGTTTACATCATTAGATTTCTCTTTTAGGTTATTAATTGTTGTAGATATGAGCTAAAAGCTTATAACTTCTGTTTAGAGTAGATGAATTTATGAATATGGTATGACTTTATGGCTTAGATTAATTTGATTTGGTGAATTGTCTTGTTAAGCTTATTAAAGACCCTTATGTGTTGATAATAATTATTTTCTGTTAATAATCAAGTTATTGAGTTGCATAAATATCATCTTAATTGCTTGAATCATATGGTTTTGTGAAAAAAAAAATATTATATGCCTAGTATTAGTGAATATGAACCTAGGATTAACTAGAAAATAAGTACATTAATGTGTAAGCATGCATGATGAACAACCATACATGACTTAATTGAATTGATAAATTTAGTTAGCTAATACTACAATTATTACCTGATTCGAATTGAATACTAGGAAGCATAATAGTTTAACCAATTGGTCACCGTTTGAATTCATCTGTTTGCTATGGATTAGTAATGGTGAACATGAACATAATCACATTAGGAATCGGTAGCCAATGACAAATTAATCCATTGCACTTGCCATGAAATCAACCATAGGAATAAATGAGTCAAATCCAAACAAAAGTCTCTTTTATCAATGAATCTAGTTACCTTCTATTTGCTTTAGTTGTTAATTGTTTTTTTATGTGCTATTTGCTTATTTAAGTTTATAGTCTTGCGAAACCAGAGAAAACCATCTTTTATTACATATTTTTAATTAGGTAATTCTAGTAGTTGATCTTAATTGTTACCGTTCCCTGTGTTCGATACCTTACTTGCTTGAACTATATTGTTAAATGATAGATACACTGCCTTTTGTGTGTTTATTTTGTGTTTGAATTAGTAGGATTAAAACTAGAGTGCATTTTACACACATCATAGAGCCTATTTGATACCTTTAGGCTCTATCATGGATAGAAAGCTTGCATATAAGCATTCATTCTTGGTTGTTGAATAGGTCACTACTCCAGAACCTAGATTACCTATGATTTGTTCGGCTAGATGATCCTTTGTCCATTTTCTGAGGCGAGCTTCATTAAGGATTTGAGGAGTGCAAACTACCTCATATTGTTCTCTTGAGCGAGGAGGGTAGAAAGAAGTAAATGTTCCTTCAAAAAGATCGTCTTGGAAATGTCTAGAACTACCTAAAATAGGTGGATCCCCCTCAACTTTTGCATGCTTGAATGCAACAGACGGAGTAGATGTGAAGGAACTTGAAGGACTGGAACTAGTCGAGTGGGGTTCCCCCTGAAACCATGGATTGGATGGTTGGGAGGATTGTAAAGTACCTTTAAGAATGGAACCGTTCAAAGGTGGTTCCCCAGCGAAAGATGCAGCGACTGGTGTTATGATTGGTCCATATTGATGATGGGAGGTTGGGGTCGATGGTTCAGAAGATTCTAAGGGACTTTTAGGGATAGAATCATTCGAATATGGTTCCCCCTCAACCGAACCTTTGGTGGAACTGGAGTCTTTTGATGCTTCATGAGGTTGAGAGACATTAGGAGAAGCTACTTTTGTGAGCTTTTCTGATTCTAGTGCAGAAGATTGAGTTGGAAAGAGGAAATCAAAATCTACTTTAATAGCATGGACTGGAGTAACAGTATTAGCAGGTGATGGCTGGTTCATTTTATCAAAAGTTACTACCATTTGAGAACCAAAGTGGTTTGGATCTAGAACCCTTACATAACTTTCATCAAAAATGACATCATTGCTTTCCTCTATCACCCTGGTTCGCTTGTTCAGAACTCTATAGGTTGCGACATGAAGGCAATATCCAAGAAAGATACCTTCATCAACATTGGGTGCAAATTTCCCTAGTTGATCCCTATTGTTCTTGATGTAGCAACGATAGCCAAAGATGTTAAAGAATTTGACGTTGGGCTTCCTCTTGTTCATTGCTTCATAGGGAGTGACTTCAAGCCTGGAGGGTGTAGTGGCTTCTATGCCACAACCAACTGATGTTAAACGTAACTTTGGAAAGAAGACAGATATTTGGGCCCCCCTCAATTAGTTTAATATCAATAGGATACATGTTCCCATTTTGTGGGGAATCACCAAGGATGTGCTTGTTTGTATCCATAATCAAACTCTTGGTTTTGGTGAACAAGACCTCATGATCATTGTCACAGAGTTATGCAACACTGATAAGGTTATGTTTAAGACCATCTACATATGCTACACACTTAACGATAAAGTTATCGTTTGATATGTTTCTGTGTCCCATAACTTCTTCCTTCATGTTGTTCCCAAAAGTAACGTACTGACCTGGCGTTGTGATCTTGAAATCTTTGAGATACCCTTAGTGCCCGGTCATGTGCCTGGAGCATCCATTATCAATGTACCATATATCGTCGTGTGCTACCCCAACATAAAAATCATGAATTTATAAAGAATGTTTAGGCACACATGTTTTGTTTGGGTCCTTGAGTTTTAGCTTCCTTCCAACTTGTGGGAGTTAGGACAGTCTTTTCATGTTTTGCATCAACCACTTTGGGTGTTTCTTGGTTTTTTGAGATCTTGGTTTTGACCTTTTTAGTGGTCTTCTTTTGAAGTTCGGTCTGTGGGAAAAATAGAGAGTTGGTGACCTGAGTAGGAATTCCTAGAAAGGGAAAGCCATAGTTCACAGGCATTCCAAATTGATCAAACATAGGAAATAGGGTATTTCCCTCGAACTAATTGATCATTAGAAACCCATAGTTTCCCCCAAACATGTGATTCCCTCCTATGGACAGAGAAAAACCATAATATGGACCAAGAATAGAATTCATAGGTAATTACTATTCTGATACATGGAAGGGTTGGTTTGAACAGGTCTTGGTGTCATCATTTCAGACAAATTAGGAAGATTGTTAGGTCTGAAATTATTCTGATAATGAATTCCAATTTGGTTTGAAAATCCAAAATTGGAGAAAGCATGATTAGAAGTAGAGCTTCTTTGAGTCCTTGAAGTTTTGGGAGGACTGGTATGTATGGTCTTCCTTTCGCTTAGCTTAGCCTTAGGTACTCTCTTGGGCTTCCTATCCTTGTCATTATTTGTAGTCTTAACCACTTTGGGTTTTAAAGGATGGACTATAGTTGGACCATTTTCTTTAGAGACATAAATTTTGTCTTTTCCCTTGTCTTTAGAGACATTAGTTGGATTTACAATTTTCTCCTATTGTTTAGGACTGGGTTAAGAGATTTTAATTGGAAAAAAAGGGCTCTTGAGTATTTCAACAACAATTTTCTCATTACTCACAGTTTTCGAGGTTTCATCCTTGTTAATTGGAATTGGAGACATCCTAGTCTGTTGTTTCTTAGAATATTTACACTGTAAGTCTTTTGTTCCAGAGACAAAAGCATTAAGAGATGGGAATGTTTCTTGACTGAGGAACTCAATGGGTTTAGTCTTAGAATATCCTATTGGCTCATATGATCTAGGTTGTTTATCACTAGATGTTGAGTCAGGGACATTTGATTTTTTAGAAGTGGCATCTTCTGAATTGAAACTTTCCATGGTGGGACGTTCAAGAGAAAATTCTACTGGAATGGCATGTGAGTATTAAGACCCATGATTTCCTTGTTCATTTCATCATAACCAAGACCATAATTGATCCATGATGGTTTTGGTCCCTTAAGAATGGCATGTGAGTTCTGTTTAAGAAGGGTTTTGGAAGCCTTATAACTATTGATTTTTGTATTGATTTGGGCATACATCTTACGATTGTCTTTTGCAATAATGTCACGTTGATTCAATACAATTTCATATAGTTCAACTGACGTAAGATGTGCCTCTGTTTTGATTGCAGGGTCATTCTCTAGCTTAGAAATATTACATCTTAATTCTTTTAGTCTGAACTGAGTGTCGATTAGTTCATGTTTGTAATAACTAACACGATATTCAACATTGGTGACGTATTCTTTGATTATTTCAGTAATGTGGGAAAACTCATCTAGAAAAGGATCAATAGTTAAGTGATAATCACGAAGTATGAAATTTACCTTCTACACAACTTGTTGATGGATACAAGAAGGCTCTTTGTCATCATCAGCCATGAAGCAGAAGCAGTTCTTGTAGGCTTCTGTTTCTTCTGCTTGATCCACTTCATCATCTATTTCACAGACTTCCATATTTGGAGTTTCCATGACCATGAAAGCTTTATCTTTTTGACTGCTTCTTGATCTGCTCTGGTTTATGAAGGTAGTATAGTTTGTCTTTGACCTTCTTGGTTTTCATTTTGCAACCCTTGGAAAAGTGATTTTCACCTTGACAGTTGTGGCACCTGATTACTTCATTATCGTCATGGGACTTCATTTGGTTATCTTGAACCCTTTTGTTCATCCTCTGAGAATTGTAACTTTCAGAATTTGAATTCTGAGAGTTGAAGCTTTATTAACTATTACTTCCTCCTTGGAAGTTTCCAGAGTTCTGATGATAGCGTTGGGGTTGCTGATAACTTTGTGCTCTAAAGTTCCCAGTTGGCTTTTTCAAAAACTTCTTGAAGATTGGATTGAACTTGGTCAGGAGTGCCATACATCCTTCATACTCATTTTCCTCATTGATTTGAGGAGATTCCATGATGATTCCAGTGAAACCTTGATGATTATACATGTACCCATTTGCGATATGAAGAGGTTGTTGAGTTGGCAAGTAAGAATTCTGATTGTATTGTTGATCCATACTCGAACTTTGATAAGGATATGCTCCATATCCTTGGTTGGAAAATTGATCAACAAAGTGGTTTGGGATTGGATTGTGATGTGCAATCAAATTTTGAGAATTATTTGCCATGGGTGCTGAATTTGCCAAGGCAAGTCCTTGATTATCAAAAGGAGTTACCTTAGCTAGCTTGTTGACTTTTGGCTCATGTTGTTGCAGTTCAACATATAGAGAAAATAGAGAAATGGTGTCTAGATTGGTGGTAGTTTGCAGTATGATCATATGCACTGTATCCCATTTTGGAGATAGACTGTTCAAGAATTTCATATTGAAATCCTCTTGCGATCTTTCTCATTGGAGTTTCTTCACCCTGTTGACAACAATGTTGTACCTAGAATATGCATCGAAGAGATTTTCATGAGGTAACATCTTGAAGTTGTCCATGTCTGTCAATGCAAGTTTCTTACTGTTTGCAAGGATTTTATCAGTTCCCTCAAATTGTTTCTTGAGTGCATTCCAGACATTGAAGGGTGAACTCTTATCTTCATCAGGAAGTTGCTCATAGATGTCATGAGGAATTCCAGATAAGAGCTCTTGCATAGCCTTAACCTTAAACTTCTTGATTTTCCTCTTACAAATTTGAGCACCAGAGGAAACAGATCTAGAGATAACTTTGGAGGTTTTAGGAGAGACATCGGCTTCAGGAACTCTGATGTCCTTTAGAAATTCTGGAGTATGTTTCTCGGTAGAGATGAAGGTCTAGATGTCAGATTCGTGACATTCCAGATAGTACTTGATGTGATATGCCCATGAAGTGTATTCACTAGGCACATGGATAGGTGTACGATTTCGTGCTCCAAGACTGTTTGCAACTGAAACTGAATAGAGAACATTTTGGTTTTGATTCACACTTGCCATTGAAAACAGGTGATACTAGTTTGAAACTTGACAAATAATGTTTTTTGTGAAAAGTTTTCTAAGTATCAAAGTCGATCACTCAAGCTCTGATACCAACTGAAGGAATGGGAAAAATTCAGTAAACCTAGACTAGAATAGTACAAGTGTTGAAAATACTGAAACATAGTTTTAGAATCGTCAAGTGGCAAGTAATGCAAAAAATAGAGACTTGTGAATCACCAAGTTAATGATAAAAATGTTTTTTATATGTTCAATATCAATGATTCAAAAGTTTCTCATATTCATCAAGAATCAATTACAACCATTTGAATGATAGAGAAGCTAAAACACTCAAATGGCTCTATGAAAACTAATCTAAGCAGAAATTGTGCAGAATGATTCGGAATGATCAAGGAAGAGCAGAAAAGAGAAACTTTATAATGGATCCCAAGGGGACTATTTATAGGATTTGGAAAACCTCATGACATGGATTGACCAATCAGGTGCTAACACCTCATCATGACTTAGTCATTAGTTGACACATATGCCCTACTTAACAGAGAATGGATGGAATATTTCAATTCCGTTAGTATTTTGTTAGGGTTCCATCCAAGTTATGAGTCTTCATAATTCTTGAGGCTTCATGATCAACATTGAAAATACGATGAGCAACATGAGCATCATGTTGCTCAATAGTCTTCTTAGATGTTATCAACTTCCAGAAGTGTTGTTGACCAAGTTGAGTTGTTCCTTGAATGTAGGAATGTGTCTTGGACTTGAAGATGTACAAGTGCTTGTTCAATATGAACCATGGACGAAATACATGTGCATTTAAGCATTTGGACGTGCGTTCATTATACATAATGAGCCATGTGTAGTCTTGTTGAGACGTCAATGTGATCAT